>NW_016107349.1:5159496-5324496 GCF_001604975.1 Cebus imitator | reverse complement strand
TCACTGTGTCACCCAGGCTGGAGTGCAGTGGTGTGATCTCTGCTCACTGCAACCTCCACTTCCCGGGTTGAAGGGATTCTCCTGCCTCAGCCTCCTGAGTAGCTGGGATTACAGGCACATGCCACCACGCCCGGCTAATTTTTGTATTTTTAGTAGAGATGGGGTTTCACCGTGTTAGTCAGGCTGGCCTCGAGCTCCTGACCTCATGATCTGCCCACCTCGGCTTCCCAAAATGCTGAGATTACAGGCGTGAGCCACCATACCTGGTCTTTCCCTTATTTTTTTTAAGCATGCTAAGGGGTATTATTAACAGTATTCAAAATGATAAATACGACCACACTGGAAATGTGGGCAACAATAGTTCCTGTTGCCAGCTGTCTCCCTCAGTTTGGGTTGTTATAACTGGTATTCAGTATACCATATACAGTACCATGGATTGGGCAGCTTAAACAGCAAACATCTATTTTCACAGTTCTGAAGGCTAGGAAGTCTAAAAGCAAAGTGCTGGCAGCTCCTGTGTCTGGTGAGGGTCTGCTTTCTGGTAGGCAGACGGCTGTCTTCTTTTTGTGTCCTCATAGGGTGGAGAGCAAAGAGAAGAAGCAAGCCCTCTTCTGTCCCTTCTTATAAGGGCACTAATTCCAGCTTGAGGGTTCCACTCTCATTACCTAATTATCTCCGGAAGGCCCCACCTCCAAGTACCATCACGCTGGGGATTAGGGTTTCAGCATATGAATTTGAGGAGAGATGCAAACACTCAGCCCAGCGCACCAGCTGATTACACTTCGTTTGTGGAAGAAAAAGATTTCCTAAGTTAAGTGGCAAAGACTTCAACTTTCTGTAACCAGCTTTCAGTGATTCAGAATGGTCTTATAGTTACATTTACTATTTGTTGAATAAGAAGCCACTGTATTACGTGAGCTAGGGGGGGAAGGAAGAGGGTTGATGAGGCTTTTTCAGCCTCTGTCATACGCAGTCATCATCTGGATCTCAATGGCCAGCCTTGGAGGCGATGCTCACAGATGCTCGCCCTTGCCGCAAATGCTTCTCCAGAAGGCATTTTTTTTTTTTTTCTTTTTACCTTTCATACATTTCTTCTGAGATTTGTTTGATTACTTTCTGATTAAAATCTCTTCCTCTTTGGAAGGCAGCTTGGCTGCCTCCTCGTGGTCAGGGACAGTGCGGAGTAGGACTCATCTCACTGCCATCATAGTGCACAGTTCACACCAGCTCCTTACTGGAGGCACCGATGGCCATGTAGAAGATTCTGCTTTTGCATGTACTGGGAGAAGGTATTCATGCCCAGCTTCAGAACATGGACCTTTTTTTTTTTTTTTTTTGCTTTTNTTTTTTTTTTTGCTTTTTTAAACGTTACTGTGTTTTTTTTTTTTTTTTTTTGCTTTTTTAAACGTTACTGTGTATGGGCCGATCCTAGTGTTGGCAGGCAGGCATTCCTGTTCATACTTCTCTTTTTGTGGCGCTTTCTCACATCATGAGCTTTGCCTCATGAGATACCCACTGCTCTATATGGCCCCAAAGACCATTTTGTCCTGCCCTCTGTATGTCGTATTTGCAATATGGACAGAGCATTTTTAGGACTCACCAAATTATGCAGACCAGCCAATGTTATCTGCATGCCTGGTTTGTCCCTTTTTGTGCCATTCGTCTCTGAAGCTTCTTCCATTTGCAGCACAAATTTTCTTCTGTCCCTTTCCCCTTTTATAGCTGAAGCATTTTCTTTTCTTTTTTTAATACTATAAAATTAAAACTTTACTAAGGGAAGTCAAATAACTGGAAAAAAGGCAATGTAAAAATGTGTCTTTTGTAGGAAATTAAAAAACTCTATTCAGGTAGTGAGAACAATTTCGTTTATTATTTTAGAGCCAAAGAAATTCTGATGTTGTAATTTAATTATTGAACTGAGAAGACAGCATTATTCCAAGGGCAAGATTATAAGTGTGGACTCTGGACTCAGATTGCCCTAGTTTGAACTATGGGTCCACTTACTAATTGTTTAACATTGGGCTATTTACTTTACCTCAGTAAGACACCATGTAACTAATGGGCATGCGAATAATGGCTTTTACAGCATAATATTATTGGTGAAAGCTACCTGAGTCCTTAGCATCAGGCTTCTCATGAAATAAGTACTCTGTAAGGTTAGCACTTGCTATTAAGAATTTTAGGTTTACATTTTAATCCTTTCAAAGTAAGCAGTCATATTTCTGGAAGTTTACAAACTTGTGATACCTAGAATGGATTTTATTTTTTATCTTTGAATATAAAAAGCACAGTTAGTGTTCAAAAATTCTCAACTTCACTCTGAACATTATCCTTGTATTATTGCCCATCTAAAATGCAAGCATGCTGAGAAGACTCACATCATTTTGAGATGTAGGCCCTGACACAAGCATTCCTCATATTTCCTGATGCCTGAATGCCCACATTAAGGCTCTGCATCATGTAACTGCATTTAAACTGGGCAGATTCTGCTAAGGATGGGGCATAAATGGAAATAAAGTACATTTTTCATTCCCTATTCATTCTTAAATCCTACTAATGTCAGAAAGAATTATGTGTTATACAAAGGAAAGAAAAATAGATCATTATTTCAGTCTACCGCTCTGTAAGTTTTTATATTCAGCAATATTAGATTTCTTTCCTTTTAATATCACCCTCTAAACACAGTAGGTGTTTAATGCATACATGAATACCTAATGCTGCTGATGTGTCCTTCAGATCCTGACCATCACTATTTGTGCAGAGTCAGTATTAAGGAGGTAATAATGAAACAAAACCACTTTTCACATTTCTGGCCTAATCTCTAGCACATCGCCCACCCCTTGCTGTACACAGACACACACACACACACACATGCACACACACACACATAAACACACACACACTTTTTAATGTAGCAGAGCTCTTCCAGGAAGGGAGAAAAGTAACCTTGGCACATGGAAATGATCACCAACTCTAATCTTGAAGAGTAATTCTAAATTGATATTACTAGCTCTGACCTGTATCTGAAGTATTAATTTCAGCATGAATCACATGTGGCTAGGATATAATGCATAATATTGATTTTGATTTTTTTCCCTCCAGGCTGTGTCTTAGTTCCTGGCCTTGATCTTAAAAGTAAGATAGATGTTAGGCATTATTATCTAGCAGAAGGAGCAAAAATCAATTTTATCTCCTGACACTTCATTCCCTTTTTCTGCAATGGCCAGGTAGTGACATTGGAACAGCTGTAAACTCATATTTGCTTATTTAAAACTGTGATGCTGGTCTGGGAATCTACTAGTCTAGGCTTTTCTTTTTACCTTGTGCATAGTTTCAGATGATAAATATGTAGTGAGTATGAGAACCTGTTAACTTTCTTTTTCACAGTAATAGTAATTTTATAAAAGCATCTCTTTAAGAATAAGGTAACATTGAAAATGTTTAATTTTGAAATAATTTTAGATTGGCAGAAGAGTTTCCAGGATACTGCAGAGAGAGCCTACATATGCCTCTTCAAGCTTTCCCTAATGTTAACTGTTTACATAACCATTTCCCAGAGCTAAAAATTTAACAATGGTATAATACTACTATCAAACCTGCATGCTTTGGTCAGATTTCCGTCATTTTTTTCACCGATATCTTTTTTGTTATTGTTCCAGAATCCAACCCAAGATACCACACTGCATTAAGAGAATTTTTATTTTTAGAAATAGGCTTTTGAGAAATATCTATTTGTGAAAGGCAAGAGTATAAATGTAACTGAGCACCTAATCATAGAGACTATTTTGATTATGTTTTTAAAGTTTGCCAGTAAAGGAATGACGTTTGGCAAATCAATCAACAGTCTAGTGAAATGGTTTCCAACTTTACTGTTAAAACACATAATTCCATTTCCATTTTAATCAGTGGAAAGATATATCACAAGCAAAATAATACTGATAATAAAGTATTAAAATTTGTGAATAGTTTATCCATTTATAAATTTGACTGAATGATAGATTAACCTCATTCTCACTTGCATTTTGAAATGGTTTTTGGAGTGAGAGGGAAAGAAGTAGAGTTCCAATATTAGCTCTAAATTTTGCATAAACCTAATTGCATTCATTAATTGTTTTATTCCTCACTTTCTTCATCTTTGAAATAGAGCAGTAATCCTCCTTCTCTTTTTGATGCAATAGAAACCAAGATCTTTATTATAAGCATACTAGCTGTATCAGTGTCCAGTATCTTGAAGAAACAATTTGAAAATTATTTATTTAATCATCTTGTTCCTAAAGGATTGATTGCCACCACATCACGTTATATCTAGATTTTGGGGACTATGGTATTATATAAAGACATGCTCTATAGAAAATCTGTTATAAAACCCTATTTTCTCTTCCATTTCTTTCTGTATTAGAGACCATGTTGGTTGCAACCATTATTTGTGAAACAAGCAAATGAATTCATATATGTCATGGTACTGCCTCCAAATTATTTTCTTCTGTTTTTTTCTTTCTTCAAGACAATATGAATGTCTAATATGGTACAGGCACTGTGTTAAGCATTGGAAGAGCAGATTAATAAGACAAGACTTCTCTCCTTTTGCTCACGGCTTTCTAGAGATGACAAATATAAAATCAATGCGAAGTCCATAATAGTCATGTATAAAATTATTTTTTACACCGTATCTAATTCTGCCTAGCAAAAAGATAGTGTCTTCATTGAGCCTAGAAGAAAAGATATGTCATTCTCTAAGGACCAAGTTGTGAGTATAAAGGGAAGGTGATTCCAGGCAGACAGAGCCATGTGTTGGAAAAGGCATTTAACAACTTGAAATTCAAGTAATTCTAAAGGACTCCTGGGTGGAATATGGTATAAGAGAACAGCAATAATGAGACCTAGAAATTTCACCCATTAGAACTAGGGCCCTAAAATCTGTCTAGTCCAACCAAAAGATGATGGGGCTTTAACTATAGCAATACTAGGAGTGGTTGAAAAAATGAGATAGATTATAGAAACAAGCCAGAGGAGAGCTGATGAGGAATGGAAACAGAGGCAAAGAGTTGAAAGAGATACTTAGATTTCTGATATGCTATCCCTTGCTTGTGGGTAAGACAGGAAAATATGAGGTGGAAGGACAATTTGGAAACATGGCGTATGTGTTAGAATGAGAAGGAAGATAATGCATTCCATTTAGAATGTGTCGACATTAAAGTTTCTATATGATATCTACTTGAAGGCAAGCTGGGAGAAGCCCAAGAGAAAGAAGTGAACGAGAAAAACTGATTTGGAACCTCTCAGTATTAGGTGAGAGTTGAAACCATGGGCTTAAGTGGGATCATGAACTTAAGGGAAGAGAAAAGAGGAGCAAATTGGGTATAGCAACATTTAATAAGTGAGAAAGAGGAGCTCAGCCACGAGAATGAGCAGGAGAGACCAGAGTGGTAGTATAAAAGCCAAAGAGGCTGATATTGTCAGCTAAAAAGGCAGGAAGGAATCTTGGGTAAACTAGGGTGATTGATAGTATCCCACGTAGCAGACAAGTTAAGAAAAATGAAGACTGAAAGGGGGACAGAAGTTGGATATCAGGAATTTGTGGGTTACATCAATGAGAGTAGTTTGAGTGGCATAGCAGGGAACATGGGTCAGCAGTGAGTTTACAGCAGGCTGCTGAGTAGTAAGGTGCCCTAAGCTTTTATTTCTTCTGATGTTTACTTTGTTTTTGATTCATTGTGTGTTTTTCATTTTGTCTTGTATTTGCTGTTGTTTGCTAATAAAGGAGAGACTCCTTTTGCTCATGGGCTAAGGGAAAACTCCCCATGGAGAGAAGGATTGAAGATACAGAAAAAGGAGAATCATCAATGGAGGAAGTTCCCAGAAAAGCCTGAAGATTTTGTAAATGTATACCCTAAGTGAAAGGATTTGCTGTGGAGGGAGCAACCTCATTTTCATCCTTGAATATCTAATTGGTGGAGGTAAAGAAGATAAATTTGTAAAAGGGCCAAGACAGGGATCTGAAGGGAGTTCTTGATTAATGATTCTCATCCTCTCTGACTTAGAAGGTATGTTTAGATGCTGATTATAACATGGGGAAGTCTAGCATAGTGGGTTTGATAAACATGATGAAAGTTCAGAGTATGTGCTGGGGAGAATGGGAAAAGAAGTGTTTTCTAAGAGGCACTGAAGGTACAGCAAAACTTAGAGCTCAAATATGTGTAGAAATTCAAATTCTAGAGTGTTTCATATCTATATTAGTATATTTGTGTCTATATGCATATCTATGTATTCATATGTAATTTCACTATTCAGAAAATAGGAAGGAAGGTGTTCAAATTCAGGATTAAATCAAAATTGAGAAATTTCTAAAATGTGGGTGGTGGAAAGATAGTGGTAAAATTCCATGCATTGTGATATTAAGGGTTTAAATAGGGTGGTGATCCATGGGATCTAGGAGGGATAGAAAAGATAATACATCTAAGAGAAGGCAAATAGGTTGGAAAAAAGCAAAGGGTCGATAGGGAGGACAATCAAGACTGGATTAAATGATGGGATTGACTGTGTACTTGAGAGTTAACTTAGGCTGATTACTTTAATCTCATTCATGTTTTCTCCAGTTATTTTGCAAAGTTGTCGAGCTTTAAACTACAGTACAGAGTTGTACATGAGGCTGTACACAAGAAAAGGTGCTTTACTCTCTTATGAGAGCAAAAGCAGATTAATAATAAACATTCCTATTATTACTCCCTAGAAATAGTGTGCAGTAATGAGGCCAACTGCAGGGACTTGCTGAGAATGAGCATGCTACTATTTATTGCCTCTTAGGATGAAAACCCAATTTCATCTTCTATCAAAGATCAAGCTACTGCTATTTTATGGTAAACATAGAAACTGCCGTACAGAAAATTACTGTTTTAACAGGTGCAGTCTTACATTCAAGAGTGATTTTAAAATTGGCTTCATGGCTGGCACTGTACTCACATCACCCATTTAAATAATCTCCTTGTAAATATTCTCACACGTAAACATCATTAAATGGTATGCTTACATTATGCTTAATCACAGGGTATTCATGAAAACATCTCTGCCCAGATACACTTTTAACACTTAATATATTTTATCTCATTTGTTTTTACTACTGATCAAGGCATCCCTCCAAAATTATTTGAATTATTCTACTTAGAGTGAGAAAAAAAGAGCCACAACAATGCTCTCTGAAGTTTTAGTATTATTACTATATGGTATAAAAAGGAACTCTTCATTCATGCAAGAAATACGTATCTATCATCTGCCAGATGCACCAAGCTTTGTGCTAGGTAATGTAATGTAATGTAATGTAATCTGTTTACAGTACAAAAAAATAACTCTTCTGTAACTGATCTTGAAATAGATATAACAGCAGGAGCAATTCATCTATTCATTATAAGATAACACTAACTAAAATGTATGCTCTGCAAGAGCAAGGGCTTTGCCTCTATCTGCCCATGTTTGGATATGAGACAAGCAGAGCCCAACGCATCATGAACCACCAAAAATTCATTGGCTGTAGGAATGAATGGTTTGAATATAGATCTTGCACACATAAAAGCTAGGCATACTCAGATTATATTTATTAGTGTAAGTACACAGAGTTTCACAAACACATATGAGCAGGCTACTTCTCCTGGGTCCTTAGACATCAGGAGATAATGCACTGAAAGGAAGAAAACCTGTATGTCTGTTTCCTCCAATCTTGGACTAAAAATGTGCATTTACTTCAATTTTGAATTGAAGGAAACAAATTGCAATACTGTTAGCACTATCTGTGAGTTTGTCACCAACTTAAAAAAAAAGCCTACATTACAGTTGTCGCAGATATCTTAAAATATCTTAGTGCTCATTACTAATTTGAAATTGTGGTAGTGATAAGGCTGTCTCCTAGAAATTGTTTTCTTAATGGTTAAGATAAAGAGCATGTATTACTATACCAACAGTTTTGTTTTGGGGAATATTTTGATAACTGTAAGTTTTGATTATGAAATTTGTTGACTTTCCAATTTTATGCATTTTAGTTTATGCTTTTAAAAATATTACTCCAAGAAATGTACTGGGACAGATCACTTGTAACAATGGCCATAGTTTCCATCATGGTCATTGGCTCATTCCTTTGCAATGTGACTCTGTTGTCTCTGTCATCCAGAAGCAGAATTTTTTTGGTTTTATCTCTCTTGAATCTGGCTGGACTTGTGACTTGTTTTGATGAATAGAACCCAACAGATATGGTGTGACTTCTTTTTTTTTTTTTGAGAAAGAGTCTCACTCTGTCATCCAGGCTGGAGTACAGTGATGTGATCATGGCTCACTGCAACCTCCACCTCCCGGGTTCAAGCGATGCTTCTACTTCAGCCTCCAGAGTAGCCAGGACTACAGGCGCATGCCACCATGCCCAGCTAATTTTTGTATTTTCAGTAGAGCAGCCTGGCCTCACCATATTGGCCAGGCCGCTCTTGAATTCCTGACCTCATGATCCACCTGCATCAGTCTCCCAAAGTGCTGGGATTATAGGCGTGAGGCACCACGTCTGACCAGATATAGTGTGACTTCTGAGCCTCAGCCTCATGAAGCCTTGTAGCTTCTGCTCTCACTGCCTTGCTGCTCTGGTCCTGCTATGTGTAGAAACCAAGGCTAGTCTTCAGGATGGGAAATGATGTGGGATAAGAGGCCCCACCCATGGCCAGCACCAACATCAGACGTGAGTAAGGCCATCTTGGGCCATCTCATACCAGTCAAGCTTCTTGACATGAAGAATCCCAGGTAAGACCAGCAGATCTACCTGGCTGAGCACAGCCCAGATCACCAATACACTCTTTTGAGCAAATAAATTCATGTTGGGATCGTTTATTAAGCTGCACAACTGAAACAGATTGGCCTCCACTTGGCTGCCAAGCATGTACATGGTTCTTGAAATTCAGAACCTGTGCTTAAACAGTTGCTATTTATCCAGTCTTCTGGCTTTATGCTTACTGTGTTGTAATCTGGACGGTTTGAGAGTTGAGTACTTTTGATTCTGTAGTTTTTCTTTAAAAAAATCTGTGAAGTTTTTAAAGGAATTTATAAAACAAAAAACCATTGAAGTGTTACCTTTATGTTGGGGAACAACGTCTTGAGGGCAGTTAGTGGAATAAGTTTTTATTTTTAAACTTTTGTCTATTTGTATGGTTTAAAAGTTTTTGCCAATTATTTAAGAATATATCACTTTAAAGTTATTCTTCAAGACAAGGTATAGAAAGCTTTATATCTCAAGAGAATAACATGATATGCTATGATTTTAGGCCTATAATAACAGTTATTTTATAGAATCATTAAGTTCTTAGCAAGGAAATAAGATAAAATATTTTAAATAACATCTTCATGAATGCTAAGAGACACTAAGAAGAACCAGTGACTTTCCTGTAAAGCAAAAACCATTTGTACACTCTTTTACAGATGAAAAAACTGAGAATCAGAGAAATTAAGAAATAAGTTCCAGATCACCGATATAGTAAACAGCAAAGTCAGAATCTGAACCCATTGATTCCAGAGCTCATGGCGAGTTCCAGTGGACAGCTTGAGAGAATGAGGAAGCATGGGAGAGGAAGCGAGTATCTGAGAGGCCAAGGTATTGACGTGATGCTCAGGTTGATGCTACAGATGGAGTTGAAGCAGAGAGGAATATAGTAAGCCAGGAACAAAGATGTCAATGAATGAGGTATAGTTTACAAGGGTTGGAAGATGAGCACAGTGAGGAGTGGTATAGAGGATATGTACCAAAGCCTGAGAGTTTCTCTATCAGGTGCAGGGGTGAGGGTCTAGATCGGAACGAGCAGACCTTGTCCCACTTGCACATTTCAACCCAGAATCCATAAGATGTGGGAGATAGGCCAAATTCCATTGTATAGAATGCAGGAGCAGCTGTGTAGACTCATAGAGGGTCAGTCTTAGTTGAGCTGTGGAGGCTGGAGATATGGAACAGTTTCCAGTTACATGTGGGGATTCCAAAGTCTTGATGAAAAGATTTGGAAAACAACAAAGATATATGAGGGTGCATCAGGGATGAGGATGCTCAGTGAGTCACAGGGCCAACAGGGGAGTATGGGTGATGAGATGGTCTTATAGTTTTGGCAAGGACTGTGAGGAGGAGGTTAGTCTCAGTAATCTCAAGAAACACTGATTAGTCTCACAGAATTTAGCTGTGACCTGAAGATGGAAACTAGATGGCTCCATTGTGGGCCTGGGTGTTTCCTTTTCTCTTGCTCTGAAGGAAATGGTATAGAATGTGCAGTAGTCATGGTGATGGTGTGCAGGAAGCAGACGAGCTCTGGTCACCTCCCAGGCAATGCTTCAGGGCCAGTGACTGATGGATCCTAGGTGCTATAGGTCAGGTTCTTCCTTGGGTTGGTGGTTTCTGTCCCGCCAGCACTCAGAGGGGTCTCCATAGCCAACATCTGCATAAAAATACAGCATCACAAACATCGTTCCAGTTTCCTAATTGTGTACTTTGAGAATTAATCTACTTAGGATACATTTCCAGTGATGAAGTTTTGATATTAAAGAAAATAGATAACTTTAGAGACTATATATTACAAATTTCCAAGCACAAAGATTCTACTCTCATTCATTCCCACTTGCAAAAAAAAGAGAAAGCTCTTTTTACACTCTCTTCTTAACATGAAGTCTTTTTTTAAACTCTAATTGATTATTTTAATTAATAATTGGTAAAACAGTATGGAGATTTCTCAAATAATTGAAAATAGAACTACCATTCGGTCCTGTGATTGTATAACTGGATATCTATCCAAAGGAAAATAAATCATTATGTTTAAAAGATACCTACACTTTTATGTTTATCACAGCATTGTTCACAATAGCAGAGATATGGAATCAACCTAAGTGTCCATCAGTGAATGATTAAAGAAAATATTCTACACATACACACTCACACACACACACACCCATACACCCCATGAAATACTACTCAGCTGTAATAAAGAATAATATCATGTCTTGTGCAGCAACATGAATGGAACTAGAGGCCCTTATCCTAAGTAAAATAACTCAGAAACAGAAAGTCATATGCTGTATGAATTTTTAAAATGTTTGAAATCACTGTCAATATAATATGGTAATGTTGGCATCCTGTGGTTAGTTTATCTTTCATTTTTAAATTTGTGAAGCTGAACAAATACCATTTGTATTTCTTTTGTGTGATCATTGTTCATTTGGGTTTTTTGCTTATCTTCCCATTGAGATTTGTAGTCTTTTTTCTAAGACCTCTTTATATAAAGATTAACACTCTGCCTTCTATATTGCAAATATATATCCAATTTATTGTTTACCTATGTGGCTTTTTTTAATGGTTTTTGACTAAATAGGTCGATGTAGTTTGGATATTTGCTCCCACCTAAATTTCATGTTGAATGGTGATCTCCAGTGTCTCTAGTGTTGGAAGTGAGGACAGATGGGAAGAGATTGGATCATGGGAGCAGATCCCTCATGGATGGCTTGAAATATTCACTTGGTGATAAGTGAGCGCCCACTCTGAGTTCACATGAGATCTGGTAAAAAGTCTGTTGTCCATACCGCCCCCCCCTCTCTTTTTTTCTGCTTTTGCCATGTGACATGCCTGCTCCCCTTCATTTTCTGCCACGATTGGAAGCTTCCTGGGGCCTCCCTAAAAGCTGAACAGACGCTGGCACTATGCTTTCTCTAAAGTCTGCAGAACTGTGAGCCGCTTAAACCTCTTTTCTTTATGAATTACCGAGCCTCAGATGTTTCTTTATAGCAATGCAAGAATTGCCCAAAATACCCGTATCTTAAAGTTTTAATATAAAAAAATCATTACATACTTTCTTCCCCAACTTCATCCTCAGTCTCTGTTTGGCCTGTAGAGGCGGAGGTCTTGCTTTAGATTCAAAATGTGTAATATCCATGCTTCTACCATCTGTAAAGTGAAAGCATATAAAAGGGAGTAGGAGGACCTTTTCTCAGCAACCCATTTTAAGTACATATTTGGACATTCTGGTTTGAGATCATGGTTATCTGTCTTAAATATAGCAGACATTTGGCAAAGTGTAAATAGCTACTGACTTTGGTAGACGTATTTTCAGTGGAGTGGCAATAAAAGCTTATATGAGTGGGTTGAGGAGATACCGAAAAGTAAGCAGGCCTGAGTCCCTGGCCTTCTGTACAAGGCAAGACTTCAGTGTCAGTGACTACAGGGAAGGAAGAAAACACAGTTCTTGAGGAGCTTTCCTGTGAAGAAGAGCTTAGAAATAGCCTAGAGCAAGAAAAGAAAATGCAAACAAAGGAGAGTCTAGCATTAGCATGTTTTAGACTCAAACCAGCATGGTACCATGCCAAAAAAAACTTCCAACAACCTGTTTTTTCTCAGAAACATAGATTAATAAAATCAGTCCCCACTAAAGTATACAATACTATTCTACACTTAACTTTTGCTTAATGATTTTAAGCGTACGTCCTACTGTATTTTAAATATCTTAATATGACACATTTTCAAGTTCTACCATAATCTATTCTTTCACTGTGTTCCCAAGAGTCAGTTGAAAATGATGTTAAAGATTCACTTCAAAGTGTTATGTATTTGTTCCTTTTTTGTTGCCACGAACCACTGTCTTAAAGTTCTAATGAAATGTAGAAGGTGTGATCTTCATCATAAATGATTCCCCAGAGTGCCAAGTTTAGTTGGGTTCCTGGCTTCAGGGACTCACAGCAAAAGAGGAAGATTGTGTCAGCTACTGACAATGACACAACATAACTAACGCTATCTTCTCATCTGTGTGAAAATAATATTTGATGTACATAAAATATTTGCTGAATGAGTGCAACTGAATTTTACAAAATGGTGCATTCAGGCCCCTTCACCCCTTTGCAATTTCATTTCCCTGACTTGGGCTTACACTATCCAGGTCACTTAGCTTTATTATTGGCTCAGGATTTGTAAATCTCTTCCAGATGATCAGCTTGCTACACTAAAAGCCGCTTCAGCAAACTGCTGTGTACTCTACTGGATATTAACAGATAGAGAAGTAAGATTTTTTTTTCCCCATGGAGCTCATATTCTGACCGTGAGTGTCAGGTAAATGAGAAAAGCAGCAAACAAAAACAATTTAAAAAGATACTTCAGAAATTACTACGGAATAGGAATATTTAAAGTTCTGTAGGATACTGTGAGGGAGTTGATGTAATGTATTGATATTGAACCGTAGGCTATGATTTCTGTTTGTGTGTGTTATCTATAGGGAAGCCATTCTGCTCTTCTATCTGATGGACAGATTCCATAAATCTCCATACAAGTGGCACCTGTTGGGGAGGAAAGACTTCTTTTCCTTACCCATCCCTAGGTTCTTGGGCAAAACTCTTGCAGAAAAAAGATTATCACGAAAAAAAGCACACACATTTGTTTAATATAAGTTTTACATGACAAGGAAGCCTTCAAAAATGAAGACACAAAGAAACAGGAAAGCCTATATATTATTATTCCTAGGTTTGATGAAGTGTGGACAGTCACAGAATAGTATGATTGTACAAAGGAATTTTGACCTAATGATAACCTACTCTAAGAAACATAGCAGGGCTTGTTTGTTAAGAATCTGCTTTGTATCCTTGTGTATTCAGAGATAAAGGTGCTCCTCTCTTCCAGGTATATGTAGGGAACCTTTTGAATTAAATTTGTATGATCTGCTTGGAAGTGAAGGGTGAGTGGAAGGTAAGAGAGACATTTCTGCTTCTGCAGTTTCTCAAACGTTAAAGTGCCCTATTTTTAGATAGCATGCCCTAACACCCCATCACACCCAACACAAAGAATCTCAGTTCCGGCCATGTCAAAAGTCCTACGTCCATTTATTTCATTCCTACTTTGGCACTTCATCTCCATTTCTCCAGTCTTCACTCATGTTTTTTCTTTTCCTGGATGTATACTTCCTCCATATTTCTTAATGAAGATTTTGCTTTAGCATCTTTGATCTTTGGAACATTTTTGGCTGTCAGTTTCTCTGTGCTTCTGACTACAACACGTTCTTACTACAAAGATCATCTTTGAACCCCCAAGCAAAAACCTGGATTTAGCCCATTTGATTAGTTCTCCTAATGTACTCCTTTGTAGTGTATTTTTTATAATCTCCAATTTTTTTTTAATCCCCCAAATAGAAGAAAGACTGAACAGTTACTTGGTATTATCTTGACAATATTAATGAGACACAGTTGAATAAGGTTTGATGAATAGATGCAAGCAAAATTGTCCATAATGTGTGCGTGCGTGTGTGTGTATGTGCGTGTGTGTGTGTGTGCGCGTGTGTGTGTGTGTGTGTGTGGTGTGATAGGAGTGGGTAGAAGAGAAAGGAGATGGGTTGCCTAGAATCTATGAATCAGCCATCTGCTCAGTCTGAGACACTAGAACTTAGCGTCAGTGACCAGGGTCATTGATTGCTTGAGCACAGAGATTACACATTTGAAACAAGCTCTGCAGCTTGAACTCTCTTTAACTACTAGTAACAAGTTCTCTTGCCTCATCTTCACAAGAACAGAATGAGGAATTGATAAGTTCAATCAAATACACCGCTTTCCTTTGGTGTGAAAAATATTGCAGAAACAAGATGTTGATAGGGCAATGTGTAAAATAAAGATGTGCTTCAGCAACACTGCTTTGGAGTGAAATTCAAAGGATATAATGAAAGTGGAAATGATTTTTCATTTTCAAAAAGGAGAAGATTGCTTTCAGTGAGAGAGTAAATAACATTTGTGAATGAAATTTTACTCATGTTAGATTTCTCCAGATCTAAAATAAAATATATGCTTCCTCCGGAAATCATATGCAACTACTCTTTAGTTGCCCTATTCTTTCTTAATAAATGTTCATTCCCAAAGTGTACCATACAAAAATGAGACAAATCTCTCGTCTTTCCAACATGTGCAGTCACACACACACTTTTTTGTGTCTGTGCCTGCAGGCTGAGACTCCCTCTACTCAGGCTTGAGAAATCAACAGAGATTTCTGTTCCTGAGTTCCCACAGTTGTGTAATAAATCCAGCAGACACTTGTATTCATGAAAAATAAATGGTGCTTTCTCCATATTGGCACCATGTGGCATTCTTAAAGGAACTGTGACTCTTCAAGGAACTCTCGTGACAGGGTAACAGCCTATAATTTAATAGACTAAAACATATATTCATGCCGATGTATTTAACCATTTGTCTTTTCCTTTGAGACAGAGTCTCGCTCTGTCGCCCAGACTGGAGTGCAGTGATGCGATCTAGGCTCGCTGCGACCTCTGCCTCCTGAGTTTGAGCAATTTCCCTGCCTCGGCCTCCTCAGTATCTGGGATTACAGGCATGCACCACCACACACAGCTACTTTTTATATTTTTTGTAGAGATGGGGTTTCGCCATGTTGCCCAGGCTGGTCTCAAACTTCTGACCTCAAGTGACCCACCGCTTTGGCACCCAAAGTGCTGGGATTACAGGCATGAGCCACCACACCCACCCTACTATTTGTCTTTTTAAGGAAAAGGAAAAAAAAAAAGTAACTGCTAATTTAACTTACACCATGGTAAATTCATGAAATATGAATTTTTTTAAATAACTAAGGCTAATCCTGTTTAAGAAGAGATTAACCAATTAAAAGTAGAAATTAATGAGTTAACATCTTATATGTCAGACCAGGCACAAGGTATGTTTATAATTATTATTTCATTTAGAGCCAATGACAACCTCATTAGTAACATATTATCATGTGTATGTTATAAATAAGGAAATTTGGTTCAGAAAAGCAACCTATAATTATGCAACTGTTCAACAATGAGTCTTTTCAAAAAATGTTAATTATTTAGGTGGTATCATTCAACTATGCATTTTATCCTGCAGTTTCTTTTTTTTTTTTTTTTTTTTGAGACGGAGTTTCGCTCTTGTTGCCCAGGATGGAGTGCAATGGCGCGATCTCGGCTCACCGCAACCTCCGCCTCCTGGGTTCAGGCAATTCTCCTGCCTCAGCCTCCTGAGTAGCTGGGACTACAGACACGCGCCACCATGCCCAGCTGATTTTTTGTATTTTTAGTAGAGACGGGGTTTCACCATGTTGACCAGGATGGTCTCCATCTCTTGACCTCGTGATCCACTCGCCTCGGCCTCCCAAAGTGCTGGGATTACAGGCATGAGCCACCGCGCCCGGCCCCCCTGCAGTTTCTTTAAATGAGATTGTAAACATAATTTAACTTGTTTTTGATGACCTAGCCCATTATTTCAAAGAGCACTTACTATGTTGTTTATAATATGCTGATGCATGAAGAGGAAAGGGTTATGTTATGAACAATCTCTTTTCTATAAAATCACTCCAGCTCCTTTCATTATGGAATTCTAATACTTGATTATAATGGAGTCTCTTTCTTCTCTATCAGATCGTTAGCCGCCATTTTGCTTTTCTCTTAAAACATTGGCCACTAGCAATAAAACCTGTCCTGCAGGAAACTTCTACTTATCTTTCAAATACTAGAAAACTAAATGAATAAATGCACTGAATTTTGTATCAGAACCAAGGGCAAATAGATCCTGAGGGAAAGTCAAAAGACACATTTCCCCTCTGTTTCAAGTACCCGAAGATGTTTCATTGCTTTGCATACCTCCAGAGATCTTTTACATCCTGGTTAAGTTTTGCCAAATGTGACCTCTGATTGAGCTTCTATAGTCTAGCTCAAATCAAACCATTCGCATTTGGCCTTCCTCTCTCCCTTTCTCGCTTTTCTTTGCTTTTTTTCCCCTCTCCCTCTCCTGTTTACCCTGTGTATTCTGTCCATGTGTTTCATAAAGAATCACGGCTTGCATTGTCTGAGAATGCAAGTATGGTTGGGTCACTCTTTATCTTTGTGTTTGCTATATAAACTAAAACTCAATAAATGTGAATTCTATCTTTGAAGTCAAAGAAAGTAATTCTATCTCTCACAACAAAATGATAGTGGCTACTCTACTGAATATCTTTGTAAGCCAGCAATTCATATGCAACTATCTCATTTAATTTACATGATAAGATGACAAAGTGGACATTGTTATTACCATTTTAGAGGGGAGGAGGGAAGGCTCAAATAAATTAAGTTGTCAGACTTTTTTATAGGTTGTAGGGGCTAGAATTGGGATTCAGATGTAGGCCTGTTTTACTCCAAAAGTATGATTGTTGTGCAATCCTTAGGCACACGCGCACACACACACACACACACACACATACGTTGAGTATATAAACACACATACATATGTTGAAACATTATAGACCAGGCGCAGTGGCTCACGCCTGTAATCCCAGCACTTTAGGAGGCCGAGGTGGGTGGATCACAAGATCAAGAGATTGAGACCATCCTGGCCAATATAGTGAAACCCCGTCTCTACTAAAAATACAAAAGTTAGCTGGGCATGGTGGCACATGCCTGTAGTCCCAGCTACTCAGGAGGCTGAGGCAGGAGAATTGCTTGAACCCAGGAGGTGGAGGTTGCAGTGAGCTGAGATCCTGCCACTGCACTCCCACCTGATGCCTGGCGACAGAGAAAGATTCTGTCTCAAAAAAAGAAGAAAGAAAGAAACATTATATATATTTATATACACATAGTTTGCATTTATAGTATATATATGTCTATGTATAGGTGTATATGTGTATACACAATTTTATAGGTACATAGATGATATAGACAGATGATAGATAGATAGATAGAACTAATACATAGATGATAGGTAGTTAATGATTATAGCTCTGCCTATAATATTGAAGACGGGCTAGAGACCAAACTTCTCTTATAGTAGATTTAGTTTCTGGATGGCAGAGTGTAGACTGTTTAATGTGTGTCATGAAAAGATAATGAATCCCTCTGATGCCTGTCTGCTCTGAAAAGAGCAAGTCAGCCCAACTGAGAAAGTTGTTTTGGGCTTCATCCTTGTAGAACAAATGGCTGAGATGAGAGGAAATGAGGAAGACAATGACATTTCAGATTGAACTTTGACTTTATTAATAGATATTCTTTCTTTAGAATGCAGTCTTCATTTTCCTCCTCCTCTTCCTCTTTCTCTATATTAGGACAATTTTGTCTATACATTCAAATGCAGTGACCATTGTGGACATATAGGGAAATAATATGTAGAAAACCATCTATGTTGTCTCTAACCATGCAGAGAGGTACGATTTTCCAACCCAAATCCCGAGAATTAGAGCTTAAATATCACAAAATCATCCCAGGTTTTTCTGAGCACTTAGAATCAGCTCTGCTACATGCAGATGTGATGGTTAATTTTGTGTCAGTTTACTAGGGTAAAACATTATTTCTGTGTGTGCATTTAGGGTGTTTCATAAGGAGATTAGCATTTGAATTCATGGATGAAGTAAAAAAGATCCATCCTTCCGCGTGTGGATGGGCATCATCCAGCCTTTTGAGGGCATGAAGAGAACAAAAAGCAAAGGAAGAACACATTTTCCCTTTTGGAGCTGGGACATCTGTCTTCTCCTCATCTCAGCCCTCCTTATCTTGGGCTTTTGTCTCAGACTAGACTTGTACCATCGACTCTCCTGGATTTTAGACTTTCTGGCTTGGACTGGAACTAGACTACCAGCTTTCCAAGACCTCCAGCTTGAAGACAGCAGATAGTGAGTTGCTCAGCCTCCACGATTGTATGTGTAAATCCCTCATAATAAATCTCATTCTACACATTTCTATATTTCCTCTTGGTTCTGTTTCTTGGGAGAACCCTGACTAATACAGATTCTGACTCCAAGAAATGGGGGTGATGCTATAACAAATACCTAAAAATGTGGAAGCAGCTTTGGAACTGGGTAATGGGTAGAGGCTAGAATAATTTTGAGGTACGTGGTAGTAAAAGGCTACACTGCGGTGAAAATATGTTAAGGGCAATTCTAGTGAGAGCTCAGAAAGAAAAGGAGAGCTGCAGAGAAAGCCTGAATCTTCTTAGAGAATATCTATGTATTCCTGAACAGGATTTTGTGAGCAACATGGATGGTAAAGGTCATTCTGATTCAGTCTCAGATGGAAATTAGGGACATGTTATTAGATAACAGAGGAAAGCCTATCTTTGTTATAAAGTGACAAAGAGATTGACTAGATTGTATTTGTAGTCTAGTGTTTGGGAAAGTTAACACTTATGAGTGATTACATTGGATATTTGGCTGAGGAAATTTCTAAGCAAAATGTTAAAGTTGTGGCTTGGTTTCTCTTAACTGCATATAGTAAAATGCAAAAGAAAGAAATTATTTCAAGATTAAATTGATAAACAGAAGGGAAGCAAAACATAAAGATTTAGAGCATTCTCAACCTAGAATCATGCAATGGTGGCTCCACTGGCCTGAAGTCTCAGGAGACCCTGCCCTCATGGCAGTTCTCTGCTGCGATTGCAATCCAGTGGCTCCCAGAGACTTCATCTTTTGAAATGCAGTTGAACAAAATTATTTTGTTCTCCCAAAATTAATATGTTGAAATCCTAACCTGCAAGGCGATGGTATCAGGAGGCAGAACACTCATGAATGGGATTAGGGTTCTTACAAAAGTGACCCCAGAGAAATCTCTTGCCCTTTCTACCATGTGAGGTTACAGGGAAAAGACGGCTACTTATGAGAAAGCAGGTCATTACCGGACTCCAAATCTTCTGCTCCCTTGATCTGGAACTGTCCAGCCATCAGAACAGTGAGAAATAAATTTCTTGTTTTTTATGAGCCACTCAGCCTATGGCATTTTGTTGTAGCTCCTCGAACAAACTAAAACAGCAGATAACATATGATGCACATGCTTGCTAAAAGATAAAACAATGGGAAAGAATGAGAAGGTAAAAGAAAGAATGTCTGCTGAATATTGACTGAGTCAGGCCTCCCCTGTCTACTCCCATTGTTTCTGCCTCATGGAGGCCTTCTCTACCCTTCCTCTGAATTAACATACCAGTGTCTTCTCTCCTTTCTTTCTTTCTGCTTTCATGCCTCTTTCAAATCATTCTCAACATTAGTGGTTTCAAAACATTTTTTGAACACTCATTCCATCAGTTAAAAAAAGGCATGTACTTTCATGTATCTTAATTTAAAATTAATATGTACCCTAAAATTAAGTAGTTACTATAAAACGTTTGCAAAATACACATCTTAAAAGAAACAGATATGAATAAATACAAATTGAAGTTCTCAGGTCTTCTTTCCACACCCCAACGTACATGGCCCTCTGTGAGGACTCCCATTCCACATTACTCCAAGTGATCTTTCCGGTCTATCGACAACCCCCTGCTGGCAACTCATGGTCTTTAGAATAATATGTTTGTCTTTAGTATGCCCACTGTGTCCTTTCATGGTCTGGCATTCATGATCTCTCAGGCCTCATGTTGGATTATTCTCTCCTTTACTTGAACTTGACATTAAAAAAAATATATACAGTTATTCATGCTTTTTAGAATAAATTATGACACTACATATATCTACATATTTACAAAATCATCCACGTGCATTGAGTGTTCTTCCTTCCTTTTATTCATTAAAAAAGTAATTTCAACATTTACATGTTGGATCATAAGTAACCTTTAAAGGAAGCCTCCCTTTAGGAGCCACACTTCTCATTAATCCTGCTCGTTATGCCCTTGGTCTCCAAAGTGGGGAAGGTACTCATCATGGTTACATAAGATGACCAAATGGAGCATTTAAAAAACAGTAAAACTTTAGGTTTGCTGTCTCATCTTTGTTGTTTTATAACATATCAATGTGGAATTAAATAAGTATACATGTATACTATATATGTGCTTTATATATAACCACTCTTTCTATGTCAGTATGTTATTAATTTTACATATATCAAGTTTATGTTTAAGTTGATACTTTTATTGCCGTTTTTATCTTATGAAAGAGTAATCTATTGATTTATAGATGTACTTTCTCCAGCTTGTATTTTTAAAACCTCTGTTAGGCCTCAAAAGCCAAAGCATTACTTGGCAGAATATACACTTAATATATGTTTGTTGACTTGAATAAAGGAGGCATGATTTAATATTTCATGTCTCCTTGCTGCTGTCTATCACATATGTATTATGCCAACAACTTTACTCCAACAAATTTAGTGTCTTTTGAGAGTCTATTGAAGTCAGATATCAGTATAAGACCTTTTTTCTAGAATCACTAAAGAATTGGAAATACACACAGGTTATGATAGATTTGAATTACTATGGAGTGACTTGGACACAGAGGTAAATGTAACCTAATCTCTAAAATTTTATTTACATTTTCTATGTTCTCTTATCCATCTCATATTTATTTATTTATATTAAACAATCAGATAAACATTAGGAATACATTTCTACTAAAGAATTCATCTGGCCTATTAGACATCAATGGGTAAGGGCAGTTTTATTTCTAACTTTAACTTGGTTTAAAAAAGCCAACATAATACCACACAATACGCAGTAGGAAATGAATTTTTACAACTTTATTATCTCTCACATTATTTCTCATTCACAAGCGTATTAGTGGAAGGAGGCTCATGATTTGAATTTTATCCATAAGACTCATTATGGGGCACTTGAAAATTTGTCAGCATTGGGCCCCTAACACCTTAAGAATAAAATGATAGATTACTTTTATTCTTGTTAATTCTAAAAAAGAATCCACTGTAGTATAGTGCAATTTAAAATTTCAGTAGTGGGTATCCCTCAATAATTACCCCTTTCAAATTTCTTTGGCCTTGAATGTAAGTATTTCATACTCCCCTCATTTTACAGAATTAAAGAAATTCTATCTCAAGTGAGGGAGAAAATGAGCAAGTTAAAGAAATTGAGTATGATGAACTAATTATGTTCTATTTTAAAGAATTTATGCATATAAGTGAATAACACAGATTCTATAGAAATATATGTATCTGTTGTCATCCAATGCTGCAAAAATAACAATTCTGAATTACTAGCATTCTTCTTTATTTTTATTTTTGTACAGATGGGGTCTCACTGTGTTGCCTAGGATGGTCTCAAATTTTTGGTCTAAAGCAATCCTTCTGCTTCAGCCTCCCAAAGTGCTGGGATTATAAGCATGAGTCAATGCACTCGACTATTACTAGCATTCTTGATTTGACTGGAACAAAATGCCCTATTCTTAATTCTGTAACATATTCTTCACCCGTGTTTAACTTGTCACCTACCCTTCACTTACAGTGAGTATAAATGCTAAGTATCTTCTGCTAGCCGACTGGCATCACTTTTTCCAAGCTCAGGTACTATGAACAATTTTCATTTTCTCCACTGAAAAAATGACAGTTGGCTCATTAAGTATCCTCTCTCTGTAATTCCACTGTGGTTTTCTGCATAAGAATGTATAATTGAGTTGCCAAATCATTGATTTAAATAATAATTCTTCCCCTTCTTTATTCCAGTATTTCTCAGTACAGGAAAACAAAAGATAAAGCATTTATGCTACCTTCTTGAATACAATCTAATTTTCTCAGATAAATAATAGAATATCTCAAATATAGAGACATGACAAAAAATTCAAACACAGTTTGGATAAGAAATTAGGTCACTAAGAAAAGTCAATATCATCATTACACTGGAAATTTATATTAGAGTAGGTATTATGGGATATAAAATATTAAGTATGGATATCTTAAAACTTATCTAAAAAATTTGCTTCTCAAGTTCCATAAGGACTCTGTATTAGGGTATCCAGATTTAGCAAGAAAAAAAATGCAAGCATCTCAGTTAAATTTGAATGCTAGCTAAAAAACAAATTTTTTGTACAAGTATATGCCAAGGAATATTTGGGCTATACTTATAGTTTGAAATGCTATTTATTATTTAATCATAAATTTAAATGTAATTGAGTATCACACATTAACATAAGCAAATGAAAAACTATATAAAATATCCCTATGGTGGCATCCAACATAACTTTCATAAAATGATTCTGAAAGTAAGTTGTGTCTTTTAATGTTTTTGCTCTACCTGCCAGGCAGCTCATAGCAACATTTTGCATTCAGTTGCTCCACCATGACCACTCCTTTCTGTATTAGCTGCTTGAAACTCAGAGCTACACTTTGGGTTCATTTCAAGAAAAGTATAGAAGAAATTGCTCTTGAGTTTTGAACAATAATTTGTCCCTTCTTATCTGCTTTTTTTTCTATTCTTATTTTTCTATGCCCTAATTCCTTGCTTTTCCAATTATTCAGATAGGATGGTACAAAGAAATAAACATTTAATCACATACTGATAAAGATCTTCATCAACATATATATTACCTTTATTTTTCTTTGGACCTGACTTTCCATTTGTATTTTATTAACCTAGTTAAAAAATGCCATTTTCTTGTATGTTTCTCAAGTTTTTATGGGAAAAAGGCAGAGTAAGTATAAAATGTTTGCCAAAGTTTGTTAAACATGGGTACAATGGTCAAAATTGAGAGAAAGAGTAAAATATCCCATAGTAAGCTATTAAGGAGTTCAAATGCAGTTTAAAAATAATATTCTTCACACTGCCAGGGAAGAATTCTTGCTTTAATTTTGTCTCAATCATTTTTTATCTGTTTTGCTCTAGACCTTTAAGAAGCAAAGGCATTTTGCATGTCATTAACCTCCTTTTTTCCATCAGAATTCCTTAAACAAATATCTGGCAAGGAAGTATGCTGGGCATAAAATAAAATTATAAGGCAACGATGAGGAACTTAAGAAGCTTATATTTCAAACAGAAGGACATTACAGTACATACTTCAAAAATTAATATTCTCTGATCTTGTTCCCTGGAGATAACTTTCAGACACTTTAGATGTCTTTTGTTATATTAACCTCTGTATTTCTAAATAATATCCTGCTTTTCCTTGGTTTAATCTATTTTGGACATCACCCACTGATTTCTTATTAGTGTGTGTGTGGAACTGACTTTCTCATCCTCAGTATTTCAGTCCCAACTAAATTCCCCACCCCATTCTCCCAACAAAGTTACATCAAAGCATTTGGTTAAGACCGTATACATTATTTGCATTATCATGGCTGTATACATTTTTCTTCTAATGGTTCAAGTAACAGACTATACTTACAGGCTGGGTACTGTGGCTCACACCTGTAATCTCAGGACTTTGGGAGGTTGAGGGGAGCGGACCACCTGAAGTCACGAGTTCAGGAGGTCGAGACCAGCCTGGCCAACATGGTGAAACCATGTTGAAAAATACAAAAAAACTAGTTTGGTGTGGTGGTATGCACTGTAGTCCCAGGTACTTGGGAGTCTGAAGCAGAAGAATCACTTGAATCCGGGAGGTGGAGGCTATAGTGAGCTGAGATCACACTTTTGCACATCAGCCTGGGCAACAGAGCAAGACTCCATCTCAAAAAAAGAAAAAAAAAAAAGAAAAAAAAAGACTATGATTATACTTTCTTTTATGTTGATCATTTTAGGAAAACTACAAAGTATGGTTGGGATTTGAAAATTCACAAGAATTTCTACTTGGACTTGGCTTAATGAACCAAGAAACAGTCAGAGCAAAGGATACCTACATGATTAGGCTGAGAATAAGTGAACACAGATTCCACTGTCTCCACAGTGGAATGGTACCCAAGGCCAGGTGGCCATCGTCTGGCCATAGAGAGGAGGTTCATAGGTCAGAAGAATAGCCATGACTTACTAAGATTTCCACCAAATGGTAGATTTCCAGAAATTAATAATTACTTATTTTAGTTTTCATGTGATTAATTTCCTATATACCAGTTTTTGTTTTTTATATGCTCCATGAATTGTATAAATTCTATCTAACATTTTTTAACAATTGAATAATTCAGATACTCTATCAATAACATTTCCTTTCTCTGGAGGCTGTCATCTCTCCAAGTTGTGTTGAAGCTCTTTGGGCTGCTGCATGGCTTTCCTCCTGGTACTGCATTTACTAATATCTCTAGTATCCCTATTTTGTGGTCCCTATATCTTCATTTGTTCTTACTTTCACTCTCATTTTCCTGGAACATTTACTGTTAATGCTTCCTAAGAGAAGATGCATTGACAATTTAATATTTTTCCTTGTCTGAATATGCCATGAGCTTTAATTAGTTGCACTTGTATAATCATTCAGTGAGACTGAGAATTTCAGGTTGAAAGTCATTCTTCTTCAGACTTTTGAAGGCATTATCCATGTCTTCTTGATTTCAAGGCATCTGCTGTCCAAAGTTGTTATGATTCTGACATTGAAAGAAACATTTGTATGTAAATATCTCACCAGCTCTTATACTTGAAAACATTGGACCTAAAAATTGTGTAGTCATCCATGTGGAGAAGACAATGAAAGCCACGGGATTATGGAGTGATTAAGTGTAAAACTGAGCCCTAATTTTAATAGGATTCTCAAAGATATGATCAAGGGTGTCTGCTGTCTGAAGGAGAATGAGAAGAACAGAGAAGAACCAGGTTATTGAGTGTCAAAAAGACAAAAATGGATAAGTTTAAAAAAATGTGGTTAGAAGAATTATTAAATGAACATTGAATGTATGTCATCAGTAATATATTAACAAAAATATTGGTGGTAATTGTGATAATATTGTGAATTGAGAATTGGTGTAAAGAATCTGAAACATCTCTGTACCAGGTCTCAAAAGAACTCTATTCCAGCCATTACATTTCTGGCTGTTCTTGGGTGAATCATAAATCTCTGCTGCTCATCTACAACCTGAGAAGATAGGACTTAATGACTTTAAATGCCTCTTTGACTTTTAATGTTCTGTGGCATGCACTATACACACTTTGATGTACATTCACATGCAGAATCACATTTGAGCATTAAAAGAGTCCTATGAGGAAAGTAGGACAGCGATTTTCTTATATTCTCTGTCTTTTCTCTCTTAACAATTTTGTAGGTTACAAAACAGATAAAGGGAGTCAGATTGAAAAACAGAGCCAGATTTAGAACCCAGGGGTCTCATCCAGGTGGGTCATAGTTCATACGAAGTATCTGGTAACGTATTAGTGCTCATTTGAAGCAAATGCATCAATGCTTCTGCCAAAGTCTAAAGATATATATCCATTGATTCTTGCGATTTCCCCGGACCAGGAAGAACTTCTTAATGGATCGTAAACTGATGTGAATTTTTCAGTTCCATCTTCTGGTGTTATAGTCAAATGATGGATATGATTCGTAGAGTACTTAAGTGAAAGGCATGATCAGTTTGTTTGAAGCTGCTAAGTTTTCAATTGTTGTTGCTCCTTCTCTTTCATTATGAGTTATTAGTTTAGCCTTATCAATATCAATTTAGTTTGCTGTGGTTTTGGTTAATCCTAGAGAACACAATGATGTATGATATTTGCATCCAAAGTACTTTTGCCTATAATTTTCTGATAACTAAATGTTAAAAAGGATTTACAGTATGGTTCAAATGTGAATTATATATAGGCTTATTGTAAAAGCTGATTACATAGAATGTTGCCTCATTTATTTTTAATAATGATATTACTGTTTTCTTAGATAATGGAATGACTGATCATTTTCATCACTGACTTACATTCCATCCTACTTTACTTGAATATTTTCTTTGCAAAGTAGAACACAAAACAAATTGTTACATTCTTTAAGGTCCAGAGAGCTTCCAGGAACCCCAGTTGGCCTTGTATTTTGCTTACAACTCAGTGCAGAGTTGTGTTGGGGAATATAATGTCATACAAAACTGAGTTGTTATGGTACTTTAGATGGAAGACCATCTTTTATTTTATGTAAGATTAAACCATTTGTTCTGAAAACAGTAAACATCTAATAAATGACCATAGTCCTTTATATGCAACTCATTCAAATATTATATTTTTTTGTTTAGAGATTTGATCTACTAGTGTCTAATGTAAGCTTATAGGATAAGCAGCGCATGATAGTAACAGACAATGAAGTGGAATCAATTGCTGGAGGCAGCTGTCCTGATTGTTACATTCCCATTCTTATTACCTCCAAATGTGAAAGGTCACAACCCATTGCTACATTTGCCCTAATACCAAAATCCTTCTCTGGCCCAAGGCAAACAACTCCATTTGTTTATAGGTTCAACTAACCTACTATAATTTGTCAGATTCTCTCTGAAACTACCTTATTGAGAAATGACAAAAATATGCAGAGTTATGGGAAGATACACTGGAAAACCAAATTTCTGTCTAGCCCCAAAATATCTAGGAATTACTCTGTCCTATATTCAGAGTGAATTTTTACTATAATTAAAAGTTTAATCTTCTTATTCTCTTCCTTCTTCCAAAATGAAAAGAAAGCATAGTGACCTTGTAGGCTTAATATAATCCCACTTTGTAGGCTGGCATTTATACCATAAAAATTCATGGAAGGACGAGTGTTTTTTCGTTTTTCTATAACAAGAGATGTGGGTTGCTCTATTTTAGTAACCAGTTTGTGGGCTAGATATTTCTGCCATTTTTTTTTTGGTCCCATCAGTTATAGAAGATGGAGTATTTACATATCTTGAGACAGTTTATATAACAAAGTGTTCATGTTTATTGACCATTACCCATAACACTGATTTCTAAATCAAAGAGAAGCTCAGTCTGCAGATAAGCTCCAAATTTTACATACGTCATCTTACATACTGAGTAAATAAAGAATTTATTCATCATTTCAGAAATTGGTTACAAGAGTTTTTCATTTCTTTCACACAGTCCACCTGAAATAGGTCTCTGTATTTAGTATTTTGTAGTTTAGTTTAATTTTAATTTATCAGGATCTTTGAAGGTCAAGAATCATACAAGTCTTAGTAAAATAGAAAAAAAATCATAGTCTTTCATTTCTATAGTTTAGTTCAGAGAAAGATAACGGATGCACTTATTTCAAGATCCTTGACTTCCTGAGAAAGTCCACCTCTTATATATAACAAAAGTTGTCATTGTATAAACTGTGTTTGCCACTGCATGAATTGTGGGGTTATACCTTCTGATCATTTTTCTGGCTCCATTTAGACACAACCTCCATCTTTATTTAGAATAATTAGTACGATTGCATTAGATATCTGTGAAAATAAATTAGCACTAGTATTGATGCTTCATCATATAAAACATTTCAATCAAAGATATTTATCATAAACTGCCATTCAGTTTGCAGACTCTAAAATAACTCACATGCTTTTATTGATTTAATGAGGTAGATGTAACATATTTCAACCTCAGTAATACCTTATATTTTTTAGAGTTTTACAGTTTATAAGGGGTTTTTATGTGAATTGACTTACCAGATTGATGCTGACATACCTCACACATTTAGTGAATATGGAATTCCTTTTAATGGAAAGGTTGAAAATAGGGTATGAAGTTGAATTCAGAAACTAAGAAGAAAAATGCTAGCAGGAGCTTTTCTAGAATGAATGCAGAGTCAGCTACACATGAAGACACAAAGCAAGAAGGACTAAGTCTAAGTAGGAACGAACAAGAGAACCAGAATCTAAGCTGCACTCGTAAGGCCAAGCTTACAACATTCAAAGAAGCAAGGCTGGCTGTCCTCTTTAGCCACACATTAAACCACTCATTAGCCTGCGGACTGTTAACTTTAACTGTTGAAGCCTCAGTGTCCTCATTTACAAAATGTCAATGAAAACAGTTGTGCCCATCTCCAAAGAATTGCTGTCAGTGTGCTTTGGGGTGTGTAATTTAAAAAAATATATATTTTAACCACTAGTATCCAGTGTTCTTTCTGGGAGAAAACTATATTTAGAGAAAGCCTTAATAGACTGCTTTCATGGTAGCTGATGGAATCCCCAGGGAATGGTCTGGAATCAGATGGCCAAACAAGAGAGTTATGTGGCTTTGAAAAGGACTTTAACAGGTATTGGGGATGAAGATCAGAGATAAGAAAGAGGAGCAGAGGTTATAGTAGAAAGAGCAGACGAAGGCCACAGCAGAGGCTGAGCCTGCAGAAAAAACCAGCCCCTGAGATATTCCTGGAGGCAGTAGGGACAAAAACTCTATTTCAAAAAATGAATATATATTAGATTTTAAACTGTTTGTGATTTTATAATTTAAAGCCCTTATATTACCCCGATTTGGGGAGCCTGATATACACATTTCTGTTTATGAAGGTATTCTATTTAGAATATAAAGAGATCAGATGGATTTTTATTATGACTTTAGGCAGGAAGACACTGAGATAATATATTAGGAAAGTAAATTTTTAGCTAGATATGAGTTTGAGGGGAAAAAATTTCCTCTAAGAATTCCACAGTTATTATATTATCAAGGGTACTGTTTTTCCTACTGGAAGTGGGGCAAATTTTAAGATAATTTTTGTTTGACTTGCAATGTCAGTGTAACTTTAGCTAGCATCTTGATTAAACCATATAAAGTGTTTTTCATCACCTTTGGCATACGATAAACACATGATAAATGATTAGTGATCATCATCATAATTTTATTATTAAGAAGTGATTTCTCTATATGCAAAGCAGTTTTATCTTGCAGAAAATTTGATTTCTAATAATTATGAAAAGTCAAGTCCCAACATATCATTTGATCCTCACAACACCTTTGTAGTATTAGTAGTATCACATGTTTTATAAAGCAAAGTGATCTCCAGGATCATAGATTTTGAGAATATATTCTTGTGTGTTCCCACGTTTTAGGGAAAAAGAAGATTAGATTCTCTTTAGTTTTCCTTGGACATTCCCCTAAAAAAACATTAAATTTCCTCAAATGAAGTGAGTTTGCCATCACAATAATAGAATCTCAGACTTTATAAGGGCCACACAGTCACAACTGCATATCTTTATTTTATTAAAGCAATACCCCAGAGAATGCTGGATAACTTTTCAGTTACTCATTTTGTGAAGAAGAGAAACATTAAAGAATTGAAATTCTATTTTCAAAGAAATTAACTTTTAAAAATTGTGTACTGTTTGAGGACAAATGAAAGCAAAATTATCTTAAAGATCAGCATAAAAGGCTAAATGGCTTTCGTTTATGTACTTTTAGTACATAAAATTGCCTTTTATTTCAGCCGCTGTCTTGTTTATTTAAGTTTATTTTGTTTTGTTCGTAGAGTTCATGAATTTGATCTTTCTCCCAATTGTGAGTTAGAGCATATCTGTTAAACTCATTTTATCAGTTTTCTCAGCTCAAAAATGGAATGATATTCCCATGCTATTTTGCATTCAAGTGTGTTGTAGGAGTTAAAGTGCATTAAAAAGTGCATGGTTTTCTAAAAATCAGAAGTAAGAATTATACTGATAATGGTACATGCAATAATGCTGTTAATGGTATATGCATGTAACCTACGTAAACATAACTCCAGATGTGCAAAAGCAGATAGCATGAGTCTTTAACCTTGTAATGATCAGGAAGTTATGAGAGAAAATCCTCACAACTTGTCCAGTTCTGATCTTTAAAATGGAGACACATTTATGTGGCATCAACAAGCAATGTTTGTGGTTTTTGCTTTCTACTGGGAAGGATGAAAAGGCTGTGGTTGGTTTGTTCAAGGAGCTATTGATTAAGTTAACAAAGAAAGCTGACTCTTGTAATTCAAAACACTCACACAGGCAGTCACCCTTTCCTAAAGACCCAGAATGAATTCTTCATAGAGAAAAAACATGTCTAAATACACACACACACACACAAAGACACACACACACATAGTTAAACGTAAACGATTAAATCAAAGAGGAAAGCATGATTTTGACAAAGAATAGACCAGATGCTTAATTTTGATACTTCTTGCAATGAGCCATATGCACATTGTAATTGTTCTTTCCACATTCTTTATTTAGGGCTGAATTCTAGTATGTTTAAATGAGGCTGATGTAGACTAATTTCTCTGTAGGAGTTTGTGGCTTTGACTAAATTTCCAATGGGACGTACTTTAGCTGATAACATGTATTTCTCTTTCATTTAAAGGAAACATGGAATATTTCACTTCCTGTTTCATTTTACTGTAATACTCTGAACAGCAATAACACATCTACTTAGAGATGGCTGCTCTCAATGCATGTGAATTAATACCCGTAATCATAGGTATTCTGAGCCTTTTTAGCATAAGACACAATAATTGAGGTTGGTCTTAAATGAAAAACATGAAAAATATTCTAATGCACTGCATAATTTCTTGGAATTTAGACTAGGGCTAGTTCATAAGTTTCAAAGCCTAATGGAAAAAAGAAATAAGAAAGAATATACCATTTAAATATTCTTGCAAAATAATTATAATGCTAATTACAAAATTGTAAAATCTTGACTTTCTGGACTACTTGGTATATAATATATGGAGAAGTCAAATTTCTGTGTGGGTTAGAGTTTACCTACTCATGAACTTAAACAAAAAATTACACATTTGAGATTTTCTAAAATGTATACATACTATTTTCCTTTCTCAAACTGAATGCTGATTGCTATGGATAGAATTTAAAATCCTACATGCAAACTTATGCTTGTTAACACTGTGTTTGGCTCTAATACAATGTTGCCCTAAAGACCACATTAAGCATTAAAATCTTTATGCGGTTTTCATCTATGTGGTCAGTCCTTCAAAAACTGTACATTAGTTTCATGTACTACCCTCCACTGTGGGATTATAATGATGAGCTAGGTAATATGTTTGCAGCCCTCATTATCATACAGTTTAGTGATGGATCAAATATTAATCCTATCTATGCAGTAGTCATGTTTGTTTAGTAATCATGGATATAATTAATACAAAAAAGAAATAAAAGATACGGGTGTCTCAGCTTTTGAAATTACTTGTTCATTATCCATATTTTTTCCCGTTTTGCTTCTCCTGGTACAGTGGGGTTTTTCTTGACCTTTAAACTCTTGTTCTTCCATGTTTAGTTTTTGGTATGCAATAAGAATAAGACACAAATCTCATCATGTTACTCTCCTATTCAGTACCACTCAGTGGGTTTCCATTATCCTCAGTATAAAATTAAAAATTTTTATTTTTGCATGTAAGGGTATTCATGATGTGGGCCCAGCTTCTTTTTCCATATTTTACTTTCAATATTTCTCACAAACTATGTTTCCATTTTACTGAAGATCTTTTTTCCGCTAGTATGTTTTGCTCTCTTTTCACTTAATAATCTTTGAACATGACTTTCCCTGGCTGGATTTCACCATTACTCTGCCTCTGTGCCCTCCCCTAATTTTACACTTGCCTCTCTGCTTTCCGGCCTTTCTCATTCCTCTATCCATCAAGATCACACAATCTTGATGTCATTTTTTCATAAAGCCTTTTGACTCATTGCTCATCATTCATGTGCAGTTTGTTGGTTTTCCTGTGTGTTCCCTGGAAACTTATTACTGAGATCTCATACACTGTACTTAGTGGACTTTTAACTTATCTGGCGCTGTTTTTACAGCAAGATTGAAACTTATCTGGGAACATGTACCAAGGCTTGTTCAAAGATCTATCCTCAACCTTTGGCTACAGGCTCAGCATATAACGGCACTCGATAACGACTTGTAGAATGGAAATGCCAACAAATCTAGGAGGACATTATCTTACTTAGTAGACTTTTAACTTATCTGGCACTGTTTTTTCAGCAAGACTGAAAGTTATCTGGAAACATGTACCAAGTCTTGTTCAAAGATCTATCCTCAGCCTTTGGTGACATGCTTAGCATATAGTGACACTTGATAATGACTTGAATGGAAATGCCAACAAATCTAGTAGGAAATTATCTTACTTATAATTATGTTATTCCTATAATAAGTAATAAATATAATAAATACATAAATTTATTTTTAATAAAATTATGTATTTATTATTGTAAAGAAATAATTATATTCTGTATTTATAATTATATTATTAAATGGTATTCAATGAACATTTGTGGAATGTTAGATTTACAAGTTGATTGGGAGGAAGATTTTTTTCAGAGTTATCTTTGAACAATTTCTATGAACTTCCTTGCCTGTCATTCTACGATGGTCAGCGACTTGAGCACTTTTCTTGTTTGCTGCTGCATTCTTGGCTCTGTGACAGTACAGCCCACCACAAAAGACCTGTAGGAAGAAAATCTAATTTTTGTGCATACTTACTAATGCTGTTTATATATTTGATGAATATCTGCAAACGTTAGCCCTTATAATCTTCAGAATATTCTTGTGATGTAGGAATGTGGTCTTACAGAAGAAGAAATTAGGGCTCAGTTGGATTAAATGGCATAGCTGAGATTCTTACTCATCCTCTGACCAAAAGTGCAGAGCCTCCTTTTACGGTAGCAGACTTCAGACTACCTGTCAATTCAGATGATGCGTTTTTGGTGTAATGTGGTCATTTGAAAGGCTTTGATGAACATTGCATCATGATACAGGGATATCACAGGTCCAGGGTATTATCCCAACTTATTGCAATAAAAAAAAGCATTAGATTTAGAGTTGGAAAACCTATACACCCGTCTCACCTGCACGTTATGTCAGCTCCCGTTTATTTTTTATAATTACTCCAACAATAGGAGCTGTATGTTTTGTACTTGTCATTGTACACCTCACAGGATTGTTTATGAATCTGAATTTTTATTAGAAAAAATTCATAAGTATGCTAAAACTTTTTATGTATTGTCATCAGTTTCACAGGCACAAAAGGATTAAATAGGCTTGGGTCCTACCAGCCATCTCCCTTTGACAAGTGTCAAAGGGCACAAAGCCAGAAAGTGTCAATTAAGAAGTTCACATATATCAGTGTTACCTGAAGATGCATGCACTGCTAATGGTGAGTGAATACCAGCACCTTGATAACCAAGAAGAAATGCATATATTTTTTAAAAACTTTGCATTTTTAAATAATGATTGATGTATAGGAAATCACCAAAAACTGCATGTGGAGGTCCTATGTACCCTTCATGTGGTCCCTGCAATGTGAATAATTAGCATAATTGTAGTGTAATATAAAAGACAAGAATTGCCCTTGGTGTTTTCCATAGTTTGTTCTGATTTCACTAGTTGTACCTGTACTCCTTGTGTGTGTGTGTGTGTGTGTGTGCGTGTGTGTGTGTGTGTGTGTGTGTGGTGGTAGGGGGTTGTGTACTCTATGCAGTTTTATCACGTGTACCTCCATGCAACCAGTCCACAATCAAGACCCTAAGTATCTAGTCACTTCAGAATTCCTTGCTTTACCCCTGTACAGTCACCTCCACTCCTCCCACAGCACGTGCCAAGCATTCATCCTTCTTCATCTTTATTATTATTTCCTGAATGTTATATAGATGGAGTTGCACAGTGTGTACCTTTTTGAGGTTAACTTTTTTGCTAAGGATGATTTCCTTGAGGTTTGTCTATGTTGTTACCTCTACCAATTGTTTTCCCTTTTTAATGCTGAGCATTGCTCCATGGTATGGTTGCACCTCAGTTTGTCTGGTCATTCACCTGTGGAAGAGCAGAAGAGTGTGTTTTTAATTACAGCAATTAGTGACAATGACATTTGAAATGATTTCAAGCGACCAGAATAATAAGACAAATTATGAGTTCATCCAAACATTTCATTGAAGGATCTTTCAAGCATCTTTATCATGTTTTTCTTCTGTATTCATGGTGAAAATGTAAAATCTTGTGCTCTAAAATACAGGCTTCAATAAACTTATTTTTATAAACTGCAACTCAACAAGAGTTACAATTGATTTGTTAAAGGGTGCCTTTAAAATGTTCGATCCTGATCGGTTAGTTTTTCATTATTAATGTACTAATGATCCTGCTGTGTTTTTGTGTGTGTATGTGCACATGTGTGTGTTTCCAAAGCGAAGTCTTTGAAGGCAGGGGCTGAAGGGTACTCATCACCGTATCTGTAGGGCCTAGCACATTGCCAGTCCCCTAAATCATGCCCAACAACTTTTGTAGAATGAAGTACAATTCCAGAAGTCAAATACTCTTGACAGAAGCTGTTTTCTATGCCCCTATTATGTAGGCCACTCTAAGTTTCTTTATGGAGAAGCCGAAAGCTGTCAGTTAAGTGATTTTACTAAGGCCCAGAGTGGTGGAGCCTGTGGGAAGAAGATACCATCTTCCTTCTACTAGGGCAGGCTGCATTTCCCAATACCATTTTGTATCCTTTTCCCCAATTTTCCTCGCTGCATTTTTAAAAATGGTTTTTAAACTGCTAAACTGAGAAAATAATCATTTCCTTTTAGAAAAAAATAATAAAAATATAGCTGGTATATATTATTACTTCACTTGGGGATATGGATGTCTTAAAGACTTCAGCAGCTTTCTTACAAAAAGAAAAAAAAAGAAGCTATCACATTTAAAGAAGCAACTACTGTCACTTACCTTCCACAAAGGCCACTTTAGTGATAGTCTTATATTTCATTGGCATATTGAATATAGCTAGCCCCTCAATCTAATGACTACTGTTAGTATGTTCAGAGTCTTCTCTGAGCGTGGAGGGAGCATTAGATATCAATAAGAGTGATATGTTATAATGGAATTTTAATCCAAAGCCTTTTAATACTCTGGAACAAATAAAGTGACCTTTCTAGATAAAATGCCCTCATAATTCTCTACTTTAATGTTTTAAACCCAAAGCATAGTGAAAGAAAGTAACGTATTATCAGAGCATCTTAAAATAACTGAGGAATTCCAGCGTTCTTTCACGGCTGCTGAATATGAAGGATAAAATAAAAAGAACCACTAACCTGAAAACTCAAAAGGCCTTTCCTACTAGATTTTGTAAAAGACTAAAACAGTTTGACAATGCTAGGGTTGAGTATATGAAGGGCCAAAAGTGTTGCTACCTACCTGCAACATTCTCAGTTATTTTTTCCTCCTCTAATGTAGAAAATAAAATGACAGAAACTAGAACATTGTAAGAGTCCCAATTTCTTGCTTCATCTGAGAGGAGTATTTTTTTGTAAGCCAAAAAATAACATTGAATACTTTGCATGCTAGGAATGCTGTGGCTCAAGTCTGGTGCATTAGACACTGTGAAGCCTCAGAATTTGCAGGCTAGAGACAAGTGGAAAGAGCAAGGTGTCCTCAAAGCAGTGCAGTAGTTCATCTGTGGCCTGTTTATTTCTTGCCTGCTTTTACTGCTATCCCCAAATAAGGATTTCAAAACTTTTAAAGCTGCTAGAACATGTATGCTTAGGCTTCTCTGCTGTACTCAAGATCTATCTGTGTCTAAGCTTGCAAAATATGGCAAAGGAAATTTGGAAGCTCTCTTTTCTTCCCTTCTGCTATCCTCTCTTGAAGGTTTTCAGACTTATCCAAGCTGAGCTGTTATTTTTGATATCAACCCTCTCTAAAATAACCTTTCAAACATTTTAAGTGTAAATGAATCACATGAGTTCACATACTCATATAAATGGCATTTTTCTGCAAAATAAATAACACAAATAAGATTAAAGGATAAAAGTGTTTGGTTTACATTTACTCTGAATGAGATCTGGTCCAAAATGCTTAAAACTAATTTCATCCACCAGCCATCTGACAAGCTCTCACAAGTTCTTCTCTTCTAATTCAAAATTTCCGTTCATTGGCACAAAGTTTGGAATCAACTCTTTGGACTGAATTTCTATGAATGGTTTGGCATATTTTTGAATGGTATCTACTGAATGAGACAACTATATGAGTATAATACACAGCACCTGTTATGAACTGGCTTAAAAAATACCACCAAGTGCTATAAAAAGGCAATTCTACTGAGTAGGAATTAACATTAATAAGAGATATTAATACTTACAGTAAGGAAACCTGAATTGAGCAGGTGTTACTGTACTAAATGGAGTCAATTCATAAACTTCCAGCAATAGATCATCTTGGAGTGTATCACTTCAGATAAAAAGAAAAATTTCTCTAGGGCAAGAAAGCAATTAATGCTCTATAGTTGGATTTTAGATCTAATATCACCAGATGATACTGATAAGTTACACTGGAGAATGTCTATGAATAAATGGGAATAGCTAACTTTTTTTTTTCAATTAAGAATGAGTGGATTGATGTCACTCTACAGGAAAGGAATATGTTATTAAGATTCTGCCCCATCGCTATGCCACATGGTGTCTTCTACATTGCCCTAAATTAAAAATGTGATAAAGATGTATTTTATTAAACGCTTACAGTCTTTTACACAATACAGCATTTATCTCTTTCAGATATGGAAATGCCAATTCAAAGGAAAATAATGACTTGCAGAGAATTCATTGTGTCCTAGGTGATCCTACCTTCTCAACATTCTTCCGATCACTGCTCTTCTCTCCATTTTTACTTCTACTGCATTAATTCAAACTTTAACATTTTCACAAAAATTATATCAATAATTTGGCTCTTTGGAGCTGCCAAAATAGTCTTTGTTAAAAAAAAATCAAATCGTATTCCTCCCCGTATTATATCCTTTAATATCTCCTCCAGTGCGTCAAGGGTAATAACTGGACTTTTTCCCTTTTGGATTTTGGACCATTCTTAGGGTAGACACACTAATATTCCCCACAAAAGGTCTGCACTCTGATCCCCAGAACCTTTAAATATGTCACCTTAAGTGGATAAAGGGACTTGATTGTGTTATCCTGAATGATCTAGTTGAGTCCAACGCAACCACAAGGCTCCTTGCAAGAGAGAAGCAAAAAGCTCAAAATGAGAAAAGGAGATTTGGCACAGAACCAGTTTGGAGGAATGCACTTTGAAGATGCAGAAAAGAGCCCAAAGCCAAGGAATGCCAAAAGTCTCTAGAAGCTGGAAAAGCCAAATAAATAAATAAATAAATAAATAAATAAATAAATTTATTTCTTCCTGGAACCTTCAGAGGCATGAAGCTTTGCTAACACCTTGATTTTATACTTCTGACCTCCAGAACTGTGAAAGAACACTAATTAGTGTTGTTTTGAGCCACTAACTTTGCAGCAATTAGTTATAACATCAGTAGGAAGCTAACACAATGCCTAGGAGCTAACACACAGCATGTGCTCAATACATATTAGATAAATGAATGAAAAATGTAGTGAAGAGCATCAGTATCCATAAAATCTTGTTTCTTTATGGTTTTCTCTTACATGTTGGCGTTTGGGATGGCAATTCTGTGAGAGTAAGATTACAGTGAAATACAGGTTTCCATCCCTGGAATAATATGTGCTACCAAGCTGCAATTTGAATATTTGACATGGAAAGTCTCGGTATTTTATTCATCACAGAGATGTATGAGGCATATAAATACAGCATTGTGGTTGAGAGTGCATTCTCTAGAGTCAGCCTGCTGGATTCAAATTCTAGCTCTATTGCTAACTGACTGTCTTGGTCTATGCAAGCTTTTCAACCAAGTTATGCCTTAGTTTTCTCGTCTATTTAATTCCCACATAAGAAGGAATTTTTGAGAATTAAACAAAATAAAAAATAAGGAATATGGAACTGTGTCTGGCTTATAGTAAGTGCTCAATATGTTAAGCCTTATTATTATTCCTGTTATTATTATTTGTTAGGTTTTGTTCTAGAACACTCTAATCACAGAGATAAACATATTAAAACACTCTGGTTTTCAAAAATGTTAAGAACTCAACTGTACTTATTCAGCAGACACCCCCACTGGATATATTTTCATCTAATGGCTTGACAGTTGCTTGTATGTAAGCCATATTCTGAAATTATGTTTTTCAATAATAAAAGTGATATCATTTTGACGTTACAATTTATCATTTGGGTGCAGTAAAATGGAAATATTTTCCCAGTAATTTATTTATAGTGTTTGTTGTTTGAATTACTCAAAGGAGACAAAGTCGGGTAAATAATAAGACTAGCATTCATATCTAGTCTTACTATCCCTGACCGAACATACTGACTTATGCAGGATTGTTAAATGAAACACTGTTTAAATGGAAAGTAAAACCCTTGGTAGCCACAAAGATTTTAAACAATTTTCGATAGACAGCTTTTCTTTTTATGAATACAACAAGACAATATTTGTATTATTGTTTTGACCTAGTGTTTATGAGTTTGGAGTTTGGCAGTTTTCCTGACTATTGCTCTGTGTCTGATTGGAAACCTAGAATTCATCTGCTTTACTTGAATTGTTCCGTTCAGATATAGCAGTCTCTGCAGTGTTTGATTTTACTGGTTGAGGTCATTCACACTGCTGCTGGTAGGGCTGCGTATGGCAACATAAAATGAACACACGATTAACTTTTACTAAGTTACAGACATTGACAGTGAACTGGAAACCATAATATATACTCAGATTCAGTTAGTTAAAGAAGACCCCATAAAAGTAGCTTGAGGCTGTCTGTTCATTTTTGTTTTGTTTTTCTTTTATAAAATAAATACTTTTAAGAAATACATTTTAAGCCTTAATGTATACAGATATGTTTACAAATGGATATTGGTGTTCTTGTAAAGAACTACCATTCTCTTGACCACATTGTCAAATAAGAAATAGCTATATCTGAAGTTTCCAGATTTTTCTTTGATAGAATAATTTTTTCAACCTCATGTATGCCGGATTTAACTAGGCCTGATATTTGATACAGTACCATGTTTTCAATGGACACTATATTTTTATGTAAATCTGTTAATTAAAAGTTTATTATCACTCTCCTTTTTTGAACACATTATTTTATCCATTGTTTATTTATTCAATCGTCATTCTCATCTTTTCCAACTTTACACTAAATATTAGACATATATTGACAGTGCTATACAACCTTGAAGTCAAAAGCTCTGACTGTATTATATAGTTCTTTTTATACTGCATTATCAAATAAATTATCTTTGCCATGTAAGTTTTACTTTTGCTATACTGAATCAATGTGGGTTGTAAAGAAGCCATTTGGGAAACACTTGGATTAGAATAATTTTAGGTTTCTGATCTGTTGTACACCAAGCAAAGGAAGGTAATTAGCTCTATGCACCCTATAAATCATGGGCACATATTTGCATAAGAAAATAAACCACGATGCTTAAAGAAGCAAATACTGTTTCTGTTACCACATTAATCAGCTTGAAATATAGTTTGTTCATATTCTTCTTAGCACAAAAGTGTTCAATGTCTCCTTACATGTGATTAAATCAACTACATTCAATAAACATTTATTAACATCTACTGTGTTCAAGGCATTTTGCTGAGTGTTACATGCCATAGCCACCAGGTCTTAGTAAAACTTGCAGTCGGAATATGGGGTTTTGAAGAACAGTGGAATAAAAAAAGTAGAGAAAAATAAGGTGAGAAGGTAGGTTTAAGTGTTTTTAAAGTAGCTTTGGCTGGGAGATTGGGGAAAAGCATACTGGTGACGTGGGTCTTTTTGGATGCTTTGCATTTTGATGACAGAGAAAGAAAGGTGAAGCAGATGCTGTTTGATAAGTTTGGCTGTGTCTCCACCCACACCTCACCATGAATTGTAATAATCCGCACATGTTAAGGGCAGGGCCAGGAGGAGATAATCGAATCATGAGGGCAGTTTCCCTCATACTGTTCTCATGGTAGTGAATAAGTCTCATGAGATCTGATGGTTATGTAAATGGGAGTTCCCCTGCATAAGCTCTCTGTTGCCTGCACTATGTAAGATGTGACTTTGCTCCTCATTAGCTTTCTGCCGTGGTTGTGAGGACTCCCCAGCCATGCAGAACTGTGAGTTCACGAAACATTTTTCCTTTATAAGTTATCCAGTCTCAAGCTCAAGTATGCTCAAGTATGTCTTTTTTTTTTTTTTTTTTTTGTGAGATGGAGTCTCACTCTGTAGCCCAGGCTGGAGCTCAGTGGCATGATCTTGGCTCACTGCAACTTCTGCCTCTCGGTTCCCAGTTCAAGCAGTTCTCCTACCTCAGCCTCCCAAGTAGCTGGGATTACAGGCACTAGCCACCATGCCCAGCTAATTTTTGTATTTTTTAGTAGAAACAGGGTTTCACCATGTTGGCCAGGCTGGTCTTGAACTCCTGACCTCGTGATCCTCCCACCTCAGCATCCCAAAGTGCTGGGATTACAGGCTTGAGCCACCGTGCCTGGCCTCAATTATATCATTATTAGCAGCGTGAGAACAGACTAAAACAGTATTACAGTGAAAATATTCACTACTTCTCCCTATTGGGCCAGTACATGGAGAGGTAATATGCTCCTTACCCCATTTATAAGGGGATTTCATTAATAAAATATTCACCATTTCCAAGAAAAAGCTTTCAGAGCCCCACTGTCACTCTGTTCCTTCTGCCAAGTGACTGTTATGTTCTAGAGAGGAGTTGCTCTATTTGCTTATTCTGAGAATGGAGGGGCATGGAACAAAGCCACAGGCAAAACATGATGAGCAGGAATGTGAGTGGGAAATACACCTCTGTGGTTTTAACTCACTAAGGTTTGGAATCTATTCGTTACCAGAGAAAAATGTAGTTTCAGCTGACTGATACAGGGACAGATGTTCTGGAAGATGCTATAAACACACACCAAGGCATAGAGGGAGGAAATTAAGCAGCTTTTGATTTGGGGACAAAGAGTAAGGGAACTGTACATAGAAGTATAGTTTGTATTCACATTGCAGAGGACCCTATGAGTCTGAATGATAGAAGTAGTAGTAGTTACTAGCTAACTTAATAGGCAACAGGTAAATACAGGTATTGATTGACTTACGACCTATGCAACTTACGACCATTCGAATTTACCACCACAATCGCTAGCCACGACTGCTCCACTGTAGATTTTTGGAAACACTACAGCATTTTTATGTGTATCAAGAATATCGTTACCGCCTGGGAGGCTGTGATGACAAAGTGCATGAATGGCATCTGGAAAAATTGTGTTAAGCGCTATGTTAATGATTTTGACGGATTTGACAATGAACATGAACTTGAAACGATTTGGGGAAAAAATAGCAAAACTCTCTAAAGACATTTCTTTGGAGTGTGAATTGGAAGATGTCGAAGAGTTGCTAGACAAAGAATCCGGAAAACTTACAAATGAAGAGCTAATTGAACTGGAAGAAGAAAGAGTGGCGGAAGAAGAAAGAAGAGAAGCAGAGAAAGGAGAGGAGGAGCCAGAAAGAAAGTTCACCACTAAGGGATTATCAGACGGTTTACCTTTACTGAATAAACTTCTTATACATTTCTAAACAATGGACCCAAATATCAAACGATTTGCAAGGATTGAACAGATGGCGCACGATGTGTTTCATCTGTATCGTGAAATTTATGAAGAAAAAAAGAAACATACGATTCAGACAAAGCTCACAATGTTTATGAAAAAATCAACTCCGGTAACCCCAACTGCTGCCTCAGATGACGACATCAATGATACGCAGCCAAGCACCAGCGGCCAATAAAATGTTTCGTACATGTGTATATATTTTGATATGTTTTGAAATTGGGAAAATGTTTCCTATGGTATTTTTTACACCTGTATTTTGTAATTTTGTATGTTTTGCAAATATTAAACCAGTAGTACTGGTAATGCAGTGTTTTACTTAAACCTGACGAATGTAAAAATAAGAAACAAAATGGTGTAGAGATGATACAAATGGCATAAAACGAACAAAGAAAATTATGATATATAACAATAATGAAAGAAAATTATGATAAAATATGACTTAAAGATTTTTATAACATCATTTCACAGTACTGTACATATAGCCTACTCAACTTACGACCAAATCATGTTACGACCAGTCTGTAGGAACCAATCGTGGTTGTAAGTCGAGCACTAGCTGTACTAGATGATTAAACTAGAAAAATGGCTTCTTAGAACTATACTTCAAGAAACATTTCTCTGACAGCTGAATGTAGGAGGTATTGTGGAGAAAGATGGGAAGCAGAATTTTGGAAAGATTATTCACTTGGCTATATTTACTAACCACATCCCCTGTACCAGACATTGAGAGGGGCATAGATGGTAGGAGGCAGAAGCAATCCTTGCTTTCACAAAAGTTACGTATTATTAGACAGACAACTAGTAAATAAGAAAACAAGTAAATAATATAATTTCTTTCTCTTAAAAGTGCTAGGAAAAAACCAGAATGTTATGATAGTGAATGGTAGAGAAAATTTACTCAGGACCATAAGGACAGCTATTCAATGGCTTCTTAAACAAATAATACCAGAGGAATGCCTAAAATAGGAGGTGATAATTGGAACCAATGGGAATTGCAAGGATGCAATGACTGTGAAAGGCATTGTGAGGATACATTTTGCAGACTGATTTGTTAATTTATTTAGTCCAAAGAATAAAAGAAAAAGAAGATGCCAATATGACTGACGTTTTGGGCCTGGATGACTGCGGGCTTGGTAGACAATTTGGCAGAAATAACTGTGTTGGGAAAGAAACAATTCCTAAGAGAAAAAGAGACTACTGGGTGCCAATTATTATGAACCTAAAATACAAATATGAAGGAAAGATAGGAATGTCCAATGGACAATGGGCAATGTAGGTTTGGAACTGGAGAGAGAGCCTGTGGCTGGGGATATTGACTTGAAAGTTGAAACTTTAGTTAAATGTGAACTATCTAAGGCAGACTGAGGCTTGAAGTTGAAAATTTGGTAGTCTGGGGAATAAGTATATTTGAAAAATTGTTAGAGAGGCTAAAGGTAAAATCTGTGTATTATAAAATAGAGTTTATTTTTGTTAGCCTATCATTTGAGAAGCCAGGAGGTGCAGCCCAAAGAACTTGGCCAACTATGGTCTGGGCTCTAGTTCTCTCCATCTTTGTGATCATGAACAAGGTATCTTATTTCTCAGTCAGCTTTACCAGCTATAAAATGGAGATAATAAATTGCATCCTGGTTGGTGCTGGGTCCAAATGTTTATGTCCCCCTCAAATTCATATTCTAAAATAACCCGCAAGGTGATGGTATTAGGAGGTAGGGATTTCAGGGAAGGGATTCGGTTTTGAGGGTAGAGTCCTTATGAATGGAATTCATGCCCTTACAAAAGAGTCCCCAGAGAGTTACCTGGCCCCTTCCACCTTGCAAAGACAAAGCAAGAAATTGGCAGTCTGTATCTGGAAGAGGGCCCTCACCAGAATCTGACCATGCTAGCACCCTGATCTTGGACTTCCCAGCCTTTAGAACTGTGAGAAATAAATTTCTGTTGTTATAAGCTACCCAGTCTGTGGTGTTTTCTTACACCAGCCTGAATAGACAAAGGCAGTTGGAAATCTGGGGAAGAATTAAATGATATAACTTATTGAAGTATTTCTCATGGTGCTTGGCACATAAAGTGGGACAAGTGTTAGTTCTGTTTCCAACATTGTTGTTCAGGACTTCCTCATGTCCAACCAATGAATCAACAGTTATCTAGGAATCTTACATTATCTGAATCTTGTCAGAATCCCTATCATAAGACACAATTTTAGTCTTATCATTTTTTCTATAAAATATTTTCTGACTATCCCAGCCTATTCTGAATTGTTGCATCATGTAATGTCTATCTTAGTCATTGATTCACAATTTATCTTTTAGTTCCAGATTCCTTTCCAGATTACAAGTCACTTAAGTGCAAGTGTTGGCTCATATATTTTAAAGTCCAGTGACTTTCATGTTGTCCCATCTAGAGTGGGAACTTTTCAAAAATAAATATCTCTATTGATGATATTTTTAATATAGTAGAAGTTATTTCATCTAACCCAAACAGGACCTGTAGTTGGAGATATATAAAAAAAGAAAAAGACTATTATAGGTGAAATTTATATAAAATGTAACACATATACCATAACAAGTTTATGTCAACTTTAAACAAGACCTACAAAGTATGCCAGGAAGGCAGTTTTCAAAGTAAATCCTAGCATGGGTGCTGTTTATTTCCCCAGTGTGGTTTCTGTGAATACTGGCTAAGTTTGAACAGCAAGAAATGAATGTATAATAATATATTCCATGTCGTTTGAGCTGAAAAGTTTAGCATGACTATTGACTCTTCACTGTTTAAAAATTCCATCCCCATGTCTGATAATCACATGCTTTTTACTTTTCCATTTCAACATATGTTACTCTCATATAAACACTTGTTATTTAACTCTAAGATCATCCCCATTGCAGTGTGACTGGTCTCCTTACATCCAGTATCTCTCTTTTATTCATTGTCCACATTGAGGCTTTTCAAATCATTGAGTATTAAAGTCCCAGCTTTTCTCGTCTTCTCTGCTTTGAGAACGGACCCTGAAACACTGACATGCCAGTTCTGTGTGTCTTTGGACTTCAAACCAGATGTGATTGTTGGTCCAAGTACGGACTCAACTCAAATTGAGGCCACAAAGTAACCTCTTTCAGGTACTTAAAATTGGACAAAAACTTCACAACTCTGAACCCGTACTGGCTGTCATTGTTCATGCCTGCCTTCCAAGTGAGAAGTTGCACGAGGAAGATCATCAGTACAGTTGACCAAACCTGTCTAGTTTCTGCCCTTTCCCAGGCTTCATTTTTCACTTCTTCACTTCTTTTCCTTTAAGGTAGTTAGAGCCAGTTTTGTTATTTGCAACCCTATGAATACTATGCATTTTTAATACTGTGTAATCTAAGCATAGTTATAATTTTGCTGTTCTCATTATAGGTGTTTAATAACTTTCTCATTTTCCATTTTAATTTTTTCAAATATTCTCAGCCAGAATATTAAGACTTTCTATCTTCTTCTTTAAAGTTTTATTGTGACTTTACTCCCTTCACTTTCCTTCACACATTTTCTTTAATTATTACAATATGTGAGTCTAATATGACCCTGTAGAGATGTTGTTAAGAGTGTGAGTCCTGGAGTCACTTAGCCTAAACCTGAACGCTTCTTTTCCAGCTTACTAGCTGAATGACCTTGACAAGCCTTATAAATTCTTTATGCATCAAGTTCTTAATTCCTCAAATGGGGATAATAATAATGGCACCTACTCATACAGTCATTATAAAAATCAAGTAATTAATATTCACATGGATTAGTTCCTGGTACATATTCTAAGTTTAATAAATGTTTCTCTGATGATTATTTGTTTTTCCTGAATTATGCTTGGTATCTTTCAACCTCTGAATTTCTTCTCATTGTTCTTTCTCTATTTCTAAAAATATTAGTAATATCTATTGATCAAACTCAGCCCAAGTGACACCTCCTCCAAAGAATCTCCCTGAGCTGCTAAATCTAAGTAATCTCTCCTTTGAAACTTTCATTGTACTTCATCATACTGTATTAGTCTGTCCTCATGCTGCTAATAAAGACATACCGCAAACTGGAAAATTCCTAAAGGAAAGAGGTTTAATGAGCTCACAGTTTCACATGGCTGGGGAGGCCTCACAATCATGGCAGAAGGCAAAGGAGAAGCAAAGACACAATTTACATGGCAGCAGGCAAGAGAAATTGTGCAGGGGAACTCCCATTTATGAAAGCATCAGACCTCCTGAGACTGTTCACTACCATGAGAACAGCATGGGGGAAACCATGCCTGTGACTCAATTATCTCCATCTGGTCCCACCCTTGACATGTGGAGATTATTACAGTTCAAGGTGAGATTTGGGTGGGCACACAGCCAAACCATATCACGTATCTATGATTTCCTCTGTTCCTGCTGCAAAACAACTTCTACATTCTATCCTGCTTTATCGTTGTTATATGTGCATATTCCTTATTTTTTTATTAATAGTTTTTAAACTCAGGGGCCCATGTCTCTGCCTTGTGTTCTCCACAAGTAGCACAATGAAGCGAACTTCACAGTCTCAAAAGAAATGTTTACTAAAACAATAGCAAGAGAGAAATACATCACATTTTACCCTCACTTCACCAAGTGAGAAGGAAAGTATATAAACAGTATCTCTTTTTAATAAGGGGGGGAAATGACTTGCTCAAGGATATTTAATCATTTGGTTATACATCAGGGACTGAAGATTTGGTGCTGATAACTTTGCCTAGTCTATGTTGTTCTTCCATTCCATTTCAGAGCATAGCCTTTTGTTCAGCTAACACACACTTAGATACTGTGAGGAATTGAGGAAGCAGTGTTACTGTGATTGGTATTCAACCTTGAACAGAAATTTGCACTTTTAAGTGTACATTCAAGTAAACTGTTTAGAAGACTGTGGAGAAAGACTGTTTTAAAAAGAGAAAATGAAAATAGGTTTGCGTTATGTCATGGCAAAATTTCACATAAATGTTCTTCTTTAACTCTTCCTTCTAGGGTTAGCTAGTTTTGGACATGTAGGAAAAGGCATAGTTAAATCAGTGGGAGATTAAAAGAAAGTTGTGCCAATTAGGGCCTATGAGTACAGTTTCTAATTAACCCAGGTTTAAAGAGATTTACAGGTCAAAATTAAAACTCATGAATAGGGTGACATGAAGCCTAGCCTGCCCACTATACATACATTCGTATTACTGAAATGTTTTTCTTTCTTAGCACTACATTAAGTCTAATTTGATGAGAAAAAAGAATCACTAAATTTACAATCTTTTTGGCTTCTCAGCTGACCTTTTTCCTTATGAATGTTTTTCAGTGGGAGTTTTGGCAAAACAAAAGTCTGAAAGAAACACTTTATTATGTTTCATTGCATTTCATTTAAATACTATTGGAGATATATGTCAAAATATGAGGAAGCAGGATGTATAAATATCTTACTGCTCCCAGAATGCAGGCATAGTTCAGAAAAGATGAAATCAAAACTAATAAGCTAACTAGCTTATTACTGAATCAAAAACTTGCACTCTAATTAAATACAAATAAACAGATGGTAATGTTGAACTTTGCCCTTTATTGACCTACTTTAACAGGAAGATGCCTTGTATCTTCAATATCTGTTAACAACTTTTTATTATTCAGTTGCTAGAAATTTCCTTTTTAGAGTTCCACTAACTTTAATTAAAAATAAAACTTCAAAATCTTTCTTATTTTCCTCTTTATTTTTCATTATCTCCAATTTGGCCATAAATCTCTACTTGCAATATCACTGGTCTATGTTATCCTGACTAAAGCTTCATCATGCATGGATATTTCCATGTTGAGTATATTTTATGGATCTCATATTCTCTTATGAATCTAGTAATCTTAGCTGTGCAATTGCCTAAGCAATCAGAAGGTTGAAATCATTATGTTGTGACAAAGCCTTGATTTGCTCCTTAAATTATGATTGAACACTGATTTATTCTTCAGATATCGTTGCTATGGCATAGCAGTCTCTAACTGACACGGATAAAGGTAGAGGTCACTCAAATCTTGGGGGAGAGGGATGGGTTCTTGGTGATGGCAAGAGGGGATGTCCTGTAAAAGCAGATTCAGAGGAGTGAGAATATTAATGACATTAAGGTTCTCCCTCTGCTTACCCCGGTACTATGTCACCTCAGTTTTCTTTTCCCTGGGTTACTATGAATTAAAATCAGTCACCTGTATTTTACATAGCATAAAAATGAAAAGAATCTCATGTTCTCTTCTTATCTTTAACAGTTCCTTAATGGAGATAAGCATGTGTATTGCTACCCTTTGCTAAATAATTCTGTGATCATCAGGCTTAACTAAAAACCTAAAGTCTAGGTACGATGTAGAGATAAGACAAAAACAACCTACACAAAGCCTTGTAATTTGTGGCAAAAATAAATTAAATACAAATAAATCATAAAAGCCCCATGGAGAGTCAACAGAGAAGCAGAAGCAATGGGTTGTTTTGGTTCAGTTAAAATTAAGAAATCATTAGTTGAACCAAAAAAAAAAAAAAATACCAGATATAAATGATGGAAATAAGACACAAGAAAATTCAATACATTTCACTTAAGTATGTATTTAATTCAGTAAATTCCATCAAAAAATGTGTATGTCATGTCATGACCATATTTATTTCCATTTTCCCTGAGAAATTATTTGGTGCATAACTATAGTCCAGATTTGAATGTGGTTTATGACAAAATGAAGAGGTAGAGTGACATTGGTAAATGTGCACAGAGCAAAAGCAGATTTCTCAGGCCAAATGAAATATTTATTGGCCAAATGAGTTTGGGAAAATTATTTGCAAAGCCAGATACATAAGGCTTCAGAATTTTGGCTCTCAGTGCTGAGAGATCATTTCAGAAGACTGAAATCATCAGCATATGCCTTTTTAATTCTTTCTTGAAAAAAAGACCACTCTATCTGTTGCTTCTCAGAAATACCCACTTACTTAACAAACATGTCTTGGCTTTATTCAGCTAATACTGCTGAAGAATGGTATTGCATAAATAAATAAACCAAAGCACCCTGATCCCCAGCAGCCTAAACTAATCATGGGTTCTGGCAAATTCAGAATATAAATAAATAAAAGCAAACAGACTAGCAAGCAAAGAGTCAGTGAGATATAATCAAACCTTTGAATTAAGGTTTTGAAAAAAGGACAGGGCCAGATGGGGCTGGTCACTCCTCTAATCCCAGCACTTTGGGAGGCCTAGGTGGGTGGATCACGATGTCAGGAGATGGAGACCATCCCAGCCAACATGGTGAAATCTTGTCTCTACTGAAAATACAAAAAAAAATAGCTGAGTGTGGAAGCATGTGCCTGTAATCCCAGCTACTTGGGAGACTCAGGCAAGTAATGAGAATCTCTTGAACCCAGGAGGTAGAGGTTTCAGTGAGCCAAGACCGTGCCACTGCACTCCAGCCTGGTGACAGACAGAGACTCCATCTCAAAAAAACAAAAAACAAAAAAACAAAAAGTACATTGTCCTCAAGCAAACATATAAAAATAATTATATTTCCTTCTGGCAAATTTATAAGGTGCAAAAGAAAGAATCTCTTAAGACTTCATGGTGGGAGTCACCACATTTAGGAATTTGCTGCAGCTGTGATTCCAAAAACATGAGAGCTTTTAAAAAAAACTCAGATTCTTAGGACACATCCAAGACTAATAGTAGTCAATTCTGAAATTCAGTTTCCTCTATAAACAGTTTGACAGCTTCATTTGTAAATCAATTATACAACTCAGCCTCAGCAGATGATTTTTGTACCCTTCTGTGATGGTTAATACTGAATGTCAACTTGATTGGATTGAGGGATACAAAGCATTAATCCTGGGTGTGTCTGTGTGGGCGCTGCCCAAAAGAGATTAACATTTGAGTCAGTGGGCTGGGGAAAGCAGGCCCACCCTTAATCTGATGGGCACAATCTAATCAGCTTCCAGCAAATATAAAGCAGGCAGAAAAATATGAACAGGTGAGAGGACAGGCCTAGCCACCCAGCCTACATTTTTCTCCCATGCTGGATGCCTCGGCCCTCCAAATTCTTCAGTTTTGGGACCCTGACTGGTTCTCTTTGCTCCTCAGCTTGTAGGCAGCCTATTGTGGGACGCTGTGATCATGTAAGTTAATAAACTCTTCTATATATATATATGTGTGTGTGTGTGTGTGTGTATACATACGTATATATAGCCAATGCCAGAGCTCTACATGAGTCAGATTATTCTGATTGCCACTTTGCCTTTTCTATTCATTACAGTAGCACCCCTGCCAGTTAGGGATCCAGTTATCCCCACTAAATGTTGTAGCTGTAATCAGGTAAGTTAATACTTAATAAACTCTCCTATACATATATATGTATGTATGTATACATATATGTGTGTGTATATGTATATATCCTGTCATATATGCATATATATATGCATGTGCATTATATATATGCATTATATATAATATATACTATTATATAATGTATATATGCATTATATATATAATGTGCATTATATATATGCATGCATATATATGTGTATATATAATATATATAATTATATATATTATATATAATAACCTTAATAAACTCTCCTATATATATCCTATATATACACATATACATATATGTATACACATATCATGTAAGTTAATACTTAATAAACTCTCCTATATGTATACATGTATGTGTATTTATAGGAGAGTTTATTATATACATATGTGTATATATGTGTGTATATATACACATACATATAGACATGTATACACCTATATGTGTGTGTGTATATATATCTTGTTGTATATACACATACATATGCATGTATAGATGTGTATATATGTCCTGTTATATATACACATACAAATGCATGTATATATGTGTATGTATATATGTGTGTGTGTGTATATATATATATCCTGCTAGTTCTGTCCCTCTAAGAGAATCCTGGCTGATACAGATTTTGGTACCAGGAGTGGTTCTAGAGGAACAGAGTATTGACGATGGGGTTCTTTCATTGGTTTTGGGGTTTCTGGAGTTGACTGCTTAATATGATTAGACCTCAAAATGCTAATAACTCTACTTCTAATATTACAGAGAACACTGATAGTTTTTGGGATGAACTGTTTAGAGACTTATGAAAAATAAATGCATTTCACACTTCTGATTCACCACTCGTGAAAGGCAAGGAGTTTAGTGATTCTACATAATATCTTTGACCATATGTGGTGAATCAAGGAACATGATAAAGCTGACTGGTTGCTCCTAAGATCAATGGACAAAGTGATAAAAGAGAATGATGAACTCCGGGATTCCATCTGCTGGTTTCAGAAGTGGATACTGAGCCTCAAATCTGCTAAGACTGCCCTGAGTGAGAGTCTTATCTCCTGCAGAGTGTTATCTCCTGTAGAGGAAGAGCTGTAATTGAGGAAAAACAGACAAAAGCTCTAATCATACAAGTGGCACCTGCAATGAAAAATGCATGCACAGCCTCGCCAGGTGTCTACTGTTAAAGTGAGGGCATTGATTGGAAAAAAATGGGACCCTGCAACTTGGAACGGTGACATCAGGGAGGGCCCTGAAGAAGATGGGAACACTGAGTTTGTAAACTCTGATGTACCTTTTTTGCCAGAAGAAACAGCTTCCCCATCCCCAGTGGTGACAACATCCCCTCCCTGACCCATGCTGCCATCAGCCTTTTCATCTTTGTCTGAAAAGATAAACCCTGCACTGCTTGAGGCAACAATGATGGCCTCCCCTGAGGCAGTTGCCAGGCAAGATAATGTCGATTCTCCTCGAAAGCCACCCCTGACACCTCTGTTTGCTTCTAGACCTATAAGTATAGTAAAGTCCTGGTGGGCCCCTAGAGGTGATGTTGAGAGTGTGATCCATGAGGGTATGTGCTACACTTGAAAATAACTATTTGAGTTCTCTAATTTATATAAATGGCAATCTCCAAGAACAGGCATGGGAATGGATATTAAGGGTATGAGATAATGGTGGAAGGAGCCTAGAAGTGGATCAGGCTGAATTTATTGATTTGGGCCCACTAAGCAGGGACTCTGCTTTTAATATTAAAGCTTGGGGAGTTAGAAAAGGCTCTAATAGTTTATTTGCTTGGTTGGCTAAAATATGGATTAAAAGATGACTCACTGTGAGCAAGCCAAAAATGCATGATTTCCCTTGGTTGAATGTAGAGGAAGAGCTCCAAAGGCTTAGGGAGATTGGGATGGTGGAGCAGATTAGTCACTTTAGATGTACTCATCCCAGCTAGGAGGATCCAGAAGATATACGCTGGACCAATACTTTATGAAATAGATTTGTGAGGGCAGCACCTGCATCTCTGAAAAGCCCTGTAATTATTCTCTGTATGTCAGATCTAACAATGGGAACCGCAGTCACTCAACTACAACATTTAGTGGGAATAATTGGATCCCAATGGGGCAGGGGTGCTACTGTAATGAACAGAAGAGGCAAAGTGGTAATCAGAATAGTCTGACTCATGTAGAGCTCTGGCATTGGCTAATTAATCATGCTGATCATAGAAGTTAAATTAATAGGAAGCCAACTGCATTCTTATATTACACAAAGAGAAAACTTCTAAGTTGAACAGACAGAAGACTGATTTGAATTATAAAAACAGATAATCACAGCCTCTCAATCAATTTCCAGACTTGAGCCAGTTTTACAGACCCATAACCCCTTGAATGAAGGGGAGAACAGGTCCCTTTGAAGAAGGACCCCACTGCATTATCAACAATTTATGCAGGGAATCTTTCTCCCATCCTTCTCCAAGGAGACCTATGGCCTTCTGCCAGAGTAACTGTGCATTGGGAAAACAGAAATGATCAGATATTTTGGGGACTACTAGACACTGACCCTGAGCTGATGTTGATTCCAGGGGAACCAAAGTCACTGTGATCTTCCAGTTAAAGTAGGGGCTTTTGGAGTTTAGGTACTTAATAGAGTTTTAGCTCAGGTTTGACTTATAGTGGATCTAGTGGGTCCCTGGACTCATTCTGTGGTCAGTTCCCCAGTGCCAGAATGCACAGTTGACATAGACATACTTAGCAGCTGGCAGAACCTCGCAGTGGCTTCCTGACTGGTAGGGTGAAGGTGATTACAGTGAGAAAGTCCAAATTAGAGCTGCCTCTACCTAGAAAAATGTAAATCGAAAACAGGATCACATCTCTGGAAGGATTACGGAGATTAGTGCCACCATCAAGGACTTGAAAGTCACAGGGGTGGTGATTCCCAACATATTCCCATTCAACTCTCCTGTTTGGCCTGTGCAGAAGACAGGTGGATCTTGGAGAATGACAGCAAATTATCATAAGCTGAACCAAGTGGTGACTCCAATTGTAGCTGCTGTACCAAATGTGGTTTCCTTGCTTGAGCAAATCTACACATATCCTGGTATCTGGGATGCAGCCATTGACTTGTCAAATGCCTTTTTCTCCATTCCTGTCCATAAGGCCCACCAGAAGCAATTTGCCATTAGCTGGCAAGGCCAGTAATATACCTCTACTGTCCTACCTCAGCAGTATATTGACTTTAGGGCTTTGTGTTATAATCTTATTCAGAGAGCCCTCCATATATGTTCGCTTCAGCAAGGTATCACACTGGTCCATTTACATTGAAGATATTATGCTGATTGGATCCAATGAACAAGAACTATAAAACACACTGGACTTACTGATGAGACATTTGTGTGCCAGAGAATGGGAAATAAATTAGACTAAAATTCAGGGGCTTTCTACCTCAGTAAAATTTCTAGAGGTCCAGTGGTGTGGGGCCTATCAAGATATTCCTTCTAAGGTAAAGAAAGGATAAGTTGCTGCATTTAGCCCCACCTATAACCAAGAAAGAGGCACAATGCCTAGTGGGCCTATTTGGATTTTGGAGACAATGCATTCCTGATTTGGGTGTGTTACTCCAGCCCATTTATCAAGTGACCTGAAAGGCCGAGTGGGGTCTAGAGCAGGAGAAGGCTCTGCAACAGGTCCAGGGTGCTGTGCAAGCTGCTCTGCTACTTGGGCCATATGACTCAGGAGATCCAATGGTGCTTGAGGTGCCAGTGGCAGATGAGGTTGCTGTTTGGAGACTTTGGCAGGCTCCCATAGGTGAATCACAGCAGAGGCCTCTAGGAGTTTGGAGCAAGGCCCTGCCATTTTCTGCAGATAACTACTTTCCTTTTGAGAGACAGCTCTTGGCCTGTTACTGGGCATTGGTGGAAACTGAACATTTGACTATGGGCCATCAAGCCACCATGTGGCCTGAATTGGCTATCATGAACTGGGTATTTTCCAACCTACCTAGTCATAACCTAGGTCATGCACAGCAGCATTCCATCATCAAAAGGAAGTGGTATATATGTGATTGAGTTTGAGCATGTCCTGAAGGAATAAGTAAGTTGAATGAGAAAGTGGCTTAAATGCCAATGGTCTCCACTCCTGCCACCCTGCTTACTTTCCCCTAGCCTGCACAGATGGCCTCATGGGGTATTCCCTATGATCAGTTGGCAGAGGAAGTGAGAAGACTAGGGCCTGATTCACAGATGGTTCTGTAGGATATGCAGGGAGCACCCAAAAGTGGACAGCTGCAGCACTACAGCCACTTTCTAGGACATCCCTGAAGGACAATGGTGAACGGAAATCTTCCCAGTGGGCAGACCTTTGGCAGTGCACCTGGTTGTGCATTTTTGAAGGAAGGAGAGATGGCCAGATGTGTGATTATATACTGATTCATGGGGTGTAGCCAATTATTTGGCTGGATGATCAGGGACTTGGAAGAAGCATGATTGGAAAATTGGTGACAAAGAAATTTGGGGAAGAGGTATGTGGATGATCCTTTCTGAGTGGTCAAAAACCGTGAAGATATTTGTATCCCGTGTGAGTGCTCACCAATGGGTGATCCCAGCAGAGGAGGAGTTTAATAATTAAGTGGATAGAATGACTCATTCTGTGGACCCCACTCAGCCTCTTTCCCCATCCATCCCAGTCATCTCCCAATGGGCTCATGAACAAAGTGGCCATGGTGACAGGGATGGAGGTTACACACGGGCTCAGCAACATGGACTTTTGCTCACCGAGGCTGACCTGGCTACAGCCACTGCTGAGTGCCAATTTGCCCACAGCAGAGACCAATACTGAACCCCTGATATGGCACCATTTTTGGGGGTGATCAGCCAGCTACCTGGTGACAGGTTGATTATATTGGACCTCTTCCATCAAGGAAAGGACAGATGTTTGTTCTCACTGGAATAGGCATTTACTCCAGATATGGTTTGCCTATCCTGCATGCAATGCTTTTGCCAAGACTACCCATTTATCAACTCACAGAATGTCTTATCCATCATCACGACATTCCACATAGCATTGCCTCTGACCAAGACACTCACTTTATGGCTTAGGAAGTGCAGCAGTGGGCTCATGCTCATAGAATTCACTGGTCTTATCCTGTTCTCCATCATCCTGAAACAGCTGGATTAATAGAATAGTGGAATGGCCTTCTGAAGTCACAATTACAATGCCAACTAGGTTACAACACTTTTCAGGGCTGGGCAAAGTTCTCCAGAAGGCCATGTATGCTCTGAATCAGCATAAAATATAAGGTACCCTTTCGCTTAGTCAGGATTCATTGTTCCAGGAATCAAGGGATGGAAGTGGACGTGACACTACTCACCATCACCCCTAGTGATCCACTAGGAAAATTTTTGCTTCCTGTTCCTCTGAGGAAACCCCTAGAGGTTTTCATTCCAGAGTGAAGAACGCTGACACCGGAGACCCATCAGCAGTCCCATCAAACTAGAAGTTAAGATTGCCACCTGGCTACTTTGGGGTCCTCCTACCTTTCAGTCCACAGGCTAAAAAGGGAGTTACAGTGTTGGCTGGGGTGATTGACCCAGATTATCAAGATGAAATCAGTCTACTGCTCCACAGGGGTGGTAAGGAAGAGTATGCATGGAATACAAGAGATCCAATAGGACGTCTCTTAGTAGTACAACGCCCTGCGATTAAGATCAATGGGAAACTACAACAGCCCAACCCAGGCAGCGCTAAAATGACCCAGACCCTTCAGGAATAAAAGTTTGGGTCACTCCATCAGGAAAAAAGCCATGACTTGCTGATGTGCTTGCTGAAGGTGAAGGGAATAAAGAATGAGTAGTAGAAGATAGTGACTGTAATTGTCATGAGCATTTCCTCCTTCTTCTGTTAAAAACATGTTTGTGCATGTATACACTTGTACTAAGGAAATATCTTCATTTTATTTTCTTTTCCTTTATCATGTGACATAAGATTTATTACTTCATGTCAGCATTTAAGTACTATTAATTTTATGTAATAGTATTTGGGTTGGGGATTGGTGTGTTTTCGGTTATATGAAGGATGGTTGTAATATGTTAGGCATAATCATGACCTCATTACTGTCTTTATTTGAAGATTATGTATGATCTCAGGAGATGTGCATGGGTTCAAGTTGACAAGGGGTGGACTTGTGATGAATACTGAGTGTCAACTTGATTGGATTGAGGGATACAGAGTATTAATCGTGGGTGTGTCTGTGTGGGTGTTGCCTAAAAGAGATTAACATTTGAATCAATGGACTGGAGAAGGCAGATCCGCCCTTAATCTGGTGGGCACAATCTAATCAGCTGCCAGTGAATATAAAGCATGCAAAAAATGTGAAAAGGCCAGAAGATGGGCCTTGCCTCCCAGCCTACATCTTTCTCCAGTGCTGGATCCTTCCTGCCCTCAAATATCAGACTCCAAGTTCTTCAGTTTTGGGACTCGGACTGGCTCTCCTTGCCCCTTAACTTGCAGACAGCCTATTGTGGGACCTTGTGATAGTGTAAGTTAATACTTAATAAGCTCCCCTTTTTATATGTGTGTGTGTGTGTGTGTGTGTGTGTGTGTGTGTGTGTGTGTGTGTGTGTGTATGTATCTATGCGTGTCCTATTAGTTCTGTCCCTCTAAGAGAACCCTGACTAACACAAACCCTATCACCAAATACACTGTCCGACCCTGTTTCTTACTCTGAGAGCCCATCTGGGTTAAAAATCATAAGCATTCACTAAGTTGCTTATTCTGATGAATGGGAGTAACTCCTCTCCCTTTCAACACTTTCATCCAATGCATCATCTAATTCTGTTACCTCCACCTTCAGAGCATATCTAAGCACGGCCACTTCTCATTCTCTCTAATTCTCCACTACCACCATCCTTATCAAAGCCACCATTTTCTCTTTCCTGGAATATCAGACTCCTCACTGATCTCTTTCCACAGTCCATCATGGAAGGCTTCAGATGGTCTGTTCATATCTTCAACTTCATTTCCCACTCATCTCCCCTTCTTCCTCAGGATTCCAGTAACAAGAATCAGTTTGCCCATCCTCAACCAAGCCAAGGCAAAGATCACTGCAGTGGCTACTCTCATCCTGGAATGCCTTTCCCAGAATGTCCAGTTGTTTCCTTCCTTTACTGCATTCAGCTATTTGGTCAAACATTATTCAAAGGCTCTTGTTCTATCATCTCTGAAGAAGCGACCTTTATCACTCTCTATCTTCTTGTCCTGACATTTGCTGTAATAGGCCCTTCTTGCCTTGCTATAAAGAAATACCTAGACTGGGTAATTTATAAAGGAAAGAGGTTTTTTAGACTTTATAAGAAGTGTGGTGCTAGCATCTGCTTCACTTCTGGTGAAGCCCCAGAAAGGCAAAGAGGTAGGAGGTACATCACATGGTAAGAACAGGAGCAAGAGAGAGACAGAGTTGGGGCGGGGAGGTGTCACAAGCTTTTTTTTTTTTTTTTTTTTTTGAGATGGAATCTTGCTCTGTCACCCAGCCTGGAGTGCAGTGGTGCGATCTCAGCTCCCTGCAACCTCTACCTCCTGGGTTCAAGTGATTCTCCTGTCTCAGCCTCCTGAGTAGCTGGGATTACAGACATGTGCTACCAGCTAATGTTTGTGTTTTTAGTAGAGACGGGGTTTTACCATGTTGACCAGGCTGGTCTCGAACTCCTGACCTCAGGTTATCCACCCACCTTGGCCTCCCAGGGTACTGGGATTATAGGCATGAGCCACTGGGCCCGGCCCCACAAGCTTTTAAATGACTGAAAATTCTGAAAACTCACGCACTGTTGCAAAGACATCACCAATCCCTGAAGGATCTGCAGATCCGCTCCTGTGATCCAATTACCTCCCATCAGGCCCTACCTCCAGCAATGGGGATTAAAATTTAGCTTGAGATTGGGTTCTGACAAACATCCAAACTTTATCATTCACTGATCTGTATCCATCATTATGTAGTTAGTTTTCATTTTCAAGAGCTATTTGAAAGCATGGACTACTATTCTGCATGAATTAGTTTATATAATTATTGCTTAAGACTATCTAAGAATAGATAAGATATTGGTTTTTGCTTTATTCATTATGACCCAAAAGTATCTACCCACCAAGACGAACATAAGCATTTTATTTTCTGTCTTATTGGGAAGTTAATTGGAAGGAAACAGAAACAAAGACGCAGAGCTGGGCAAACATTTTCCTTCTCAGATAATTGACCATATAACTCACTTGACTGATTTGGAGGTGTAGAGAACACTGAAAGTTTCTTTCCTTTGGTCTCTGCCACATTGTCTTGTTTGTCTGATCCTCAGTTTATTCATCTGTAAAGTGGGGCTATTACACTGAGTTCTCAAGGTTATTTTGATGATTTTTAAAGTAGACATAAATATATGTTTATTTAAGTGAAGGATCCCTGGACCCCATCCCTGAGTCCACTTTTACCCACAAGCACGTGGAGATACATATATATATACGGCTTCAATGATACCTGTAAGGCATGTTATGTGCTAGATTCTTCTCATTCCTTTCTCTGTTTCTTTTCTAAAAACACCATTTTGAAAGTAGTTCAAAGCCAGGTGCAGTGCCTGGTGTCCTAGATACTCAGAAATAGGTAGAGAGATCCAGTCTCAAAAAACAAGAAAAAAAGAAGGTAATTCAGTGTTGATCAAGGGAGAAATAAATGTAAAAGGATCACCTTTGTCTTTCCCTCTTGCTTCCAACTTTCATCTTCTCGTTTCTGCACAGGTCTCTGCTTTCCCAAGGCTTTTCAAAGCCCTTGATTTGTAGAACAATGGTTATTTTTCAGAAGTGGATGTACTTAAATATGAAAGTTAACTTGGAGAGACACATTATAGATTTCTTGGCAAAGCAAGTCTGTAATATTGTGTTTCTCTGGGAAATGTTATTGGCTTTTTCCTCAGATGTGTCTGGTACCATTTTACAAAGTGAAACCTCTGATGGGCAGTTGGAAGGCAGATTGAGATCTGGCATTGCGCTGCTTTTCACAGGTCGCTGGTGCCGGGGTGTTTCCCTCTGGATGCTGAGTGAGGGATAGAGAGTCACATATATCACCTTCAGAGTGAAGGATGAGATCCGATTTTGTTGTTAACAGGAGTCCTATTATAATAGTTTCATAACTCAGTTAGAGCAGTGAGACCATGTACAATTATGGAATATTTTTGCTAAGCAGATGTGCCTTTTCAGTATAGAGATCACTCAATTCTTTGAAAGCTCAAGAGCAGAAATGACTTTCTCATAACATGAGACTTGGGAAATCAAGGCAGTACATCAGCATTTTCGCCCTGAAAACTTGATGCCAGCTTGTTAGTCTGCATGGGGAGAAATATTCAGAACTCGTAACAACACTATTACTCACAGAGAAGAAAATGGTGTGGAAAATGGGCAAGGATGACAGGGGAGGGTCTGCTCCATCTGGACTGTGCCTCCAGGAAGACAGCATACCAAGCATCCAAGGATGAGAGGGGTCATAGCCTGTGGTCCCAGAACATGGGACTTAGGAGAAAGCTGTTTCTACAAATACAATAAAAGCACACGGAGGAGGAGTCTGTTTCTTCAAAAACTGTACTAGAGGCCAATTCTGTTTTGGGAATGGAAGCTTTGAGGTTGAGTTGGGTACTAAGACTTTGCTAAGAGATTTTAGAGGTACCCTAGAATGCATGCCTTTGTTTTGGTGTGTATGACAAAGGAACTGACTGTGGCTTTCACAACGTTTAACAATTAGCACCCACTATCAGTGCTGCCTGTTTTTCTCCATATACGAAAGAAACGTGTTTCTCTCCCAAAGTTGGTGGGCTGCAGACTAGTGGGCCTTCCTGGTGAACTTCTGTTTTAAAATAAGAACACACAGTTTCCAACTTAATCTATGCTTAAATGCACAGCGATCTTCCATGCATTTTGCTTAGGTATGTTTCAAGCACTGAATGAATAATTATTATGGAACTGCAGTTATCTGCTTAGAAATTAATGGTTTTTCTCCTGAGGAGGGGGAGAAATGTTTTCACACTAATTTCTTTCCTTCATTATCAATGTTTAGCGGAAATGCTTCTTGAGCACTTAGCCTGCTAGCTCAGAATACATTAAGAGGATGTTTACTCTAAAACTTGACAAAAAGGTCATTACTATGTCAGGATTATGTGAGATAAAGGAGCAAATTCCTAGAAATTACTCCCTACTTTTATCTTTAATAATACTTCTCTTTAACCTTACGTATAGGAACTTTTATCAACTACTGTGACTGTCAAATTTGGGAGTCACTGAGTCAATAGTTATGACAAAGACAATTGTTTAAGTAAAGATTTATTTATTCATTGTTATATTTATCCATTCGAAGTAAATAAATGGCCCAGGTACAGTGACTCATGTTTGTAATCCCAGGAGGCTGAGGTTGGAGGATCTCCTGGGCCATAGTTCAAGACCAACCTGGGCAACATAGAGAGACTTTGTCTCTCTACAAAAATAAAATTTAAAAATTATCTGGGCATGGTGATATGTGCCTGTGGTCCCAGGTGGAGGCAGGGGAATCACTTGAGCCTGAGAGGTTGAGGCTGCAGTGAGCCCTGATTGTACCACTGCAATCTAGCCTGGGTGACAGAGACCTCGTCTTAACAAAAATTAATTAATTTAAAAAAATTAAATAAATACATGTTCTAGGCACTAAGGAAATAATGAATAAAGCAGTTTCAAATTTCTATCCTGATAGAATTTATGTCACTAGGGATTGTTTTTATTTTTCTTTTGTTGAAATTACAGACCCCAAGAAACTTACAACTAAAAGAGATGTGACAGACATCCATTCAAAGCATTTCTGTCATTGTACAGGTGAGTACAATGAGTCTCCAGAAGGCAACATATTACCAAAGGTCCTGCTGCTGTTCACTAGCAGGTATTGTAGTGTAATAGCAGCCAGGGCTCTAGGGCTTAGTTTTAGTTTAACTCTAGGGGCTGCAGTAACAAAATACAATGTAATGGCTTAAAACGACAGAAATGTATTCTCTCACTGTTATGGAGACTACAGGTGCAAAATCAAGGAGTCAGCAAGGTTGGGTCCTTATGGTGGCTCTTGGGGAAAATCTGTTCCATGCCTTTGCTGGGTTTCTGGTGGTTGCTGCTGTCCTTGGTGTTTCTTGGCTTGCAGCTGCGTCACACCTTTACCTCTGCTGTCACATGGCATTCTCTCTGTGTGTCTCCATGTCCCTGTGTCTACACTTGGCCTTTTCATAAGAACACTAGGCATTGGATTTAGGCCACACCTTAATTTAGTATGACCTCATTTTAGCTTCATTATACCTGCAAAGGCACCACCAATCCTCCTAGGCCGGCCCTCCACAACCCCTTAACATGTCTTTTTGGAGGACACACTTGAACACACAACATGTAATTAGTATTGAGCTCTTTATATACCAGGCTGCTTCTAGCATTGAAGGAGTACCTGCTATTGTGATTTTTTTTTTTTTTTTTTAGATGGAGTCTTGCTCTGTTACTGAGGCTGGAGTGCAATGGCACTGTCTTGGCTCACTGCAACCTCTGCCTCCCAGGTTCGAGCGATTCTCCTGCCTCAGGCTCCCAAGTATCTGGGACTGCAGGCGCATGCCACCATGCCCAGCTAAGTTTTGTATTTTTAGTAGAGACAGGGTTTCACCGTGTTGGCCAGACTGGTTTCGAACTTCTGATCTCAGGTGATTTGCCCTCCTTGGCCTCCCAAAATTGTGGCATTTTTATTGTTCCCTTTAGGATTTTGGAGTTCAAGGAAACAATATAGATTTTAAAAATCACTTATAATCTCACTTAAAAAAACATAAAGTTGCATATGACTTTGAGAAGTTTATGTACAATGTTTGAAAAGAAGACAAGTAAATAACAGTGTGTTTCTATCATATTGTATTTTTCTTAATTACATACCTATCCTCATGCTGCCTAGTTTCTTAAAGAAAAAAAAAAACTCCAACAAAAAAGAAAAAAGCCACAATGCCAATTAAGATGAGTGTTTTTCACTTCTAGTAACCAGAGGGAAACCAGTCTTGGTTGCCACTTTCCTGGGGTTTCCTCACTACTATAAATTCTAGGTAGGCTTTACTTCCTGTCCTGGAAAGACAGAACTCACTCTTGAGATTCTAGCTCATTTGTAAGGTATTTCCAGAACAGAGTAAAAGTTGTGCCAACTGTTGCAAATCATATATGATCTGTGACTAGAGACCCTCAAACGATTTCATTTACAAGGACATAAAACATGCTGTAATTCGAGCCGCAGTCCTTCAAGAAAGGAATCGGTGCACCATTCATTCTGCTATGCAGTGTAGCCAATGCACAACCTTCTCAAGTTTTTTTCTGATTGCATTTGCCAAGTCTTTTAACCATTTTTTGCTTTAAAAAAATGTTTAATCAGGATGACGTAACTGACTATAATATTATCTTCCAAATGCCATGAAAAAGAAGCATTAAATGTTTCTATCATAATTTAATTTACCATAAATTAAGCAAAAAAATAAAAAAGAGTTCATGTCAATTGAAGAAAGGTATAAAAGAATTATCAGTATACTATGGCTTAAAAACCTGATTTTCCTAGGGGGAATAGGACAAGATTTTAATGAAACAAGTTGGATGTGTTAAAATAAGACTATTTTATTAAATGGTTAAATCAATTTTCTGGGAAGAATTTAAATACCCTATCAAGACATCTTTTATGCCTTGCTTTATATCTTCTCAGACTCCCAGACATTGTTCTAGCTGCTGGAGAGATTGCTGTTATCCGTGTGATCTCTGACCAGCTTCACAAAAGTGCAATCTAATAGTGCAGATACCTCTTGCCTCCCATCTGGGAGTCCTTGTGAAATGGTGATTAACTTATCCTAGTTTCGCCAGGAATTTCCTACTTTTAGCATTGGAAGTCTCTTAACCCAGGGAACCTCTCAGTCCCAGGCACACCAGAACAACATTTGGTCATTTTACTGTGGACCCTTAGGCATGAGCCCCCATGGGATCCAGTTCAATGCTTACGCATATGCAACTTGTGTGTGTGTGTGTGTGTGTGTGTGTGTGTGTGTGTGTGTGTGTGTGTGTCTGTGTGTATTTTGTGGGGGATAGTGGTGTTAAACTTCTATGGGATAAATTTTTGCAGTGAATTTTAGTAGCTAACGAACACATTCTTCTCCTTTCTTTCTTGATGCTGATTGTCCTGATATGCAGTTCATGTGATTTCTCAGAGGATTATTTCATAGAATTAAGCAATGAGTTGCATTTAGGAGAAGCCATCTGATATTGGCTTTTCTTCCTTCCCTACTATTGTTGTGGACTGAATGTTTATGTCTCCCCAAAATGCATATAACCCCAATGTGATACCATTAGGACACGAACTTTTGGGAGGTGATTAGGTCCTCAGGGTGAAGCCCTTGTGAATAAGATTGATGCCCTTATAAAAGAGGCCCTAGACAGCTCTCACGCTCTCTCTGTCATGTGACAAGATGGTCCTCTATGAACCAGGAAGTGAGTTCTCATTAGACACTGAATCTGCCAATGCCTTATGATGAACTCCCCACCTTCCAGAACTGTGAGAAATAAATGTTTGTTGTTTAAGCTACCCAATAATGCTACTTGTGTTATAGCAACTTGAATGGACTGACATCTCCTTTGCTGATTTTTTCATCCCTCCTATTCCCTATTACTCCAGAACGAAAACTTTGCCTCAGGATTCACTTTTTGTGAACACAGACTACAGAAGTCGACACATGGAAGTGAACCTAGAAATAAACCTTCAGGATCATATGTTGGGATGGGATTACTCATGGCAATAATGACCTCACTGCTGGGATAAATGGGATTTCTATAGCCCCTTGCATGCAATAGCATCACAATTTCCCAGGCATTCATTCATGGTTAGTTGGGGTATGGTGCAGGAGGAAGGTAAGACGTTGGGCTATGCAGCATGAGTGGCATTTGGAATATATGGGATATTAATAATTACAAGAATTGTGAAGCAAGTTAATCGTTATTAACTACATTGAAAATCTTAGTCAAAGTATCAGGCTCAGAACAATCAGTTGTCAAATCATAATATGCTTTGAAACCAATATTCTCCTGTATTAGTCTGTTCCCATGATGCTAATAAAGACATACCTGAGACTGAGTAATTTATAAAAGAAAGAGGTTTAATGGAATCACAGTTTCACATGGCTGGGGTGGGCCTCACAATCATGACAGAAGGCAAAGGAGAATCAAAGGCACATCTTACATGGTGGCAGACAAGAGAGCTTGTGCAGGGAAACTCACTTTTATAAAACCATCAGACCTTGTGAGACTTATTCACTACCATGAGAACAGGATGGAGGAAACTGCTCCTATGATTCAATTATGTCCACCTGGCCCCGTCCTTATGGGGATTATCACAATTCAAGGAGAGATTTGGGTGGGGACATAGCCAAACCATGTTATCCCCCATGCTTTGAAGAACATTTTTTATTTCCTGCAATTGCTGAGCGTATTAGACTAAAAATCAAGACCAGGAACTAATTATAAGAGTGGCAGAGTCACAAAAGAAACAGAATACCCATACCGAACAGATCTCCTTTGCCAAAGTCAGGAATTATGAAAAGAGTGAATCTTTGAGACCTGGGATAGGGTATTTGAGTGGAGTGGCTGACACTGAGAATCTTGAATCCCAGATTTCCTCGAATCCTCTGGGCTGGTATAATCAGCTCCTTTTTGAGAAACCTCTCCTTGTTTTGAGACTTCCCTTGAAGCAACTGCTTTTAGGTTTAGTGGAGGACAACTCCACTAATGGAGGATAGAATTTGGTAGATAAATTACCCAGCCTCCACAGCCTCTGATAAAATTACTCTGAGGCATGTCCTGTATTATTTTTCGGAGCATGCCTGATGGGATTCAGCCCCAGCTGCCCACAGTGATAACTCATTCATACAGGAACAATTTATTGGCATTTCTATTTTCTCTGACTCACACCAGTTCATTACTTAGTGTTTACTTTTGTAGCAATCCAAACTAAGACACATCAAGGTAGAAAATCTATCATCCCTTCTTTGGGACAATGCAAATAAATTATGGAAGGGGGTGGTAGGAGGAGATTTCCTTGACCTGATTTGGTATCCAGAAAAGCAGAGGGAAATAAATTTTCCAAAGAATCATAAGACACCATGGTTTCAGGAAGCATCTCTGGGTGAGCCAAAGTAGAAGAAAGAGACTCTACTGTAAGTAGCTCTTCAGCTATCAAATCTGATTAGCTGAGATAAACGTTCTGTAGCAATCCCTGTAGATGTGTGGTTTGCCTAACTTCTGATCCATTATAGTTGGTCCTCCATTCCTGACAATTATAATGGTCATCAGTATTTATCTAGCAATTCGATTTGTGCCAGAAACTGTGTAATGCAATCTATGCATTATTTTTTATAGTCATCACAAAAGCCCTGTGAGCTATATTCAATTAAGATTCTGTTTTCAGAAGTGAAGAAGCTCAACCTTAGATAATTTAATTAAGTCTTGAAGGTTCCCCTGGAAGAACTTAGGTGAGAGTAAAATAGTGTGAGAAGATTCACTTTTGATAATTAGCCATTTAATTTACCTTCAGGGGCCAAAGGAAATAAGTATTTTTTAACCGTATGCTTATTGCGGATGAAAAAACAAGCCCAGAATGGCTTGGTAATTTGCCAAGAATCATGCACCGGAGAGTATATTGAAGAAACCAGAACGATGGAGTTCATGACCGTGATCTATCCATTGCCCCATGCGATTGATCTGCAAAAGCCATCTCTGCTATTCTACCTGATCACAAGGCCAACCTTAGTATTAAATTTTTACGGTTTCTTTCAATATGTGCGCATGACAAACAATTCAAATTATAGAATGTAATTCCCACCTCATCCTTTTCTCAGAGGCCAAAACAGTTAATTCATGTTGGATCCTTCCTGAAAATTTCCATATACATATCTATATCTATCTATCTATCTATCTCTTTCTGTCTCTCTCTCTCAATTTGCACATTATTGTGCACATCTTTTTCTTTTCAAACCAACAATGTTAGAGATCGCATGTTACCAGCAGCTGTGGAGCTCTCGTCTGTCTACTTAATGACTTCATCATTCTTCACTCTATGGAGGTGTTATAATTTAATTAACCAGACTCCTACGGATGGTCATTTTTGCTTTCTAGTCATTTGCTACTACAAATAATGCTGCAGTAAACAGCCCAACATAGATTTTTGAGTATATGCATTAGTCTATCAGTAGGATAATTTCCTGGGAAGTAATATCAAAGGATCAAAGGGTATTTCCATTTTTTTCTATTAATTAATCAGTTGATATATTAAACATACTAATTCCCAGGGAACCTTTCTGTGACTAATAGGTTGTGACAGCATTTCCTTCTTCAAAGAGGACAGAGGGCATTTTCAGGTGACAGCGGTCTTGGGAGTGTTTGCAGATAAGCAGGCTGCTACTGGGGATGATGACTCTCTGGCCTGGTTCAGTTCCTGTTCTCCCCCTGCTCATTGTTTCTTTGCAAGCCCCCCTGTGCTGTCCCAGGTGCAGGAGGCCTTCATGTAAACAGACATTCCAAATACCAGAGTGTCTCCATGGGGTGTAGGGGACCACTGCCAAAGATGAGATTAGTTCAGGAACTGGACACATTCTTGCCAAAGAGAAACATGTGACTTAAATCCATAGCTTAGTAGAGAGGCTAAAAATTCAAATATCTGATTTGTATAGAAAGAGGGAATCTGTAAGCAAGCTGGGAGAATGTGTTTGCCCTAGACATCTTTTAATTAAAAAATAAATAAATAAAACATTTTGGCAAGTCTCAATTGACTTCTTAATTTCTTGGATTATTTAAAATGAATTGTAAGGAATAAATAAATATACTGGAGTTTCGACACCGAGAAATAATATGGTTTTATGACTCTGTCTTTAAATGCAGGGCAAGAATCAGTGAACTTGGCACACTTAACTTCTTTATCTCTCTGAAACTCAGTGCCCTAAAGTGTGTCAAATGCCCAGACTTCTTGGGCATCCATCTCTTCCAGTTCTGAGCCTTGTCACGGCTGCAGGTGAAACCATTTTCGGGAGTGTATCACTCCTCCTTTCCTCCCCAGGGCCACCTTCATAAGCGCTCCAAAAATGCAAAGTGAAGACTTCTTTCAAGACTTGTAAAACCCTCCTATGATCTTCTCTTTTTCAATTACTATCTATGAGTATCTCAGACTATTGCACAGTGGTCCCAGAGGCTGTCAGACGGTCCTCTTCCAAGTCCAATAATGAGCTGTCCATTTAATGAGCTTAATTGTTCTTTTAAAAGGAAGTTTTCTTCATTTCCTTTATTGGGTTTGAGACTTCTTGGTTGCTGTTGCTGCTGCTTTCTAGTCTTTAAATGCAGATTCATTTGACTTCTCAGTGACTCATGAATCCGTCTCTGCAAGGATCACAGGTTTGCTGGGCGGCAGGGCAGGTGCTATGCAAGTTTCTCCCACACCGTGCTGCCAGTGTACCTCCAACGCTCCTGCCTCGTCAGCTGTCCGCGCAATTCTGCCAAAGTGTCTGCAGGCTGATATACAGCCCCAGGCAGGCACTGCCAGTTTTAAAGCAGCTTAGGAATTCAGAGGAGCCTCTGGGACATAGACAAAGCTGCATTTCCTTCTAGGGGACTGGATGATTCGAACGTGGCAGAAACATCTGTACTCTGACATGTCTCTGTTAGAATTCCAACCCTCAGTGGACAGGCAGTTATAAAAGATTTTAAAATAAATGCTGGAGAAGGTCTATTATGATACCAAAGCATGCCCTTATAGAGCTTACCATTTAGATATGTTCATTTATGCACCAACTTAGTCATTCAGTAAATATTTCCTATATCACCCCCAAGCTATATGTCAGGCAGTCAAGATACAGAAGGACTTCCACTCTTCACCACTTAGTAGACCTAACCTGGAACTTAAAAATAAGTCTGCTCCTTACACTTCATTGCAGGAAATTTGTTTAGAAACTCTAAAAGCAGACCAACAACAATAAAGGTGAGTATAAATATTAAATTTTATTTGGCATATGTAATCTTAGTCTCAAAAGAGTTTTGCAGGCTTGTGGTTTGGAAGACATGAGTCATGCATGCATTAACATAGCTTGTATTGTCTTAAAATTATTCCAGATTTGTTTCACATTATGGCAGTAGACAAGTCACCTCAAATGTCTGTAGTTGCTGCTATAATTGATCAACTTGTCAAGGTAGAAAGTGGAAGAACTCAGACTTGTTGGGCTACTCTTAAGCTACTTCTGCAGTTGGTGACTGAGCTACTTGCTAAGTGGATGGGGGCCTGACTGGAGGAATTGTGCAGGTGGTAGCTCTGGGTGCTGGGTCTCCTCCTTTGAAGACTAACAGGTCCAGAAGTCACATATAACTCCAACTTCCCAGTTTTTTCATGAGAGTTCTTTACAAGTAAGATTACTCTTCCTAAATAAAATAAAAGAATGCTAAAACAAAATGAAAACAAGCAAATAAACAAAACCCAATTTCTTTGCCTGTGCCATCAAGGGAAAAGAGAACAGAAAAAGAAAAGAGAAATGCATCCCTGTAGCAGTCATTTTCTTGAAACATTTTTTCATCCAATCCCTCATCTTCAATGTGTCCTCTGGCATTCCACCATATCCTGAATGTGAAACGGAGGGTGGATTCTAATAATATAAATTACCAAAAGTAGTTGAGAAAAACATGGAGCTTCAAAACATAAATGAATAAAAACTAGACACTTGTCTTGCCCTTACCCTCAAAATTTACAGCCTGTTGGGTGATACTCTGATGATGTGGGGCCTGCTAATTATTTTTTCTAGTATCAAGCAGGCATTTTTCATTGGAGACCTGCTGTTGGCCAATCAGGGTGAGCTATCCAGGCTGCTTTGATGTAACATAAGTTGGAGAGTAGCAGGTGGCCTTCCCTGCTGTTTATAGTGCAGTCTGGGGAGTTCTGTCAGATGTAGCAGCTCCTCCTCATCTACATGGAATCTGTGTAAATCACAAAAGAACAGATGGAAAAATAGTCACAGACCCCAGTTCACCTCTTAGAAGCAGGTCAGAAACCTCCATACTCCACCTGTCCTATTTCAAAAAACCAACTTTAGTAGGTTAGTCACCCAACTGCCACCAAGTAATCATTTTGTATACAAAACATCATGATTCAGACAAAACAAAAGCAGCAAATTGTTTAAACGATCACAGCTGTTACTTATGTGCATTTTGTCATTACATTCCAGATTGAGGTTAAGCAAACAGAAAAATTAGAAATTATCCCTCAGCTATCAGATCGAAATATCTTGTAGAACTTATTGGTGATGTCAGATGATGCAAGTGGTTTAGTATGTCTGTTTATTTGTCATTGTTTTTTTTAAGAACAACCATAAAATTCCCTGTCAATATTTTTTCCTGAAAACACAAAATCAGTTTCTAAGGATTGATCTATGTATGTAATTTCATGTTGGAAACCACGTGAAATTGGAGAGAAAACTCTCCCAGAAATTGATTGTTGGAAAAATGATAAAGGACATATTTCTAAACAAGAGATGATAAAATCAAAGGCACCAAGTTATGAGACAGAGTAGGGTATGATATGAACTCTATCTCCACATTTTTGGAGTGTTATTTATAAGACAAGGTGTTGAAAGAGATGAAAGAGATAAAGAGGTTAGTAAGGTCTTGACATAGAGCATCTTAAAGGTCTCATGAGAAAACATGAAACATGAGCTTTGACCTGTATATGATCAAAGTTGACTACTGAATGTTAACTTTATTTATAACCTTAAAATATGTTCAATTAATATATTAAAAATATATAAATATGTCCAAAGACTTAGAAGAAACATAAGTTGCCCATTAGACAGAAAGTATAATTCAGAAATTAAATAATTTCTGCTTTCTTTGGGATTTATATGGTATGCCTAAATGTTGTAATGGAAAATCATTGTTGTTTAATAATGAATTTATAAAACAGAGAAAACCAAGTATGGAGCACAACAAAATAGTGAAGCTATGAGCAGAAGTCAATATACTTATAAAATTGTTCCAGAAATCCCCTTTTCCATAGGTTGCAAGAAAGCAGCAAGCACGTAGGAATTGTCTACAAGGCTCCATAGATAAATTCTCTATCAATCCTGTCTAGGAAAGCAGTGTATTAGACCAGCAGTTTCCAAGTAGGAACAATTTTCCTCCATGGGACACTTGACAATGTCTGGAGACAGTTGTGTTGTCACAACCGTTTGACTGGATGGGAGGAGTGTTATTGCTATCTGGTGGGTAAAGGCCAAAGATTCTGCTAAACACGGGATAGCCCTCAACAACAAATAATTATCTGCCCCTAAATGTCAATACTTCGGAGGATGAGAACCCTGTTGAAGACGTTTCAGGCATTGAATCGTATGTTCAATTTTCAACAGAATGAGACTCCAAAGTTTTGTCATGTCTAATCATGGACATTTAGACATAGGAGGGAGCAGGACCTTGACATTATTAATGTCATCAAATAAATGACTTTATCAAATAATGCATTTTTCTTCCTTAGATAGAATCATGTAAGGTCCTTTTAGTTTGTTTAATATATATCCTTTTGGAAATTTGCTAATAAAGAAACAATTGCTTTATTAAATGAAATTATGCTTGAAATAAAATTATATTTAGCAAAGCTCCAACAAAGAACTCTTCAATTTTAAATGTTTGTTTTGAGTTTAAGAATGCTGAAATAATTTTATCAGAACTAGTCTGAAGCAACTAAAAGTATTTCCAGACATCCATATTAAAACATTATGCATCAGAAAACCGATGGAGTTGGGACCAGAGTTTTATTATATGAGATTAAGATTCCCTAAATAGTCTTTTTTTTTTTTTCCCTCTTGGTAGTCAGATGTGTTTTCCTGGTGTATTTTGGACTATGGGGAATACTTACTCTGTTAGTTTCCTATAATGCAAAGAAGGAAAATTTTCATAGCGCATTTTTTTCCATTTAGGCATTTGATTTACATTTGATAATCTCTGTTAATTAGAGCTCTCTTTTGCCACAACAAAGACTAATTCAAAGAAACCTAGTAATTCTCTCTTTCTATTAGAAGGTTTTGCTTAAGATTGCTTTTACTTTTTCTTTATCATGCCAGAAAACCACAAAACCAAAAAGGGAGGAATCTGTGTATTTTCTATTCATGTGAAATGGTGTTAAGTAATAAAACACGAGAAAGGTCCAACATTGATTATCAAAGGTAATTACCAAAGATCACTTACAGTGAACTAATATAGCAATTACATTTTGAATTATCTTAGTTCCTTTCATTATTGTTAAATGGGATAGGTAGAGTTTTCATATCCATTCTGTACTCTTGCACACAGACTTCTTTCAGAGGATATGAGGTAACTCAGATTTAATTTTGAATTTTGTTTTTGTATAGCCGTCTAATTGAAGCAACATGTATATTTCATAAGTAAAGAATATTTTTAATACTTCTTTGCTAAGGGTTTACAAATATGGCTGTCTTTTAAATGCATAGCTGTGTGGAAATAGGCCAGTAGTAGCCTCAAAACGCTCAAAAGTTGGTTAAAACTTGGCTATCTTTTTGATCCTTGAAACTTGGTTATTTCAGGCAAGGTGTCCCCTTGGATAAAAGATTTTATGGAGAAACAATATTCAGAAACCTACCTAGTTTATGATTCTCTAACAGAGTTTCAATATATTGTGAAAAGAAATCAAAAGCCTGCCTGATTTTGTTTATCCCAGCAAGTGCCCTAGCAAATCTGAAGTTCTAAAGACTAAGTTTTAGGAAAAAAGTCATTTAGACTATCCAGTCTCCCTCTTCTATTTGATTTTTGTTTCGATCTAATTGCATCTTAAGCCTTGCTTCTTAACTATTAGCTACTTTATTTCATTCTAGCATTTCCGTCAGAGCTACCAACAAGATACAAAGTTAAATTTAGGCATTTCTCTATTAATTATATTTTATGAATGGATTAGTGAGGATTGGTTGCTGGAAAATTTTTTATACTTCCCCCAATTCCATCTCCTGAGACAAAATATTAAGGAATATGCACAAACGAAGAAAAGTTAACAGCAAAATCCAATGCAACAATTCAACCTCTTTTGGGGAAAAACGACACATTGCGTTTAAGACCTGAGTTCTATTTCTATCTTGAGAATTTAGCATATCTTGCACCAAACACAGGGTGCGTTTGTTGGGCACATTCGTGATCATATTTAATGTTCATCTGCAGTTACACCATTGCTGTGGCCCTTGGTGATTATGATGATGATTCTTCCTTCTGTTTAAACTTGATAGTCAAAATTCATTCTTTATCTGTAAGCTTTTCCACACTTTCTTCTGAAGACCACATTTTAAGGCTCTGCCTTTTTGTCTTAAAAAAAAAAAAAAAAAAAAAAAAAAACCACCAGGGATTAATTCTCATCAGGCAAAATCAAGAACAGGAATTGTTCTAAATCTAAATCAACCTACATCCTGCCATTCAGTTTCCCTCCATTGGAAATGGATGAATATGTTCAGTTCAGAGTGTAAATTGGCATGAACCTTCATCTGAAATGCAATAAAGTTAGAGAAGACTGGATGATTTTTAAAAATGTATCATTATTCATATCCAATGCTTCCTCTGCACTTCTGTGTACCATCTGGTCCTGATGGTCGAAGTGCCAAAATACCATAAGGAAAGTAGTTTCTGTGGTATTTCCAGTCCAACCAGAATCAAAAAGTACCAGAAATTTCTTGAGAAAAGCTGTTGCCATAGGACACAAAGCCCAGTTTCTCAAACCAAAGAGTTTAAGAAAAGTAGCTGAAATCAAGCTACTGTCCAAATTTAAATGCTGAACAAAGAGAGGATGTTCTGGGTTTCAGGTTTACCAGATGTCTTGAGAACAGACACACACACACACACACACACACACACACACACACACACACACACACAAACATTTTTTTAAAAAACCCTACCAATTCCTCATAAATGTATACCATTCTTTTATAAGCTACAGTTCTCTTTCTACTCCTTTATTTCTTTATCCCTATTCTGTTTATGTATTGATTTTTAAAAAGAATATGTATGAGTAAATGAAGTCATACAATTTCTAAAGACATCCGATTGGCGAAAGAAGCGTTATACAGACCCAGAGAATGGATGACACTAAATTTAAAATACATGTCATAGGAATACACGTAATAGGTACAAAAACTATCTGATATCACCCTGTTTATGAGCCCTTTGATATCCAAATCATTCATTTACATGTCTTTCTACTTCTATACAGGACATCACAGCTTGTCAAATACAAGAAATCTTGAATCTTAAAAGACTCAATCTGTGCTCTAAACTTACTGCCCAGAAGGTTTAGAGTGGGCTGTTAAATTTGGCAACATTTTCACTTCCATTCAATCCCCCAACCTTCTGAGATATATTTGACACTAAGTTTTATGCAGCTTAATTTAGTTCAACTTAAAAAAAAATTTCTAAGTAGGGCAAAAGTTTAAGTGATGAATACCATTGTGTGACGATTAATATGTTAAGGGTGAAAACTTACCATACATATTTTCTGCTAAAGGAAATGTCCTATTATGCAAAGAATGTAAGTTTTCATGTCAAACAGACATAGATTCAAATCCTGGTTCTCCACCTAGCAGTTGTGTGACTTGGGGCTGGTTACTAACTTGTCTGATCTTAAATTTCCTCATCTAAAAATAGAAAATCAATTGTTTTACCAGGTTGTGGGGACCAATGAGCTTTGAATATAAAGTTTGGGAGTATAGCAGGTGCTCCATCTTCTCATCAAATCTAGCTGTATTTGAGGATGATAAAATAACAGACAGCTGAAGGGCAGATGCTTGAGATGTTGGCCATTACAAAAGTACACTGTAATTCTTGCTTGGGATCCTTTCCCTCTATCGAAAGAAGAAATAATGACTCTGGGATATAATTCATTTAAGTTTGGGAGGTAATGACGATATTCTCCATTAGGAATATTACCAACTCAGTCCCCATAGACAATGTTTTAAAATCTTTTATTGCATAAAATTGTAATGCCTTGTGAGGGGCCTGGTCTGACCTGAGATGTTTCTGATTCCATGTCAAATACATCTTGCATGGGCATTACTGAATCACTTGCTATGCCCTTGGCCCAGTTTCAAAGAAAATCTTTTCCCAAGGACACCTAAAGAAGTCAAAACAATTCAGGTCAATGTTTTAACTGAAAATAAAATTTATTTCTTCAAATTTGAGGGTAGCATTATCTGTGTCTGGTAAGTGCACTCTAATAGTTGCTAGAATATGAAATCTGTTCCTAAACAAATAGCCCAACTTGTTATCTTATCCTGGAACATTCACTTTCTGTTTTCAAATCACAGGCCCAACAAGGCCGCATCATAAAAAGATGAACTTTATTGTTTGTCAGGAATCATGACCTTGACATAGCAAGGCTCAGTCCTTAAACCCAAAGCCTTAAATCCCAAAGCAGTAGCATCTAATCTCAAAGCTGTTATTGTTCCATTTCTATTTCCTTTAGTTTGTGTAACTTAACTTTTCTGCTCTCATACTCTTTTGAATCAGTTCAATTGAAATATCATGTAAATCTCTCATTCTCTCGAAGCTGTTTTTTCTTTTTGTCAGTCCCGCATAACCCACTTAGGAAAGCAATTAAGATGTCATTCTGTGAAGCACCAAAGGAGTGCAAAAAGCTGCCTTTTGAAGAACTTTGCCTGAACCTCCTTCTTCAACATTGTGCAGACTGAGGGAGGATATGCAGCTGCTGGAAGCTGCTTTCTTAACCCCTGTCACCCAGCACCGGGGTTCATTGCTCAAGCAAAACTAATATGAAGACGTTTTACTGTTTTGAATCGAAAAATACATATGCACTGTTCTTCTGCCTCGAGCTTTGAGACACTGTCTTATTAGGAATGCAATCTGTCAAGAAAATCCAAGTACATCCAAAGAGAACTCCATTGTCTCTGTGTTATGTTACAATACTTTTATTAGATGGTGACATTCCCGAGACAGCACCTGCTGTGTGGCTTTGGGCCTTGGCCAGAAATGAAAGGAAAAAGGAACGTGCGGTTTAAATCAGAGTGGCACAGCAATGCATGGCTGTAACAAATACCAGGGACTGAACAGTTGGGAGGGCTGAAGGAATCTCATTGTGTAGACACTTGACTTCAGTGTGTAGGTGACTACCCCGGTCATTGTCAGAAATCTACCGACAGGCAGATAGTAGATATACTTGCTTTTCTTTTTGGTAGGTATATATATTTGGCATTATGTTTTACTTTCCCTGTCCTGTGCTTCTAGGGAGCTGGTTTTGGAAATTTGAAAAAGCCTTTGTAGCTTGTAGCTTCAAATATAGGCTCTTAATAGTAAAAAATGAAAAGTGAACACTAAACTATTGGTATTTTTGAAGCTTAATTTTGAATAAAAGTGGTTAGTTCAGAAAAAAGATATGAATTAAAATACATAATACATGTATATGGCATATATGTATATTATATAAATATATATTTTGTGTATATATATACATATACATATGTGTATATAATGTATACAATGTACATTATATTGTATGTAATGTGCACAATGTACTGTATACTGTATATAATGTATACAATATATAATGTATACTGCATACATTATATATACATATAACATATGTATATATAATGCATATATGTATATAATATAGGTATATATACACATACATATATATGATGTAGACATACTACATAATATGTATATATTATACGTATGTTAATACTATGTAATAGTATTAATATATTATATACATAATATGTATATACTATGTAATATGTATATATAATCTATATTAGATAATATACACAACATATGCATATAATGTATTACATACATATTTCTTACACATATTATATTAATATATAATATACACAAATTACATACTATATTATATATACTTATATAATATATATATTTAGTCACATATATAGTTTCTATTGATGGGCTAGCAGATTTTTCCTCTGGAGAAATATTTTGATTTTTCTAATAATCTTCCTTATCAATTTACAGAAACTAAAACCTCTTGAATCTGTAGTTGTTTTCAAGATGATGAGATGATCATATTTTGTAATTTTCACTCACTGTTTCTTTTGGATTCCTCAGCAGCCACATGGTTGGGCAGGGGTGGGGAGATGAACTAGAAATCCACACCCATGATGATGGCAGAGGATAAAACTGCGAATTCCTATTTCTTATTTTTATTTAGTCTGTTTTAGAGATAGATAGGATCTAGCTTTGTCACTCAAGCAGGAGTGCAGGTCATGATGACAGCTCACTGCTGCCTCAAATTCCCAGGCTCAAGCCATTCTCTTGCCCCAGCCTCCTGAGTATCTGGGACTACAGGCATGGGCCACCATGCCCAGCCATTTCTTGATAGTTAGTTACTTCAAAGAAATAGTACTTGTTTAGAGAAATCAATTGCATCTGTTAAAAGAGAGGACTACAACTGCAGTCAGGCAGCATTTGTTCATTCGTTTGCTTGTTTTACATAAAAATGAGGCTTAATTCAGAAGAAATCTTTGTTCAGAAATGGGAGACTAAGTCATTCTTGTTTTCTAACGAAATTGATGGTGCACTGCTGTTGACTTTGAGGTCAAAGACTGCAGTAAGAAGACTTCTTGGCCTTTTCTCCATATATCTGATGACCTTAGAAAGTGATGACTTTATAGGATGTGACCACATGGCTCATACCACTGTGAGGTAAATGCAGAGCTCTCAGAAATCCCAGTGGGGGAGTAGAAAGAGCTATTATTCAGAAAGAGTTACTGGGTCACCACTGAACATGGTCCAATAATTTTTCTCCTCAAACTCAAATGAAAATTCAACTTGTTTATACACGTTATAGCAATTCGCCAGCACCTCTATGATTATTTATCTGTCTCTTTGTTTCTCTGTGTGTTTTTGTGTAGTTTTATGGAAGAATAGAGACTCCATGTAATTTGAACATGAGAATCTCATTATGTTCTGTTTTGCATAACTTACCCTCTCTCCTAGGTCAGGAATGAGGTTAAGAAAAGAAGCAGGATTTCGTGTCATGCCTGTAGAATTCCAAACTCAGTAAATGCTGCCTTTCTGTTTCTTCTGGGAATTCTTATCAACCTGATGGGCTTGTTTAGAGAGTTAAATCAGAGTCTTAAAAGCCTCTATATGCTTCTGAACTTTAAAATCAATTGCATCGATTCAATTATACAACATAAGTGAAGACTAATGGCTTTTATGTTCATTAACTTCTAATTTACATAAAATGGAAGATGTTAATATGGTCCCAGAGTCTTTGTGGGAAACCATTTTAGTCAAGCTAGAGAAAATGGAACTTCCATTTTCATTTGCAATGGATCAATATTCCAAAAATTAAAATACATAATCTTCGGATCAAATCCCACACTTCTTTTACCTTTTCTGTTACCTAAGAACATTTGTGAACTCTTGGTTGAATCAATGTAGACTCTATCAGCTGCTCAATTGCTTTTATAAGCAAAATGGTTTTTCTCTTAAGTTTTACCAGAAGTTAAGATAAACTGACAGGTATTTGGATTTCTCTGAAATGTGGAAAAGCCTAAAAGCCAAAATCAGAACTTAAGAGAGGATAAACTTGAAATATTTCCAATATGAATTAAATTCAAATAAATTCTAAATATTTTAGAGATTATTTCCCCCTGTGAATTAACTGTTGCTTTGTTTCTGAATTTTTCTTTTCTTCTTGCTTTTTTTTTTTTTTGGATACCAGAAATAATATTAGTGCAATGTATAATTAGAAATAATAGTAGTCGAGAAACATCTAAGCCTAAACACAGACTGGCATGGGAGTTAGAAGAACCTTAAATCATTTCTTAAATCAAATCCTAGATGTGATTTTTTTTCTAGCCTTTGAATATTCTGCTTGTTTTCTTTGGAAAACAACATAGGAATTACTCTCATTCTCCAAGTTAGTCTTTATCTGGGAAGTGCTGGATGTTTGTCTTGTGATCATATTCCTTTTTTTTTAATTCAACATTTCCTTTTGTATTGTTGAGGGGATATAGTAGTGTTTGATCTGAGTAATATTTTATTTGTTCATGAAATAGTTTTAAACATACTTAGGATGGTTTTTAATTAATTTGGATTCCAAGTGAAACTCTACTACAGTTTTTATGACTTTGGCTTATCTAATCTTTCCAAGATTCAACTTTCACACTTATAAAATGGGAACAATATTTCTATATCTTGTTTTTGTTTGGAGAGGGTTATGTAAGATATTATTTGTAAATCAGCTAGTTCAATGACTTATATACATATGTGTGTGTATATATATATATATATATACACACACAACAAATATATATATATACAAACACAAACATACACACACACACACATACACACACACACAGGAGAGAGAGAGAGAGAGAGAGCATAAGAGAGAGAAAGAGAGCAGGTGCTCCATAAATAGTGGGATATCATACCTTGGCCTGTTTATATTTTTATCCTGAAGTCTACTTTTTTTGCCCCAAGTGTTTTTCCTTACATGGGAAGACAAGGGCATTCGTTCTTTATTTTCTATTTTGGTTTGACTCTGTGTATTCTCTGTAATTGCTTAGGGTTGGATATGGCTGTATGAGACTGAGTACTCTACAATGGAACTACAACATGTAACAAAGCCCAAATTAGGAAGTTAGAAATGAACCTATCTATAAAGTGGACACTGGGAGTGGAATACACATTTTCTAAAATGCTAGAGTAAAAAATAAAAGCAGCCGGCCCGGTGCAGTGGCTCATGCCTGTAATCACAACGCTTTTGAGAGGCTGAGGTGGGCAGATCACCTAAGATCAGAAGTTTGAGACCAGCCTTACCAACGTGGTGAAATCCCATCTCTACTAAACATACAAAATAGCTGGGCATCGTGGTTCATGCCTGTAATCCCAGCTACTAGAGAGGCTGAGACAGGGGAATCACTTGAACCCAGGAGGTGGAGTTTGCAGTGAGCCAAGCTCACGCCATTGTCTTCCAGCCTGGGCAACAAGATCAAAACTCTGTCTCAAAAAATAAAATAAAATAAAATAAAATAAAATAAAATAAAATAAAAGCAACAACATAAACCGAACAAAACAAATTCAGCTTCTTTAAGTACCATTTATTATATTTGACTTTAAAAGTAGAGCAGAAATTAAAATTGTAAATACATCATGATAAATAAACCCAGTTCTTTACCTGTCCAAAACCATCTCATCCATCACCATGTTAATATACAGAAAGCTGTATACTTTCATAATTCTGAAAGTTTATTTTATTCTTCATTGCCAACTTTCACACAGTTCCTTTGATAGATTATAACCAGGTTTCTTAAAAGCGTTTGAGTTCATTACTTACAGTCACAAAGTTCCTACCTGAAAATAAACGTTAATGTCAAATTATAAATACCATCAATTTTTTTTCACTGTTTCTAACATGTGTGATCAGAGTCCAAGCTGAGAAAGGCCACATTTTTAAGCTTTCAATCCATTTTGCATGAGAATATTCCGATTGGAGATGATTCTGGGGGGCTAAGAGATGTCTACAGGATCCAGGAAATCAAAGAAAAAGATTTAATAAAGGATTATGGGGTTGGTCACATAGGATGATATTGGACACTTCCCAAATTGAAGAATACGCTGGTCCCAAATAACCAGTGTATATATAACAGATATTCATTATAAATATGATGAGGGAAAGGGATCAGGAACATCGTTGAATTATATGACAGCTAGTGACTACAGTCTGTGAAAAGAGAAGGGTTTCTACTGTTACTGCTACTCCCGTGACCCTTACCATTAATGTTGTGACTGCCGCTGCTGCTACTTCAACTAACCGCAACTGCTGACATTTCCTGCTTCCCACTTATTCGTAAATTTAACTATGTTTGAGACACTATCATGAGCACTTTAAGGCATTTTATCATTTAACCTTCTGAATAAGACTTGGAGGTAGGTATTACCATACCAATTGTGCTGAGGAAGAATCAGAGGCTTAGAAAAAAAGTTTTCTGTGAAAATGTGGTAATTTGCTTATGTTCGCACAGGTTTCTTTGCCCTCAGAAACGGATGTTCTAAAAGGACTGGCAGAGAGAGAGCAAGACAGAGGGAGAGAGGAGAGAGAGAAAGAGAGACAGGAGAAGGAGGAAAAAGTAAGAAAGCAATACAAACTAGGATCTTAGGATTAGGTTCAATTTCATATAGCAGAGACCCCAAGTAGCAATGACTTCAGACTAAAAGACATTATTCTTTCACATAGAAGAACCATGGAAATACGCAATCTATGATCATTAAGCATTCCCTTTCTTTTGTTTTATTCATCTTCTGTGGTATGTGGCTTTTATCCTCAAGACTGACTCCTAATCCAAGTGAAATAATGTGAAACAAATAGTACATTGAGGTAAAACAGAAATTTGTATAAGAAAGGAAACAAAATTAAAGTACATTACTTGTTCAGCAGTGAACAACATTTACATAGTTATAATACGACACATGCTGACTTAGTTCAAAATTGCGATTTAAATACTGGGAAGTTGGAGAGAAGATGTGGATATGTGCATGAGTGTTTGTTTGGGTGGTGTTTTGGAAATAGATATATCTTCGAATAATAGAGAGAGATAAAGAAATAGCATCAGTATTACATTCAGGAATATGAAAGTAAATACCAGATGAAACAGCTGTAAAGGTCGAAAGTGCGTGACTGTGTAGCAGGAGTGTACTAAGAGTTGAAAAGAAGAATAAACTAGACTTTTGCAACAAGTTTTTCCCTGCTCTTTGCAAACTATAAAGGTGATAATTGTTTTAACAGACGTACACTCATTAATCTTGAAGTTGTAAAAATATTTTTAAAGCAAATAGCCGTAATCTCTCAATCCAGGAATAAGCACTATTTACTTTTGAGGTATGTTTTCTCCCGGCTTTGAGGTTATCACAGTCTATGCAGGAGGCCGACACCAAAGTAGATCCCACAGCCAGGGAACAAGTGCATTGAAAAAGACAGACAGGAAGAGTAGAAAACCCTAATTATGTGCATTTCTACTATATTCCCAAAAAGTAGTGTTGGACAATGGTGTGCTGGTAAATGTCTCACAACTGGCTAGTTAAGAAAAATGTTACATGAGTATGTACTTGTATACATTTATTATAATTCAGGTATAAAAGATGCATAGCTTAGACGCATGCATAGATTTATAACAAATAATGAAATATATAATATATTACTTATTGTAATTTTGTTTTTTTTTTTGAGACAGAGTCTCAGTCTGTTTCCCAGGCTGGAGTGCAGTGGCGCAATCTCGGCTCACTGAAACCTCCACCTCCTGGGTTCAAGGAATAATCAGGCTGATTCTCCTATCTCAGCCTCCTGGGTAGCTGGGATTACAGACATGTGCCACCACACCAAGATAATTTTTGTATTTTTAGTAGAGACAGGATTTTTCCATGTTGGCCAGGCTGGTCTTGAACTTCTGGCCTCAGGCGATCTGCCTGCCTCAGCCTCCCAAAGTGCTTGGATTACAGGCATGCACCACAGTGCGAGCTCCTTATTGTAAATTTTAGACAATTGATGAATGAAAAACTCTGACACAAATGCTGGTTAATATTTTTATTAAGATGAAAGAGAAAACATTGAAGATTTATGCTGGAACTTGTCTCATTTGTCAATGGAATGAGAAACTTTTTGGCTGAATCTGATACTGGTTTTTAAATATTGGAATGATATTTTCTCATTTTTTGTGTGTTATTTATAATGTAAGAGGAAGAGATATATTATAGTTTTAAAGTTTAATCTGCATTATTATAATTTTATTCATCATTTTCTTACGCCTAGAAAATCAACAAAACAAAAAATTAAACCTTCATTTGTAATATTTTCTGATGTTTTGATGTATAATATAACCACATTTATTTAAGAATGTATTTCAATAACAAACAGCAAATTCCAACAATGTAAAAACCACAATTATGTTTGTGCCAACCTAATATAAAATATGCATTTAAAATACTTGGAGTTTTATTCAAGTGATTTGTAGATTTTTTTTTAATTGTACATTAGGTTCTGGGGTACATGTGCAGATCCTGCAGGATTGTTGCATAGGTACATACATGGCAATGTGGTTTGTTGCCTCCATCCCCCTGTCACCTATATCTGGCATTTCTCCCCATGTTATCTCTCCCCAACATCCCCACCCCACTGTTGTCCCTTCCCTGATGTCCCCCAACAGGCCCCAGTGTGTGATGCTCCCCTCCCTATGTCCATGTGTTTTCATTGTTCAACACCTGCCTATGAGTGAGAACATGCTGTGTTTGGTTTTCTGTTCTTGCGTCAGTTTGCTGAGAATGTTGGTTTCCAGATTCATTCATATCCCTACAAAGGACACAAATTCATCAATTTTTATGGCTGCATAGTATTCCATGGTGTATATGTGCCACATTTTCTTTGTCCAGTTTATTATCGATGGGCATTAGGGTTGGTTCCAGGTCTTTGCTATTGTAAACACTGCTGCAATGAATATATGTGTGCATGTGTCTTTATAATAGAATGATTTATATTCCTTTGGGGGTATACCCAGTAATGGAATTGCTGGATCAAATGGAATTTCTATTTCTAGATCCTTGAGGAAGTACCACACTGTCTTCCACAATTGTTGAACTAATTTACACTCCTACCAACAGTGTACAAGTGTTCCTATTTCTCCACATCCTCTCCAGTGTCTGTTATCTCCAGATTTTTTAATGATCGCCATTCTAACTAGCGTGAGATGGTATCTCAATGTACTTTTGATTTGCATTTCTCTAACAACCAGTGATGATTGAGCATTTTTTCATATGTTTGTTGGCCTCATATATGTCTTCTTTTGAAAAGTGTCTGTTCATATCCTTTGCCCACTTTTGGATGGGTTTGTGTGTTTTTTTCTTGTAAATCTGTTTTAGTCCTTTGTAGATTCTGGATATTATCCCTTTGTCAGATGGGTAGATTGCAAAATTTTTTCCCATTCTGTTGGTTGTTGGTTCAGTCTAATGATTGTTTCTTTTGCTGTACAGAAGGTCTGGAGTTTAATTAGGTCCCATTTGTCTATTTTGCCTTTTGTTGCCAATGCTTTTGGTGTTTTAGTCATGAAGTTCTTGCCTATGCCTATGTCCTGAATGGTATTGCCTAGGTTTTCTTTCAGGGTTTTTATGGTGTTGGGTCTTATGTTTAAGTCTTTAATCCATCTGGAGTTATTTAATGTAAGGTGTCAGGAAGGGGTCCAGTTTCTACTTTATGCACATGGCTAGCCAGTTTTCCCAACACCATTTATTAAACAGGGAATCCTTTCCCCGTTGCTTGTTTTTGTCAGGTTTGTCAAAGATCAGATGGTTGTAGATGTGTGGCGTAGCCTCTGAGGTCTCTATTCGGTTCCATTGGTCTATATCTCTGTATTACTGTAGCCTTGTAGTATAGTTTGAATCAGGTAGCCTGATGCCTCTGGCTTTGTTCTTTTTGCTTAGGATTGTCTTGGCCATGCTGGCTCTCTTTTGGTTCCACAAGAAGTTTAAGGTGGTTTTTCCCAGTTCTGTGAAGAAGGTCATTGCTAGCTTCTTTGCAGGGATAGTGTTGAATCTATAAATTACTTTAGACAGTATGGCCATTTTCACAATATTCTTCCTAACCATGAGAATGGAATATTTCTCCATCTGTTTGTGTCCTCTCTTATTTCTTTGAGCAGTGGTTGGTAGTTCTCCTTGAAGTGGTCCTTTACATCCTTTGTTAGTTGTATTCCTAGGTATTTGATTCTCTTTGTAGCAATTGTGAATGGGAGTTCGCTCATGATTTGGCTCTCTGTTAGTCTGTTATTGGTGTATAAGAATGCTTGTGATTTCTGCACATTGATTTTGTATCCTGAGGCTATGCTCAAGTTGCTTATAAGTTTCGAGAGATTTTGAGCTGAGATGATAGGGTGTTCTAAATATATAATTATGTTGTCTGCAAATAGAGGCAATTTGACTTCCTCCTTTCCTAATTGAATACTCTTTATTTTTTTTTCTTGCCTAATTGCTTTGGCTAGAACTTCCAATACCATCTTGAATAGAAGTGGTGAGAGATGGCATCCTTGTCTACCAACAGGTTTCAAAACGAATGCTTCCATTTTTTGCCCATTCAGTATGATATTGGCTGTATGTTTGTAATAAATAGCTTTTATTATTTTGAGATACATTCCATCAATACCTAGTTTATTGAGAGTTTTTAGCATAAAGGGCTGTTGAATTTTGTTGAAAGCCTTCTGCATCTATTGAGATAATCATGTGGTTTTTGTCTTTGGTTCTGTTTATGTGGTGAATTACATTAATAGACTAGCATATATTGAACAAGTCTTGCATCCCCAGGATGAAGCATATTTGATCGTGATGGATAAGGTTTTTGATGTGCTGTTGCTGTTGGTTTGCCAGTATTTTATTGAAGATTTTTGCATCTATGTTCATCATGGATATTGGCCTGAAGCTTTCTTTTTTTGTTGAGTCCCTGCCAGGTTTTGGTATTAGGATGATGTTGGTCCCATAAAATGATTTTGGAAGTATTCCCTCTTTTTATATTGTTTAGAATAGCTTCAGAAGGAATGGTACCAGCTCCTTTTTTTAATGTCTGGTAGAATTTGGCTGTGAACTCATCTGGACCTGGTAGGCTATTAATTGCTGCCTCAACTTCAGCTCTTGTTATTGGTCTATTCAAGGTTTCAACTTCTTCCTGGTTTAGGCTTCAGAGGATGCAAGTGTTCAGGAGATATCCATTTCTTGGTTGTTTGTAGTAATCTCTGATGGTAGTTTGTATTTCTGTGGAATTGGTGATGATATCCCCTTTATCATTTTTTATTGCTCTATTTGATTCTTCTCCCTTTTCTTTTTTATTAATATGGCTAGTAGTCTATTTTGTTGATATTTTCAAAAAACCAGCTCCTGGATTTATTGATTTTTTTGAAGGGTTTTGTGTGTCTCTATCTCCTTCAGTTCTGTTCTGATCTTAGCTATATCTTGTCTTCTGCTAGGTTTTGAGATTTTTGGTCTTGCTCCTCTAGCTCTTTCAATTTTGACAATAGGGTGTTGATTTTAGATTTTTCCTTGCTTCTCTTGTGGGCATTTATTGCTATAAATTTCCCTCTAGACACTACTTTTAATGTGTCCCAGAGACTCTGGTATGTTGTGTCTTTGTTCTTGTTGGTTTCAAAGAATATCTTTATTTTGGCCTTCATTTCATTGTTTATGCAGTCGACATTCAGAAGCCAGCTGTTCAGTTTCCATGAAGCTGTGCGGTTCTGCATTAGTTTCTTAATCATGAGTTGTAATTTGATTTCCCTGTGGTCTGAGAGGCTGTTTGTTAAGATTTCCATTCTTTTGTATTTGCTGAGGAGTGATTTACTTCCAATTATGTGATCAATTTTAGAGTAGGTGCGATGTGGTGCTGAGAGGAGTGTATATTCTGTGGATTTGGGGTGGAGATTTCTGTAGATATCTATTAGGTCTGCTTGGTCCAGATCTGAGTTTAAGTCCTGGATATCCTTGTTAATTTTCTGTCTTGTTGATCTGTCTAATGTTGACGGTGGAGTGTTAAAGTCTCCCAATATTACTGTGTGGGAGTCTATGTCTCTTTGTAGGTCGTTAAGAACTAGCTTTATGTATCTGGGTGCTCCTGTATTGGGTGAGTATACATTTAGGATCCTTAGCTTATCTTGTTGCATTGATCCTTTTACCATTATGTAATATCCTTCTTTGTCTCTTTTGATATTTGTTGCTTTAAAGTTCATTTTATCAGAGAGTAGGATTGTAATTCCTGCTTTTCATTGCTCTCCATTTGCTTAATAAATCTTCCTCCATCCATTTATTTTTAGCCTATGTGTGTCCTTGCATGTAAGATGGGTTTCCTGAATACAGCACACCAACAGTTCTTGACTTTTTATCCAATTTACCAGTCTGTGTCTTTTGATTGGGGAATTTAGCCCATTTACATTTAGGGTCAATATTGTTATGTATGGATTTGATCCTGCCATTTTGATGCTAGCTGGATGTTTTGCCCATTAGTTGACACATTTTCTTCATTGTGTCGATAATGTTTACAATTTGGTACACTTTTGGAGTGGCTGGTACTGGTTGTTCCTTTCCTTGTTTAGTGCTTCTCTCAGGAGCTCTTCTAAGGCAGGCCTGGTGGTGACGATATCTCTCAGCAATTGTTTGATTGTTAAAGATTTTACTTATCTTTCACTTATGAAGCTTAGTTTGGCTAGATATGAAATTCTAGGTTGAAAATTCTTTTCTTTAAAGATGTTGAATATTGGCCTCCACTCTCTTCTGGCTTGTAGGGTTTCTGCTGAGAGATCTGCTGTGAGTCTGATGGGCTTCCCTTTGTGGGTAACACGACCTTTCTCTCTGGCTGCCCTTAGCATTTTTTCCTTCATTTGAACCCTGGTGAATCTGATGATTATGTTGCTTGAGGTTGCTTTTCTTGAGGAATATATTTGTGGTGTTCCCTGTATGTCCTGGACTTGAATGTTGGCCTGCCTTGCTAGGTTGGGGAAGTTCTCCTGGATAATATCCTGAAGAGTGTTTTCCAGCTTGGATTCATTCTCTCCGTAACATTTAGATACACCTATCAAACGTAGATTAGGTCTTTTCACATAATCCCATATTTCTTGGAGGCTTTGCTCATTTCTTTTCACTCTTTTTTCTCTAATCTTGCCTTCTCATTTTATTTCATTGAGTTGATCCTCAATCTCTGATATCCTTTCTTCTGTTTGGTTAATTCAGCTATTGAAACTTCTGTATGCTCTGTGAAGTTCTTGTGCTGTGTTTTACAGCTCCATCAAGTTATTTATATTCTTCTCTAAGCTGTTTATTCTAGTTAGCATTTCATCTACCCTTTTTTCAAGGTTCTTAGTTTCTTTGCATTGGGTTAGCACATGTTCTTTTAGCTCTGAGAAGTTTCTTATTACTCACCTTCTGAAGCCTGTTTCTGTCAATTCATCAGATTCTCTCTCCATCAGCTTTGTGCTCTAGCTGGTGAGGAGTTGTGATCCCTTGGAGGAGAAGAGGTGTTCTGGTTTTTGGTGTTTTCATCCTTTTTGCTCTGGTTTCTTCTCAATTTCATGGCTTTATCTACATGTGGCCTTTGTAGTTGATGACTTTTGGATGGGATATCTGAGTGGACATCCTTTTTGTTGATGTTGAAGCTATTTCTTTCTGTTTCTTAGTTTTCCTTCTAACAGTCAGGCCCCCTTGCTGCAGAACTGCTGGAGGTCCACTCCAGATGCTGCTTGCCTGGGGATCACCCACGAGGACTGTAGAACAGTAAGGGTTGCTGCCTATTTCTTCTTCTGTTATCTTCGTCCCAGAAGGGTACCTGCCAGATGTTGGCCTGAGCTCTCCTTTATGAAGTGTCTCTTTGGGTATATGGGGGTCAGAAGCTGCTTAAGGAGACAGTCTGTCCCTTATAGGAGCTCAAGTGCTGAGCTGGGAGCTCCATTGTTCTGTGCAGAGCTGCTGGGCAGGTACATTTAAGTCAGTTGCAGTGGAACTCATAATCGCCGTCTATCACAGGTGCTCTGTCCTAGGAAGCTTGGGCTTTATTTATAAGTTCCTGACATGCTGCTGCCTTTTTTCATAGATGCCTTGCCCAGCACAGAGATAATCTAGTCACAGTCTGCCAGCAGAGGCATTGCTGAGATGCTATGGGCTCTGCCCAGCTGCTGTGTGAACTTCCTTGAGGTGTTGTTTATAGAGGTACAGTTAGAACTGCCTCAGTATTGGTGGACAGCCTCAGGAGTGGTGGATGCCCTTCCCCCCGCCGAGCTGGATCATCCTCAGTCCAACTGTACTTGCTGCCAAAGCTGTCAATCCAGAACATTTCAGATTGCTTGTTTTGTACGGGTGGTACCCGCTGAGCCAGATCACCTCACTCCCTGTCTCAGCCCCCTTCCCTTCAGTTGAATGGGTGGCTCTGTTTCCCAGGCATTCCAGGCACCAGTTGAAATGGCCACCCAGATTTGTGTGACTTTCTGTGTGCCAACCCATAACACTGGCTGAAACAGCTGAAACAGCCATGCTGGAAACTCATAGCACTTTTCATCCTGGGAATCCCCTGGTCTGTGGGCAGTGAAAACTCGTTTGGAAATGCAGCAATCACTCACCCTCTGCATTGTTCTTGCTGGGAACTGCACTCCAGAGCTGCTCCTATTTGGCCATCTTGGATCCTCCCGATTCATAGATTTTTAAATGTGTTTTGATAACTGTAAAAAACACAGAAGTAGATGGAGTAATGACATACAAAATACACCAGGACCCAACACACAGATTTTGTACAAGGATCCACCACACAGATTTTGGTTCAAAACCTCTCTCCAATCAACTGCCTTCTCCTCCTCCTCTTCCTCCTCCTCCTTCTCCTCCTCCTCCTCCTCCTCCTTCTCCTCCTCCTCTTCCTCCTCCTCCTTCTCCTCCTCCTCCTCCTTCTCCTCCTCCTCAACCTCTTTTCATATTTCTATGGTGTAAATTATTTCATTGCAAGCAGTGTAATGCCAGTGAATGTGAAATTAGGAAGAGATGTGTTAATTCTTACGTAGTATTTCTTCCTTAAAAAAACAATAAGTGTAAGTAACTGGAAAATGGCATAAATAATTAAAAAGTGATGGGTTTAAGTGTATTTTGCTTTTGTTTTTTATATAATTTATTTAATAGTAAATTTACATAAATTAATTTTTATTACTGCCTTTGTTTATCTACCAGCTCATAAAATTCCTGAAAAGGGAATAATTGTTTCTCATGAGCTCACAGGAACTGGCACCAGCATACCACTGGCTGTCTGATGAGTGAGTAACACTTCCTGGAGAAGGTGAAACCTGAAATGAGTCTTAACAGGTAAGTAAGAATCAGCTGCCCAATGGACTTTGGATGGAAAGGGAGATAAACGCTAAAGCAAAGTGGCTACATAATAGCAAGAGAAATACAACATGTGGATGGAAATATAAGCAGGTGTGCATTTGCTGAGATGAAATTCTCAGAAAGCAAGGGCATGGCAAAAAAAAAAAATCCTGCAAACTGCATCAAGGTACTTAGAATATATCCTACAGGCCACAAAGAGCTGTTGGAGGATTTAAAGCAGGAGAGTGAATTATTTTGATTTACGGCTGAAGCATGATCTTCTGGCCAATCCTCATAGAATGAACATGAGAAGGACAAGGCTTAAAACACAAAAACCAGTTGGGAAGTTGTTGGAGTGCTTTAGGAAAGTGATGATATGAGCTGATTCAGGACAGTTGTATTTAAGAATGAGGAGGCGATAGATTCCAGAAATATTTAAGAGGTAAAATCAGCAGGGCTAGTGATTGATTAGAATAAGGCAGGGGTGAGTGAGAGGGAAAAGTCAATGATGGCTTCCCGGTTTTCAGCTCAGCTTATAAATTATGGAGCCATGACCAATAAATGGAGTCAAGGAAGAGGATTAGATTTCTGGGCCATGCGATTAATTCAGAGTCCTTATGTACGGTTTCAGTCATTATGGAACATCCATGTGGAAATATCTTGCAAGTCTGACTGAAGATAAAATTTAGCGCATGATTAATATATAGGTGTTAGCAGATGAGCTCTGGAGGGGAAAGTGGGGGAAGTAAAAGGTAGGAAACAAAGCAGAACCTGAAGATACATCTGCACGTAGAGAATCAGTGGAAGAAAAGAGGCCAGTGCTGCAGACAGAAGGACTCACCAGAGTGGTGAGAAGTGAATAGGAGAACATGAATCATGTAGAAGTGAATAGGAGAACATGAATTAGGAAGAGAGGCCATTTAAAAAGCCAGCATGGAGAAATCATGTCAATAATGCCAAATGAATTGTGTATGTCTTTTGTATATTTATATCTCAAATTAAAATAGAGTATCTTTCACATGCTATAAATATCATCTTGAGTGATTTTTTGATTTTAGAAAATTTTACTGTACAGATAGTATAGACTTATTGTGAAATAATAATAAAATATACAAATATAAAAGATAAATGAACACATTTTATCCCACTTCCCAGAGTTAAAGCTGTTAACATTTCAAATTTAAATGATTCCTGAACTTTTCTGTATATGTGCACATGCGCATACATATAGAAATTAATATATTATGCTTAATTGATAGGAATTTGCACTTATTCAATATTTTAATGACTATGTATAATACTATGTGGTTATATTATATTTATGTAATCAATACTCATTGTTAAACACTTTAAATTATTATTATAATTTTCACCTTTTATAAGAACCATAATAAATGTCTTTGTGCTTAAAGCATTTATATGTAATTTGGTGGGGTTTTTTTTTTTTTTTGCCTTCAAGAACAATCTCTAAAGTAGAATTAACTAAGTTAAAGGATATAAAATACTTTTAAGGATTTTAACACGTTTTGCCAACATGTTTCTTAGAAATATAGGTCTGATGAGATTTTCACCAGCACTTGTAAATGGTGCTCATTTCTCCAAGACCTCATCAGTGTGGAATATTCCCGGATTTTACCTATAATTAAAAATACTAATAGTATCCATAAACTTTTCACCTACAACCAAAAAAAAAAACCCAAATCTTAAAGCCAAATATTTTTATGTCATTTTATAAACTGTTGTAAAACCAGGATGAACTAAGAGTAGCAGATGACACCATATTTTGGTGGGGTAGATTTTCGCAGCCTTCATTGTGCAGCCTCTGTTGCTGAGTTCTTTCCCTGATTCTGCCTTGTTTCCACTTCTGCACTTTTTTTCAAACTACTGTACGCACTGCTTGTTCAGAAGCCTTCTCGCTCTTCTCCTCGTCCAAGTTGTTTGTACATTCATTCAAGTCATTTTTGATAAGCTCTCTTATGAATGTCTATAGAGCTTTGAGTTTTTAAGCCATAATTAACATTCAGTTATATATTTTCTTGAGTAGTGTGTTCGCTTACTTTTCTTACATGGGTTGCAAGATCTTAAGGGAAGGGACCATGGCAAGCAGTCAGTTCTAGTCTCTTGTCTGTGAATCACATTCTTGCATGCAATGGATAGGCAATTAGGAAACACAGAGAAGAATAATACAAAATCATGAGCATGTTACTAACTTTGGCTTTGTACTAATGCATTGTTTATTCTAATACAAGACTGCAATTATTTGAAAAGCAAATGAGCATTTTATAGGCTATTACTTTTTAAAAAATGGCAGCTTTTCAAATTATTTTGGAAAAGTTTGGACCTAGTGTGTGTGTGTGTGTGTGTGTGTGTGTGTGTGTGAGAGAGAGAGAGAGAGAGTGTGTGTGTGTGTGTGTATGAGAGAGAGAGAGAGATGTAGGTTATGGAAGGTCATAGATTATGTGGGTAGGAAAAGGGGCAGATCTAGATGACTTATTTTACAGATATGAAGGCTGAGTTAAAGAAATGCTGAGTGAGTTTCTTCAAACACAAAGCTGGTAGGAGAGATGTTGATCCTGAACTTAGATTTGCTGACATTCTGGAAAATGTTAGTTTTACACCACTAGGCTCTATCTTTCACACGTATATTTTTAATTCATGTATATAGTGTATTTAGAAAAGATTTATAAAATTGACAATTTAGTTTCAAACCTGAAATATAAATATTCCAGTAATCTTAAGTGATTGAAACCACAGAGCAACTTAAGGGACTTCACAAGTTTTCCATGTTTTATTTCCTCTGCTAAAGCAAATATCATCTCTATCTAAATATCCATTTTGCATTTTCTTGGTATTTTTTTGTATAATCACTTTCAATTGAAAACATGATAATCTCCATTGAAAACATGATAATCTCCCAACAACAACAATGAAAAAGCCCAAGACCAAATGAATTCACAGCCAAATTCTACCAGATGTACAAAGAACTGGTAGCAATCCTATTAAATGTGTTCCAAAAAATCAAGGAGGAAAGAATTCTCCCTAACCCGTGCTATGAAGCCAGTATTACCCTGAAACAAAAGCTAGGCAAAGACACAACAAAAAAGAAAAGTTAATATCTCTGATGAACATAAATGTAAAAATATCCAATAAAATGCTATTTAAAAAAATCTAATAGCAAACCAGAAAGATAATATACTGTGACTAAGTAGGTTTTATTTTAAGGATGCAAGGATGTTTTAATATATGGAATATGGTGAATCACATTTATTGATTTAAATATTGATTTAATTTAAATCAATAAATGTGATTCACCATATCAACAAAATTAAAAACAAAAATCATGTGATCATTTCAGCAGACCCAGAAAAAGTATTTGATAAAATTTAGCATCCCTCCATAATTAAAAACTCTCAATAAAGTAGACATAGGAGGAACATATCTAAAAATAATAAAAGCTGTATATGACAAACCCACAACCAACATTACTGAATGGGAAGAAGTTGAAAGCATTTCCCCTGAGCACTTTCACCACTCCTATTCAACATACTATTAGAAGCCCTAGCCAGAGCAATCAGGCAAGAGAAAGAAATGAAAAGTATTCAAATTGGAAATGAGGAAGTCAAATTATCTGTTTGCTGAGAATGTAATCTTATTCCTAGATAATTCTAAAGACTCTTCCAAAAGACTCCTAGATTTAACATATAAACTTAGTAAAGGCTCAGGATACAAAACTAATGTAGAAAAATTAGTAGCCAATGTTGAAAAGTTGTTTTTTCACAGAATTAAAAAAAAAAAAAATTCCTAGAACCGGGGATGGTGACTCACTCCTGTAATCTCAGCACTTTTGGAAGCCAAGGAAGGGGGGTCACCTGAGGTCAGGAGTTTCAGACCATCCTGACCAACATGGCAAAACCCCATCTCTACTAAAAGTAGGAAATTATCTGGGTGTGGTGGTGGGTGCCTGTAATCTCAGCTACTTGGGAGGCTGAGGCAGGAGAATTGCTTGAACCCAGGAGGTGGAGGTTGCAGGGAGCCAAGATTGCACTGTTGCACTCCAGCCTGGGCAACAAGAGCAAAACTCTGTCTCAAAATAAAAAAGAGAGAGAGAGAGAAAGAAAGGAAGGAAGGGGGAAGGAAGGAAAGAAGAAAGGAAGGAGGGAAGAAAAGAAAGAAAATCCTAAAATTTACATGGAACAATAGCAAAAAGCTAGCCAAAGCAATCCTAAGCAAAAAGAACAAAGCTGGAGGCATCATATTACCTGACTTACAATTATACTACAAAAACACAGTAACCAAAAAAATGTATGGCACCAGAATAAATATAGACACAAAGATCAATGAAACAGAATAGAGAACTCAGAAATAAAGTCACATACCTACAACAAACTGATCTTCAACATAGTCAACAAAAACATACACTGGAAAAAGGACACCCTGATCAATAAATGGTGCTAGGAAAATGGAGTAGCCATATGTAGAATAATGAAACTGGACCCGTATGTTGCATCATATACAAAAATTAACCGAAGATGGATTAAGAATTCAAATGGAGGACCTGCAGTTTTAAAAATCCTACAAGCAAACCTAAGCAAAACTCTTTTGGACATTGGCCAAGGCAAAACATTCACGACTAAGACCACGAAAGCAAATACAAGAAAAATAAAAATAGACAAATTGGACTTCATTACATTAAAACGCTTATGCACAGCAAAAGAAATAATCAACAGAGTAAACAGATAGCTGAGAGAATGGGAAAAATATTGGCAAAATAAGCATCGGTCAGAGGACTACTATCCAGAATCTAAAAGGAAGTCAAACAACTCAACAAGCAAAAAAACAAATAACTTCATTAAAAAGTGGTCAAAGGACATGAACAGACATTTTTCAAAAGAAGCTATACATATGGGCAAAAAACATGAAAAATGCTCAACATCACTAATCATTAGGGAAATGTAAATTAAAACCACAATGAGATATCATCTTATATCAGTCATAATCGTTATTATTAAAAGGTGAAAAAACAACAGATATTGGCAAGGATGCAGAGAAAAGAAAATGATTATACACTATTGGTGGGATTGTAAATTAGTATAACTTGTGTGGGAAATGGTATGATTATTTCTAGAGAAACTAACAATAGAACTTCCATTTAATCTAGCAATCTCACTAGTGGATATCTATTCAAAGAAAAAGAATTTCTTGTAAAAACATGCCTGCACTAATATGTTTATCACAGCACTATTTACAATAGCAGAGATGTGTATTCAACCTAAGTGTACATCAGTAGATGGTTCTATATATATGTGTGTGTGTGTGTATACATTTATATATGTGTATACACACATGTGTGCACACACACATCAAATACTACTCAGCAATAAAATAGAATGAAATCATATCTCTTAAAGCAAGATGGATGGAACTGGAGGCCATTATTTTAAGTGAAATAACTCAGTCAAAAACTGCATGTTCTCACTTATAAGTTGGAGCCAAATAATATGTACACATGAAAATAGAAAGTAAAATAATTGGAGAAATTGAAGACACATAAATGGGGAGTGAGGGATGAGGAATTACCTAAAGGTTACGACTCTGTTTGGGTGACGGTTATATTGAAAGCCCAGACTTCACTACTACACCGTACATACACATAACACAATTGCAATTGTACCACCTACATTTATAAAAGATATGAATAAAATTTAATTTAATAATAATTAACAAATATATATATATATATATATGTAATGTGGCTTTGAGTTATCATTATAACTCAAAGGCAATACATTGTATTTGCTATGGCTAGCTTTATAATGCATCATTATATAAATGAAATCACATGTATCAGAAGACCTGTTTAGAAAGGAATGCCCCACACCTTTCCTGAACAGAGTTTAATAGGTTTATATGTGTGTATATATTTTTGCACATCAACTCTTGTGTAGCAAGTTATAAAATTAAACGTATTTTAATGATGCTAGTAGTGATAGATAAGCTTTCTCTTTAGTGATTAATAACAATCTTACAAGCCTGCATACCTTTGTTAAATGTTGGCCCTTCTGTATCTTCATTCATATGTGCCTGTATGTATGGATATTTGTTTGTATAAGCATGTATTCACATATACACTCAACATGTATCTGTGAATGTATATATAGTGTCATTGAAATGAGCACTTAGGGAAAAATATTTCCCCTCTTGGTTACCATCAAGTGATATGATCTGATAGTTTTCAAAACCACATGAAGAAACCTTTGATTTATGTTTGCCAGGCAGAGATATCTCTTTGCATGTTTAATTTTATCAACAATTAGACCTCCAGGGAAGTTGTAACAAATGCATTCAGCTCAGTGGTTGGCTCTTCCCACACTCCTGGTGCACCTTTACGGTCGTCTGCATTCTGAGTGACCCACACACCTGCCCTGTGGACGCCCTGGCACTGATTAGTGAAGTTTATATAATTGAGTCAAATCTGGATGTCAAGGGTTTTTCACTTTGACCTCTAACCTCAACTCTCTTGGTGGAGAAACACATATCTTTCATCTTCTTCACCTGTCTACTTGGATACCCTTTCTGTAATGAAGGAGCCCTTGTCATAGCAAGGACTCCTATTTCAAGCTGGACTCTGTTTCTTTCTTAATATCCCTGGGATGTAATTATCTCATGATAAGCACATTTGTGTCTAATGGCTTAATTAGTTAATCACAGAAGTGCTGTAAGTGATGTTTTGTGTGATGAAAATGTGCAAAATGTAGTAAATCATCAACGTTCCTCTATGCTGGACAGGAAAGCAAACCATTCAGTCTGGGAGTTTAATTTCTGTCTCCTTCAGACAGGCCTTTTTTGTGTGCGGGTTGGTAGAGGTGAGAGAAAAAATACTTCTTTATATTAAACAGATGGGGGAGGGTGTAATAGTGTTTTCCTGAGCCCTGACACTTTCTAATCTGCCCTGCACACGTACACACAGATTTTAACATTTAATTGCTACTTTTTCCCAAAATAAGGCCCATTAGCTGGAAGGCAGTAACAGCTGTTAGAATGCTGTGGTTTCATTTTTTTTTTCTTTTTTATTTACTGTATTTATGTCTATTCTGGATGTATTTAGCAGGTAAACATCAGCATTTTCAGAATCAAAGCATTTCCATCTTCTTCCCACAATCAGAGGCACACACTTAAGTAAAAATGACTTAATATGTTATTTTGCATAGGTCATTAAGCAATTTGGAGTGCCTTTCTCTACAAATGTAACAGGACTTCAGTCAATCAATAGATCTGTAGGGCCGGTAAGGTGTGATACCTTTCCTCACCCACCATAATGGTTACGGTCAACACTCCTACAGCAAAAGTTAGGTTAACAAGAGAAAAACACATCGAAATTATTTAATCAAGGAAACCCAGCAGGTCCTGTCCAGATTCTTCTTGGCCTCTCTGTGCTGCATTCCTTCCTCTAGGTTGTGTGGTAGGACTCCTCTGGAATGAGAGTCATCAATGGAGAAGAGAGAAGGGAGAGAGTGACCTTTCTAGGTTTTATGACTTGCTTTGGAGGAGAGAAGTTCTTGTTTCTATGACCAAATTAGAGAAAAGGAATTTTGGTTTCTATAATAAGCATTGGTGAAAAAGGAGGGTGGGAGCTAGGAGGATAAGAGAAAGTCAGAGAGACCTTGCTTTTGAGGCTTTGCCTTCCAGTCTCCTTTAGATCAAAGTAGTTAGCATGCAGAGGTACCATACTTCAGGATATCAGGTTCTGAGCCTCAACAGATCCATTACTGTCTTGCTTCCTGCCATTGGTTTATGAGGAAGGGTTTTTTTGTGAACTTTGACAAATGAGGTTTTTAAAATACTCACTCTGCCACAGTGTGTTGGCCCAAAAACAAAATTAAGAAAAGAAACTATTGTTGATTGATGTACAACTCTATCTTTGCAGTTTTCTAACTCTCTGCTCAGATATTTGTATGCTCAAATATTAAATAGTTATTTTCTATTAACTAAATAGTTGAAAAATATAAGAAACTGGCCAACTTTTAAGGAGTTCTTTAGCTTGAATAATTATAAAATATATTAAACTGTCTCAATTATTTTGGAATTTTTTTTTACTTTTTCCAGAAAGGTTTCTGGAATCTCACCAGCCTAAAGTAGAATTTCTTTTATCCTTAAATTTGATAGAATTCTCTATACCATTGATTTGTCAATTTTGTTCATTCACTCATCCATTCACTTGTTTATTTTCATTTAACAGTCGTAAAATATATACATTTCCAGTGCCAGGTCTTTTGTTGTATTGAATTATTATTTTTTGGTGAGGATAGAAGTGCCATTTACATTTTTGTTTCTTTATTTATTGCATCACACAACAAGGTTATAAACTTAAGGGTCAAGCCCTCATACACTATAGAAATGCAATACTTACTGAATTTTTTTTTGTATGTCTGGTTTGTTTTAAACTGATTTTAAATGGATGTGGTGGCCCGCACCTGAAATTCTAACACTTTGAGAGGCCGAGGCAGGAGAATTGCTTCAGCTAAGGAGTTGGAGACCAGCCTGGACAACAGAGCAAGACCCTATCTCAAAAAATAAAAAGAAAGAAAAGAAAAGAAAAAGAAAATTTGATTTTTCCAGAGACCAAATATCCAATAAAAAACTTTCTTTTTATTGTTGAAATTACTACAAATAACAAATTTTACATTGAATGTTTGTACATTCTTTATATTTTGCTCTTGGAAGAAGTCTAACAGCTGACCCAAATTAAATGCTGCAAAGCAAGCTGTTTAAAAAGAGTGGTGTGTGGCTTAAGCCCAAAGGTCACAGAGAAGCATGTAGTTTCTCATAGCATGCAGAGATGAAGGAGAGGTGTAGGCAAGGATTTATGCATTTGAGTAGAGAAGTGACAGAAATTTTTGCAAGCCCAACTGTACCAGAAGAGTGGCAATTTCTGACAAATAATGGTAATACATCTTAAAGCACTGTAATAAAACTTTCCAAGTAAATTTGTATTAATTTGTTTTTAAGAGGATTCATGATCAAAGGTATGCGGGTAGAAGAGGGGTAATCCCTTTTCTCCCCATCACAGAAAAAATACATAATGAATTTAATAACATGCATAATGCCTGGGAGCCACAACATACTATAAAAAAGTAAAAAAATGAAATAGAGAAAAAAGAGTCAGGTGTTTGATGCTTAAATATCATCTTCGTTGAGGAGAGGGTTGGGGAACCCATAAATGAATGAATGAAAAAGACAAGCAGGGATTTGTAAATGATTCTGTTTGGATGATGAATGGGACTGAAGGAAGTTTCAGAAAGTTTGCATGAGTTACAGAAATGTGAGGGGCATAACAGCACACTGAACAAGGGTTTTCTTCTTATGCAGATACAGTTCCCCAGGTAATCTCTTAAAGCTGCCACAGCAGAATAGATGAAAACTCAGTCTGGCCATGGTGACAACCCCCAGTCTCTTCTCTTCTCTTCTCTGGTAGTTAATTTCTCCTGGCCATTTAATAATATTCCCAGGAAGGTGGCTTGAAGACAAGTGCATTTCTCTTAGTAAACATTTTCTCACTCAAATAAGAGATTTTCCACAGAGATCCCCTCCTGGTGCTTTGGGAAAAATAGGATCAGAGACACAGAGAGATGAAGGAAGGCCAGAGAAGGATTTTAAGGCTGTTTTTTTTTAATTTCAGTATATTAATGTGCCATATTCTGAGACAAAATGATGACAATTTCCTTAGCCTCATTTTCTTAAACTGTGGTGAGCATCAGAGTCACCTAGGAAACTTGTTACACATTTGGGTACACCACTTTTGTTTCACCATAACCACAACTGTTGGTTTGCTTTAATGAATTATCAGACTTGGGAAAGACCTTCAAGACAATTCAATTCAGTGATTTTTATAAGGTGTAGGTATTGCCTGACAACTAAAATTCCAAAATTTGGAACCATTCTATAGATTTGGACTAGATCCTTAGGAGTGAATGGTTGGAGTTAAGACTCACAAGAGAGGTATTCTGTAGATATGGAAGAAAAAGAGAAAAAAAGGAAAACTGACCCTGAATAAAACAATGTGAGGAGGGAGTTAGTGCAAGCAGCAGTGTAAACAAAGAAGCCCCACCTTAAGTCCCAAGTGAGTCAGACTCCTGGCAAATGTTAGGTGGTCACACGTTGTCTGATAATCCCCAGTCCATCAAGTTGTGGACTGTTTGAAAAAAGAAACCCATCCTTTCATCCATAAATGTCTATATACAGCAGAAATATAAGAAATAGAGAGAAAGCTTTTTGATAACGATAGATTTAATCAGAATCTTATTAAAAAGCAAAGCAAAACTTCTGATAGGTGTAGGCAACAGAAGCAATCATCTTTTTAAGGTAATGAGCTATTCACCACTTTGACTTGTCGCAGTGAGAGGGATCATTATCTACCTCAGGAATGTTAGAATGAAGATTAGCATAACAGAACAATTTACCTACAGGTGATGCTCCTTCTGGTTATTTATGGAAATATGTTTTACTGATTTCTAGAAGTTGGCTCTGTGAAATGTGCACAGGTAATTTTGAAGAAGCAAATGGATCTATAACCAGCCAAGTCATCAGATGCTATAGGTGGTAGATATTAGATCACCATAAACCCTCAAAAAAAGGCTTTCTGAATTCACATAAATGGAAGAAAAACCCTTAAATGCAGCCAGCAAAGCAGGGAGCTTATAGAATGTTCCTGTACAGGGGCTGGGCATCAACTAAACTAATTGCTGATGGGTTTCAGAACACAAGACTAAAAATATGACACCTTGGCATATTGAATACTTGATTGATTGATTGATTGATTTGAGATGCAGTCTTGCTCTGTCACCCAGGCTGGAGTTCAGTGACATGATCTCAGCTCACTGCAGCCTCTGCATCCTGAGTTTCAGTGATTCTCCTGCCTCAGCCTCTTGAGTAGCTGAGATTATAGGCATGTGCCACCAAGCCTGATTAATTTTTGTATTTTTAGTAGAGATGGGGTTTCATCATGTTGGCCAGGCTGGTCTCAAACTCCTGACCTTGGTGATTGGCCTCCCAAAGTGCTAGGATTACAGAAATGAGCCTCCACACCCAGCCTGAATATTTTAAGTGGAAGGAAATTCAGAAGTAACAAGTGCTGGAAGAATTCTCTAACTTTCCTCTTCTCTCCTGTGAGAGGTGCCTTCCCTATGTCCAGGGGAAAGGAACATCTTAATCCCGGAAGATGAGTAGATGCCAAAGAATCAGAAAAGGTCCTGCTAAATTTCCCCAGTTTACTGCCCATAGATTATTTCCTTTTCTATCACAATTTCTCATGACTTTCCACTCTTGATCAAACATAGTATAAAAATGCTTATGCTTAAAGAAATTGTGAAGATCTTCATTTCCTTATGAAAGAAATGAGTCATGTAAAACTTAAATGAATCTGTGCATTTTTCTCTTGCTAATCTTTCTTTCATCAGTCTAACTTGGCCTAAGCTAATGAAACTAAGGTGTGTAGAAGATAAATATTTCTCCCCCTTTACTGAGCTAAGCTCCTAATAAATGTTTATATTTTTATATTTATAAAACATATTAAAACACATGTCTACTTATAAATTCACATAAGGACAAAAGAAAAGGTAGAAAATTATTTCAATTAAGGTAATTAAATAATAGTACCACAACTTAATATAGTTTTTAAAATTACCACATACAGCACAGTGCCTAGCACCACATACTTTGTTGGAGAAAATCTTTGAAATAAATGAAGAAAAGATAAAGAAAACTGATAGCACAATTCTTTCCTTTTAAATTAGTATTTTGTGTGAATTGATACATTACAAAATAAGCCCTATGTTAATTGTTGCCAGTGACAGATACTTTGTCATAGCCAGCTCTTACATGCTTAGCACAAAATCAGTACTTGTAGCAGAAAAGTGAGTAGTACAAAGAGTGAGGTGTGGGGAGATGATGGAGAAATTAGAGGAGCTGATGGTGAAAGTTCAAAATGTCCATGTCAGCTTCTGTCTTTATTCTCATCACTTGGAAAGCAGATGACCTTGAACATTGTTCCTGTGAGCCAGCTGAAAGCCTGAGTCACTCAAAGTTCGATATTCCAATTTTTCCAAAGAAAGTCTAGGATTAAATTATGTTTTGTTTTTTTCTCATATTTTACCTTTGCATTGAAACTGTTATAAGCAATTCCTATCAGGAAATTCTTCTTCATGCCTAACCCTGATCCCTTATGCTATAATTGATGCTCATGTGCATTATTTCTGTCCTCAGCAGTGATTAAAGACAGTTGATAGGTATAGCAAACTACGATGGTGCCTATGTAACAAACCTGCACATTCTGCACATGTATCCCAGAACTAATAAATAAACAAATAAGTCAATAAATAAATAAAAATAAAATAGAACTAACAACAACAACAAAAAACAGCTGGCTGCATTGTGCAGTTTTAAGATGCTCACAGAACCTTCACCATAATTGGAGGGTGTTATTATCTCTCAGACTGCACATTCTCAAGCTAAATAATCTCTGTTCTTTAATTTTCCTTATTACCTTGATTCTTTGTATCTGTGAACCATCAGTGTGGCTCTGTGCAGTTGCTTGCTCTAGGTGCGATACTTGGTACTATTTCCATATGAGTTCCACATGCTGAGCTCCTATTAAAGCCAGGAAGGAAAGCAAAACAGAGCCAACGACAGGACCAGAAGCCTTTGGAAAGCAGAGCTGATGCTAGGAACAGAGGGAACCAATCAGAGTGGTGCAAGGTCAAAGGGGGACGATCAGAGTGGTCGTAGGTCAGAATCATGCATTCTTAGAAGCCCTGTTAGTTGAGGATGGTAAAGTCTGGACAGCAGACTGTGGTATCCCAAAAGGCAGGCAGATATTAAATAGTCTATATCACGTATTCAGGGTTCAGGAGCACAGTCAAGAAGCCTGAACATCGGAGGATCTGGATGTCTGGACCAGGTGTGCTAGCCAAACATGATTAACAAAAAGGCAGAAAACATGAGAAACACTCTGGACACAGTGAGTATCAAGAGAGGAAGGAAATACATATGCAGAGCCAAAGTTTTTCTTCCTAGGGGGAGCTTTTCCTTCGTTCCCTTACAGGAGCAAGTCTTAAGACTTACTATGCAGCCCCCATCTAACCACTCTGATAAGCTAACTATGTATGCACAGTGGTTGGAGAAAGACATGTGAAGAGCTTTTTAAAAGTACATAATTTCTTTAGCCATTATTATTAAGTATTCATTTAACAAATACTTACTTTGTAATGCGAAAAAACTGTAATTGGGAAGCCATTAGGCTGAGACAGCTCCAGCATTGTGGGTCCCCACAAAAGCAAACGGAATCTCAAGGCAAACAGTAGAATGAAACTTAAGCTTTACCAATCAGAATCTACCAACTAATCTCAAAGCAGGAACTTTCCACAAGATTATATCCAAATAAGGCAAATGGCTAGCTGTAGCCAATCAAGTGATTTTTTTACCTTGCTCCCACATTTACCCTATAAAAGCCCACTGTTAATGCTGCAAAGTGGAACTCTCTGAACCCCTTCTGGTTCTGAGTGCTGTCTGATTCATGAATCATTCTTGGTTCAAATAAATTTTGTTAAGTTTTTTAAAGTTTTTCTTTAACAATACCTCCCAGGTACCAAATGCTAAGTCAGTATTTTAATTCTGGACTATTCCCCCAAATTATGTTCTTCTACTCATTTATCTGATGAAAGCAATATAAAACAATAAGGAGTATGGTTATCCTTAAAGAGGGTACCCTTAATAAGTACTTTCATGGCAGAACATAAATTAGAAACAGGTATAGATGAGTCTGGCTTAACAAGATAAATTTTTCATTCATTCAATAAATATTGTTCATTGCTTACTATAATCTATTACTAAGTGAAACTTGATATTTAAACTCAAGGAGCTTACAATCCAAGCAGAAGCTTGAAATTTTAATAAAATGATACAATTCTACAATGTGCAGAGGAATGAAATACAGTTCTTTAAAAAATTTAATTCATGAATCCTCAATCAACCTTTTATAGGAAAAATATACACATGGAGATTTTACATAGCTTGAACTAGGGGAACTTTTTAAAATGTTTTATGCTTTATGTAATATTTTTTTAACCTTAAAAATTTCTTTTATATTACTTCTAAAACTTTCTACTGCCTAGGCTTAGATTAAAAAAAAGAAAAGGAATTAATTTGATGAATGAGAGATAAGAGATAAATTCGGGTATGCACATCCTAGATAGCCTTCTTTCTACTTGCATTTTCTATAAATGTACGTTTTGTAAGGTATTCTCAGATTAGCTTCCGGTTCACATGTTGTCTTTCTGTAGTTGTAACAATAAAAGTGGGCAGTTTTTGAACCTAATTTTGAAATATTAAAAGCAGTTTAAAACTACTTACTCAAAGTTACAACAGGATAAAATATGGTTGTTTATTTGCATCCGTTATTCTCTTCTATAATGCACATGATACCACTATGGCAAAAGTGACATTCTTTTAAAATAAAAGTGCTTGAAACCCCACAGATGAAGAAGAAGATTAAGAGCAATAAGAATGGGAAAAGAAACACCATAAAAGCAAAAAATGTGAATAACAGGCAAAATAGTTTGAAATTTTAAAAGATTAATTAGAAGACCGGATTGTGAAGCTTTTGGTTTAATTCCGTCTGGTTTTGGAGTCTTTTCAAATAAATAATCAAAGGTATGTTAATAATATATAAATTTTAAGTCATCAAAGGTAACTATCTATTCTCCCTAGAAAAAAAATGGAATTCAGGATAGTGCCTACATCTTACCCAATCTGGGAAAAATATAATTATTGATGTAAAAAGAAAGTTTTCTATTTTCTTTTGAGTGACAGAATCAGATATCAACATTGTCATATAAACAGGCAGGTCTGGGATTAATTCCTTGGCCAAAATGAACAAACACAAAAGACTTTTCAGAAAAGCTGTGCTTTGCTACTTTCTGTGTGGTGCTGGTCTTTAAAACAAATAAACCTACCACAAAGAAGGGGGTGAGCATTCCCAATCAGATGAAAACTAAACCAATAAAGGCCTACAATTATTCATTTTGAAAAGGAAATGGAAAGCTTTTCAGTAATATCTATCTTCTCTATGGCTTATTTTTTTTCTTAGGCCACAGTTATTTAGTGATTATTCTCTTGCTTAAAAGTAAGCAATCCACAGCTACTGAAGAGCACTGTTTTAAATAGCTGGAATGGTATTAAGTTTAGCTCCAATACCCCAATCTCTTCAATGAATGGCTGATGTAATAGTTGATGCATATCAAATTATTTACCCAGCATAAGCTGTTCCCAATGTTAAAATGAAAACTTACAGGTTACTTGAAAAAATTTAATACATCAGCTGAGAAGCTCCACTTCACCATATGCTCCGACTCTCTGCCCCCAACTCCTACCCCAACTTGGCACGGATATTTACTAACTTTAAAGGTTCCATTCCTCTTTACTTATTTTAATTTATCTCTGTGTGTGTGTGTGTGTGTGTGTGTGTGTGTGTGTGTGTGTGCGCGCGCGCGTATGAATCCAGTTGGTCAACTCCTTATTTTCTATTTTCTAAATACACACACATACACACACACACACAAATTACTTTACATATGATTATGTAACAAGAGGATGCGTGTCTTGACTAATATATTTTTAGATAAAGCATTTGAACCATCACAATTGCTGGTTTAATCTAATAATTTAATGTGGAAATCTACTTTCAAGTTCTATATAAGACCCTCCCTCTTAAAAACAAACAAACAAACATAAATAACCAATTGGACCAAGGCATACTTGATATTTTAAATCTCGTCACAAATCTTATAGACTTAAAGTGCAGAGTTGGGAAGAAAAAATTAATATTACAATGAATAAATTATGACCTAAGTATGGGTTACATGTAATCATTCAGATGGATGCTATGTCTCAAATATAAAAGGTATAGACATATTCTGGAAAAGCCAACTATCTAATAATTAGAATCTTTGATGTAGAATGAGTAAATATAGATTTTTATGACTATACTTAGTGAGAATGTCACTCATATTTTACTAGAATCTCAAAGATGCCAAGTTTTTTATCTAGAAGCAATGATTCTGTAGTCAAAGTTATCCAGGCTCAAATTCTGCTTGTATTAGCTTAGCTTTGCTATGTGATTTGGGCCAATCACTTAACCTTTCTGTGCCTCAGTTTCTTCACATGTTAAATGCAGATAATTTTAGTAACTATTATTATAAGATTGTTGTGAAAATTTAACAAATCAGTATGTGTAAAGTGCTTAGAAATATGCATCTTACGTGTGTTAGTGTTATATAAATGTTTGCTATTATTATTACATTATCAAAATACATAGTTATAAATCTAAATATGTAAATATTTAAAGACATTTTATAGATATTGCTTTGGAGTTTTAACTTAGTATGGATAGAGTTAGGGAAAGAGCACTTAAACTGGAAAAGCTAAGGTAAAGCACAGGAGGCAATCTAGTGGTAGTGCAAATACAATTTTTAATTAATTACTTTATTGATACATACTAAAGGTACACAATTTTGGTGTATATGTGATAATTTCTTATATTCATATAATTGAATCATAGTGATTAATATATCTGTCACCTTAAATAATTATCTTTTCTTACCCTGGACACTTCTGTATTATTCTCTTGTAGCTATTTTGGAATGCACAATTGATGAATGTTAACTATAGTTACCTTACCAATCTATCAAACACTAGGTCTTATTTCTTCTATCTAAATGCATATTTGTACCCATTAATCAACCTCTCTTTATTTCCTTTCCACTTCCTGGCCTCTGGTAACAACAAATTTACTCTCTAGCCTCATGAAATCTACTTTTAAAACAAAAAAATCTCCAATATGTGAGTCAGAACATGCAATATTTGTCTTTCTGTGCTTGACTTGTTTCACTTAACATAATGGTCTTCAGTTCCATTCATGTTGTTGCAAATGACAGGATTTCATTTTTTTGTATTGGCTGAATTACATTCCATTGTGTCTATCTACAGCATTTTCTTTATTGATTCATCCAATGATGGATACTTAAGTGGATTCCATATTTTTGCTATTGTGAATCATGCTGCAATAAATATGGGAGTACAGATATGTTCTCCACATATTGATTTCTTTTTGTTATATAACCAGTAGTGGAATTACTGAATCATATGACAGTTCTATTTTGAGTTTTTTGAGGAACCTCCATTTTTTTCTAAAATAGTGGGTGTACTAATTTGTATTTCTACCAACCATGTGGGAGAGCTCTCCTTTTTCCACATCCTCACCAGCATCTTTTATTTACTGACTTTTTAATAAGAGCCACTCTAACTGACATAAGGCAATATCTCATTGTGGTTTTGACTTGTGTTTCTCTGATTATTAGTCATGTTGAACATTTTTCACATAATGTTCAACATGTGTGTCTTCTTCTGATAAATGTCTATTCAAATCTTTTGCTCATTTTTTAATCAAAAATTGTTTTTTGTTTTTTGTTTTGCTATTTAGTGGTTTGAGCTCCTTATATTTTTGGTTATTAATCTTTGTCAAATAGATAGCTTAAAACTTGTTTTCTCCCATTCTGTAGGTTGCCTCTTCACTTTGCTTCCTTTGCTGTGCAGAAGCTCTGTAGCTTGACGTAATCTCATCCAACTAATTAATTGTTTTTACAATTACACAACAAGTGTATTGTTTTAATAAGCCATAAAGATCTTGGAAGTATTTTAATAGCAATAAGGCAAATTGTAACCATATGTGACTTGAAATAAAGATTATTATTAGTAACAATATTTGTAACATGTGCCTACCTCTCATTTGCCAGGTTTTGGTAAAATTTCATTCCCAGGTTTTTGTATCTTCTTGGCCTTTGAAAACACCCTTGTTCCTTTCAGATTTCCATGATCATACTGACAAACAATAGAATATTTGTGTCAAGGTATTATGGTTTTATACAATAAATATAATGACATAAGTAGCAAATGCTATACAGAACATATGTGAAGATGCATGATTAGAAGACTACAAGCATTCTCTATGGGTTGTCTACTTGTACAGCCACCTTGCTCTGAAGTTCTCATTCTCATTCATCATCTCTTCCTGTAATCACAAACCTCAGCAAATACCAGGAAGCTTATTTCTGTTACCATCTTTTGTGAATGGCTTTAATGTTCATCAATAAGGGCTAATAAGTCAAGAAGAGTCATGAATATACACAACTATTATATTACATATAAGGTCTTCGATTTTTATACTCTCTGAATTTCTCAAATCGAGAAAACTCTCATTTATTAGCACCATTTTATTTATATTATCCTTGCCCTCACTCAACAGTATTTCAGCATCTTGTAGGGATAAAGTAAACAGCACATACTGTTGGCTAGTTGTTTCTATTTCAATTCAATTTAAATTTATGGAAGTGAGCTTACATTTATTTGGAAAAACTAAAACAATTTTCGAAAACCATATCACATTATCCTCCTGCTTACAATTTTGGACTAGAATGTTCTTCAGTAAAAAATAAATTCTTACATTTCAGTGACTTAACCAGCAAGATACAGATCCATTTATCACTAATGTCACAGTCCAACGTAGGTCAGATAGCTCTCCTCTGCAGCTTTACTGCTCCAAGTAGTGACTCAGGGACCCAGATTGTTTTCATTTTGCAATTCTACCTTGAAAATCTTTTGCTTCAAGCTATGGGTTTGGAGAATACACACAAGCTCTTAATTGCCACAACCTTGAATGACATTACTTGAAAGTCTATTTGTAAAAATTAGTCACATTATCCCATCTAGCTAGGTGCAATACAGAAAATAAGTTGCAAGTATATTTGATGATCTGAAACCGTAGCTACCCTACTTTTTATAGTACTTGAAATGACATTCCTTTGTAGGACAAATAAAGTGGTTTGTAATCTGATTCCTAAAAGTTTCTTTCTGATTCAACTGTTGATGGTCCTGAATTCATCCTGTGCCGCAGACACATAGAATGTCATATGTTTTTAATACTACTACCCGGTTTGTTTCATGTTTTCTTATTTTCTGTATTAAGGAATATATTGTAAAATCCACTCAAACTATAAATGTCAGAAAACACTGTCGGTGCCTATAGCTTGCACATGTGCTAACTGAGCAATTCATATTAGGTATTTTTATAGTTGATTTCCACTGCAGTTGAGCAATTTGAATAAGTAGCTGTCCTAGTTATTCATTATTGTCTCTCAGGTCAAAATCTGTTTACTCATTACCTGCTTTATGATAATGGATGCATTATGCGTATATCCTTTGCAAATAGCACAGTGTTCAACTTTCATTCATAAGAAACAAAGAGATATGGCAGATTCTCTTCTTGGTTCTGACTTGATACGATTTTCTTTTTTCTTTTCTTTTCTTTTTTTTTTTTTTTTTTTTTTTTTTTTTTTTGCTTCTGCTGTACCCCTTCTAGAGGTGCTCTGTTCTAAGGACAAGTAGTACCTCAACTAGCTTGTAGCCCAGGCCACAGTCTACTGATGTCTTTTCTGTGGTCCTCTTAAAATAGACTCTGCACACCAACCTTTGAAACATCCTGCTGATGAACAGATCTCCAGCACCTGAATGAGCCTCTGTGCACCTGTGGGCCTCAGCCTGCCTGTCCTCCTAAAGGATGTTTTCTAATTTCCTGAGGATTGAGACATTTCTAGTTGGGGCAACTCAGAGAGCTTCACCACCCAATGAATTGCAAGCTCACCTTCTATAACAAGATCTGAATCTCAGCCTTAGGGATCCTCCCCACTCCCCACTCTGCCTTCTAAGTTGTTCCTCCCTTGAGTACACGCTCTCAGCCATCCAATATTCTTTAGAGCCCTCTTTTTCTTTCTGATAGTTACTCCACGGTTGTAGTTAATAAATCTTTATATTCAACTTTCCCTGTTTAAATTACCGTGTGGTTTCTCATTCTCAGTTGGATCTGGACTGATATAATAACTCCACCCAATCGAATTGTACCTTAACTTTGGATCCCTCCTCATTGAATAAAACTCTTCAAAAATATTCAACAGTGTTGAAACAAAAAGTTATTTTGCATACAAAGGAGGGTCTCCATAGGCTAAACCATGAAATCAAATGAAGTAATATCTCAAATTAATCAGAATTTTCTCAGCTTGGAAACACTGGTATAATCAGTTTATGTGCTGTGATGGGTTATTATTCAGGCCTTGAATCGTTATCTGTCTAAAGCTTCTACCTGAATTTCAAGAGAAGACATTTAACTTCTAAAGGCTAATAATTTAATTAAATCAACAAATGCAAAAAGAGTCATGCATCAGTTAACAACAGAGATATGTTCTGAGAAATGCATTGTTAGGAAATTTTCTCAATGTGTGAAGATCATAGTGTGCTCATACAAACCTAGATAGCATAGCCTACTGTACATCTACTCTAGATGAGATAGACTATTGCTCCTAGGCTACAAACCTGTACAGTATGTTATCAAACTGAATCCTGTGGGCAATTGGAGATCAATAGTATTTCTGTATCTAAACATTAAAAAATACAGTAAAAATAAAGCATAAAATATAAAAAAGTTTCCATGTATAGGGCCATTGCCAAAAATAGGACCTTCAGGGATGGAAATTACTCTGTTTGAGTCAGTTAGAGAGGGGTGAGTGAATGTGAAGGCCTAGGACATAACTGGACACTGCTGTAAGCCTTATAAACACTGCACACTTAGGCTACCCTAAATTAATTTTGTAAATGTTATTTAATAATTATTTAACTTTATAACATTTTAATTTTTTAAAATTTTAACGTTTTTGGTAACACTTAGCTTAAAACACACATTGCACAGCTGTACAAAAACGTTTTCTTCTTCTTCTTCTTTTTTTTTTTTAAACGGAGTTTTGCTCTTGTTACCCAGGTTGAAGTGCGATGGTGTGATCTTGGCTCACCACAACCTCTGCCCTCCAGGTTGAAGCGATTCTCCTGCCTCAGCTTCCCAGGTAGCTGGGATTATAGGCATGCACCACCATGCCCAACTAATTTTGTATTTTTGGTAGAGACAGGATTTCTCCATGTTGGTCAGGCTGGTCTCAAACTCCTGACATCAGATGAACTGCCTGCCTTGGCCTCCCAAAGTTCTGGGATTACAGGCGTAAGCCACCATGCCAAGCCAACATTTTCTTCTTTATATCCTTAATTTATAAGCTTTTTTCCTTTTGATTTTTTATGTTGTTATTGTTAAAAACAAAGACACAAACACACATATTAGCCTAGTCCTAGGATCAAAATATCTCTATTTTCCACCTTTAGATCTCCCACCAGAAGTTCTTCAGTGGCAGTAACAGACACAGAGCTGTCATCTCCTATGATTACAATGCCTTCTTCTGGAATACCTCCTTAAGGACCTGCCTGAGGTGCTTTACAGTTAACTCTTCTTTAATAAGCAGAAAGAGTACAGTCAACAATAATGATAAAATATATAGTACAGTAAATACATAAATCAACAACATAGTGGTTTGTTATCATCATCAAGCATATGTGCTGTACATAATTTTATGTGCTATACTTTTATACAACTGGCAGCACAGTAGGTTTGTTTACAACAGAATCACTACAAAATGTGAGCAATGCCTTATGCTATGTTACTACAATGAGCAGCTACAACGTCACTAGATGATGGGAGTTTTTCACCTTCATCGTAATCTTACCGGACCACTTTTCTATATGCAGTCCATCATTGACCAAACGTCATTATGTAATGTATGTCTATTTATATTTTAACAAATAGGAAATAAAAAAGCACCTGTATTCTTCTGTGTGATTCAGAATTATGTACTCAATCTTAAAAGTAGGTAAGATAGGATCATAAGCAAGGGTGGTAAAAAGAAATGTGTAATCATTAAGATATAGATAGCTAGACATGTCCAAAGTGATTTTTGGCCTATGCATATGTTGAAAGGATAAACCCAAATGTAGATTGTAACACTAGGTAAAAAGTGGAAAGTTATTGAAAGGACAAATAAATGTATGCTCTTGTCCAACATTTTAAAAATAAAAATAAAAAAAAACTGAAAACATACATTTAATGATCTTTACTCCCAGAAAATTGTTACGAAATTTACTGTATGATTTTATTATTAATGGTAACTTAAAGATGAGGAATTGGGTTTTGAAATTGGCCATGCTTTTTTTTTTTCAAATCTGGATATGAACATACACTGTTAGCTCCACCTGGAGAAGCACCTGCTCCACAAAAGCTTCCACCTCCAAAAATACCTCCCCAAACAAAAAGCTCCATTAATCATTTTTTTTTGTCTCCTGCTAATCCTTAATGGTTTAATCCAATGGCCATTCCTCAGTCAAAAGCTGTGCCTAACCAGTCTCCTCCCACCCTCCACCCTCATCCCTGCTCTTAACCCTCACTCCAAACATCCTCACAGATATGGCTGCAAATACACACCAGCAAAGTAGACTAGTTTCTTGGCTTGTTACTCTATAGGTAGCATATTCATTTTCATTTTACACTTTGTACAGACTGAATGTTTGTGCCTCCCCAAATTCTTATGCTGAAGCCTAATCCTCAAGGTGAAGGTATTCAGAGGTGGGGTCTTTAAGAGATGATTAAATCTTAAGGTTGGAGCTCTTGTGATGGGATTAGTGCCCTTATGAGAAGAGACACAGGCTGGGGACAGTAACGCACAGTGGCTCACACTTGTAATCCCAACAATTTGGGAGGACAAGGCTGGTGGATCACAAGGTCAGGAGTTCGAGACCAGCCTGACCAACATGGTGAAACCCCATGTCAACTAAAAATATACAAAAATTAGCTGAGCATGGTGGTGATGCCTGTAATTCCAGGTACTTGGGAGGCTGAGGCAGGAAAATCGTTTGGACCTCGAAGGTAGAGGTTGCAGTGAGCCGAGATTGTGCCATTGCACTCCAGCCTGGGTAACAAGGTGAGACTCCATCTCAGAAAAAAAGAAAAAAGGAGAGACACAATAAAAGTTTGCTTTCTCTCTCTCGCGCGCGCGCGCTCTTTGCCTTTCACCATATGAGGACACAGCAAGAAGGCAGTCATCTGCAAACCAGGAAGAGATCTCTCTCAGACCCTGATTGTGCTGGCGTCCTGATCTCAGACTTCCTAGCCTCCAGAAGTTGGTGTAAATGGAGAAATAAATTTCTGCTTTTAAGCCACTCAGTCTATATTTTATAGTAGCCTGAACTCACCAAGAGCAGACTTTTCATTTACATTTGTTGTATATTTTGGTCCATTTATTTTCTGTCCCCTGCATTTGTTGTGAACTTCGCAGGGACACACACCTTGACACCAATTTTCTTTGGATTCTCAGCATGGAGGATCGTAACTGGCACATAAGAGTTCGATGAATGTTTGTTGCGCTGAATGAATGTGAGATATTTCAGATCCTGAGTTAGAAGCAGAGGGAATAAAGGCAGAAGAATTCTTAAATAATCCCCACTGGGCTTACAAGCTAAATGTGGGAACTGCTCACTTATTTATACACCTGTGGGAACATTATCTGAAATGCTTTCAGAATTATGTTTTACCCATTTAGAATTTATTTTGAGCTATGTATTATTCTCTGTGCTTTAGCTATATTGACTCCTTTAATATTTATATGTAAATTGTGTGTCATAGGTATACACATTATCTCCACTTGATGATAAAGAATGTAACTTCTTTTGTGGGCAAATTCTTTATCATCAAGTGGAGATAATGCCATCACATTTTATGTGACAGCAACAGCTTTTAAGGGGCAGAGATGAGACTTAAGCCAAGGCAGCCTGACTCCAGGCTCAACATGCTGAATGATATCACTCCACATTTAATATGATGAAGGTAGGGCCTGGGAAGCAGCCAGAGATGACATTCTATAGGTGACGCTTGAATCAGATACCATAGAACATTTTTGTAACAAAAAAAAGTAATAAATCTATCACTGTTTAATGTTTTTAAATTTTCAAACAGGCAGGGTCTTATATGGAGACCAGAGGCTCAGAAGAATTATGTTTTTTTCCCAAGTGAGATAATTTATTTGAGGAATGATTTAAGTGTGATCCAAATATTTGTGAAACATTTTGCTTGGCATTAAAGATGGACAAAGTAACAAATATTACTATTGTCCTCTAAGGGCCCAACATCAAATGGGACATTCAGGTTTATTCATTTAACAAATCATTTTTTCAGTGCTGTTATGTGTTTGGCACTGTGGTTAGAACAGTGCCCCAGGGATATAAGGCCTAAGGATCTTGAAGAGTCAGGTAAACAGTGTGATATCCTTAGAGAAAGTTGGCAGGAGTGTGAGTTTGCTTCAGACACAGCAGTGAGGAAAGATCTCTCTGGAGTCATGAATGAAATCTAAGATAAGCAATAAATGTTAACTTTATCAAACAAAGCAACACATGATATAGATAGGATACTGAAGTCACGTAGTTCATAGGCAAATGACCCTTGATGCATTTCATAAAAATGCATCTTTATTTTGCTTACGGCCTCTGACCAATTCTAACACTGAACGTTTATTTGGAGTTGTAAATTTTGGATGCACTGGACAATTAATTAACAAACTTTTAAAACATAATGACAAGAGAAAGCATTTAATCCTTCATTAGAGATAAAACAGTGTTAGGGACATATATTTTTATGTTATGTTTGGATTATCAATGGATAGTTATTATTCCATATTTCTCTACTCTGTGTTTGTCAGACCTAGGATTTTTGGGTTAAGGTTCACAATATCAATGCCATGCATATCATGGTGAAGCAGAAAATTTCTGAGCCCTTTGCAAGTCTCACAACAGGGCTGCCTTGTTTATTCAGCTTGCCACTCTCAACTCCTTGAGGGAGGGAGTGCACAAATGAGCGAGTATGGAAACTGAAGTAAATGAATGCTGAAACTGGCTGGCCACTTTGGTGCTAATGGGATCAAACTCCACTAATTTGGACCTGTTGCATTGCACCCCTCATGGGAGCGAGTGCACAGCTGAGCAGGTGCAGGAACCAGCCAGATGCATTAGCACCACCAGGAACAAACTCCATGCAGGCACTGTGGCTGCATCCAGGAGTGGGTGCCTGCAACTCCCAAAGCCACAGAGGGCGAGCTACGGTGCTCTTTTAGCTCTGCCAACCATGGACGGCTTCAGTGTTAACAGCTCCGTGGGCCCTTTGCCTTTTTCACTGAGGTGGCTGCCCTCCACCAGTGAGGACAAAAAGCCAGTTTGACAGCTTTTTGTATCTGCACTCATGGCTCCTGAGCTCTTGTCCAGCATCCAGGAAAAATGAGGTCACACAAGGAATTAAAGAATGGTAAATGTGGGGGGTTTTATTGCCTATAAAAGTTGCTCTCAGCAGGAAGGGGACAGTGTGTAGATAGTCTTCCCCTCAAGTCTGGCCATCACCAGTCAGATTCTTCTTTGAAGGTATTCCACCAAGTTGTCCCTCAGAAGTTAAGACGCTTCTCTCCCACTTCCAGCTGTAGTCCCATCGATAGGCTGAGTCTGGGGTTTTTAGAGGCACAGGATGGGATGGGATGGGCTGGGGCCACAGGTGGTTTAGGAAAAGCCAACATTTGAGGGGGAAAACAGGGATATAATTTCACACTTTGGGGCCCAGATTTAGGCTTGTCAGCTTGAGGATAGAGTTTCACTAGGGACCTGCACATTTCTGTCTAGACTTTCTCTGCCACCTTTCCCTATCAATGGGATGATTATAATCAGAAACATTTTTAGTTCATTATGCACTAGGGCAGAAGTAGATTAGTTAAATTACACAAAATCTTTCAAAAATAAAATGTTTTAGAAAATTTGAAAACTGTGTAAATGCCACTTTTCCAAAATTAAATAATAACTCCTTTGGAAAGAAAACTAATTATAAATAATTAGGGACAGCTAGTTTATTGGGAAAGAGATTAATCAGTAGACTTACTAGGGACATGTGTTTTGGGTGAATAATCAGTGCTTTTGTTTAAAGGATAAAATAAGGCAAAATGTGGGCCACTTACATTCTTTTAAGAAGTAATACTATGGCCAGGCATGGTGGCTTATGCCTGTAATCCCAGCACATTGGGAGGCCGAGGTAGACAGATCATCTGAGGTCAGGAGTTCAAGACTAGCCTGGCCAACATGGCAAAACCCTGTCTCTACTAAAAATACAAAAATTAGCAGTGTGTGGTGGTGGGCACCTGTAATCCCAGCTACTCACAAGGCTGAGGTAGTAGAATTGCTTGCACCTGGGAGGCAGAGGTTGCAGTGAGCCTAGATTGTGCCACTGCACTCCATCCTGGGCAACAGAGCAAGATCAGATCTCAAAAAAAAAAGAAAAGAAAAAAGAAAGAAAAACCTTCTAGAGAATTGACTTTGAGTCAACATTCCCTACTCCTGTTGTTTTGAGAAGGTAGGATATTTTTTCTCTCTTAATGCACTTTTCTTAAGTTTGATAAAAGTTCACTGTATATTTTGTGCTTATATAGTTTTCTCCAGGCCCCTCAATTAAGCAATGATTTCTTCAGTATTCATTTTCATTGGATGCTCATGAGAGCCTACCAAGGGCATGGTGTATAATTTAATCCCCTTAATATTCCTTACATGTTTTTCTAAAGATGGGAAATGAATCATTTTTTCAGAGATGCTTAACCAACTGAGAGAACAGACTGGATAGAATTCATTTCTTTGAAAAATATTGAGAATTGTAAATTGAAAATCTGAACCAGTCCAAAGAATTAACAAAGCATATGGTACTTCCAATCTCTATATAAAAGTGTACCGCAAAGGGAGTCAAGAGACAGGTATTCAGGGTTGGATTCTGTATCATGAGGTATGACTTCACCTCACTGAGGCTCCCTACACTCATTTATAAAAGAAAACCAACCATTGAAAAGAGTTTCTCAGTCTAGATAATTCTGACAATTGGCGGGCAATTCTTTGTTGTAAGGTGCTGTACTGTACATTAGATTGTAGGATGTTTAGTGGATTCATGTCCTCTCACACTAGATGCTGGTATCACTCCCACTCAACTGTGACACCCAAAAGTGCCCACAGGCTGGGCCAAGTGTTTCCTGGGGAAATGGGGGCAAAGTCATCCCTGCTTGAGACTACTAGGAAAATAATCTCTAAGCCACCTTCTGCCTCAAGGTTTTTGTAAATCTAAATAACTGGATCCCAGCATGAAGGCACCTGACAACATTTATTCAGAGCCTATCCTCCTCTTGAAAAATGCGAAGAGAAAATCACCAATATGTTCCAGTGCAGAATATTATGGAAGCCAAAAAGGACTGTAAAAAAATGAATTTTCTGTAAGAATCTGCAAAGGGAAAAAAATTAATGCCTTCCCAATGGAGGTGTTTTCAATTTTTGCAGGAGAATTGGAAAAGCGAGTATAAAATTACAAGCACCTTTGCGTCTCCCGACCTTTTCTGATACTCATCAGCCACAGCAAATGCCTAGCAGGAAGAATACCTTTCCTCTTAGCCCTGCAGATGAGGAGTTCCTTGAGACCCCAACCATCAGCTTCTCAGACTGTCTTTCAGGGTCCTTTGCATTCAGCACTCAATCACATTTACATACTTTTGACTTCCTCTTGGATAATTTCCCTGCTGTGCCTGAGAAGCAAATCATACTATTCTAGTCTTTCTTGTATTTACATGCAGTGCTACCTTTGCATTTTCTCTAGCTGTGAACATTGTTTTCTTCTCCCTGGTGCTCTGATTACTTGATATATTCATGACATTGGTACTTGGATATTTTCCCCACTCTGGTATAAGGTGGAGAAGAGAGAAAGCACCGAATAGGGTCTTAATAGACAGTTCCTGGTTTCAACTTAGTTCATAAGCAGCTACTTTGTTCACCTCAGTTTTCTCCTTTAAAAGAAATGATGTGCTTGGATTGAAAAATCTGTCTGAGATCACTGTGTGTCTGGGATTTTCTTGCATAACCCCTCATTTTTGTATTGTAATTGTGAACGTACATATGACAAATGGTGTATTCTAATTTTGAGATAGTAATGCATGGTCAATATATCACTAATTTATCTATCTTATTTTCCAGGTCTAAAGAAATGTGACGCTTGGGAGGCCAGAAAGGTTTGGATATTATTCGTGTTTGATTGTAAAACAGAGAAGCCATGACGTTCTTTGGACGGAGAGCTGGGCTTTTTGTTTCATTTGTTTGATCATTTCGTTGTATGCATTGGCAACTATGGTATTCATGAAAATGTTTTAGGCTCTTAGAAAAATTGGGATCGTGCTGCTCTTGTGCCACTAAAGCTAATGGGATAGTGGTTATTGCTAGCCAATGCTTGCCTGCAAATCCTACTGGATTCAAATGTGGAGGATTGAGGTCTGGAATGTTTCCATCTAGAGTCTATGTTTAGGAAAATCCCTTCTTTTGGACAAGACCTATTTTGTTGTTTTTAATGATAAAATCCATATATAGTTAATCTACCTGTCTCCCACCCTAGGTAAGGGGATTAATCTGTTTAGTAGTAAATGGATGTCCTTATGGGAGCCAAGAAGTTTAGCCAATGGGTTCATTTTCCAGTTTTAATGATGAAATACAGACTCAGTGATTGAAGCCACCTAGTGACATTTTGGGGGCAAAGATCATTTTTCTTTTTAGAAAGAAATACCTATGCTACTGCTACCCTGCCCACTCCTGTCCCCCACCGCTGGTGAATGTTTTATTCATTTATCATGCTAGTAAACATATCTGTACAGCCTGTAGATAAAAGTGGAAACATCAATCTGTGTAGCTAATCTTTGCTTTCTTCCTAGTGGGAAAAATATATTTTTCTCGGTTTTATCAGTAACAGAACAACTCTGCCTCTCAATAACTTCCCAGTGCTTCTTTCTCTCCACCCTCCTCCTTAATAAATAGACTCAGTGCTGAACACAAGGCTTTTACACCTCTATTAATCTTGGCAGACTGTGGGAATGCTGAAACATGCTGGCTAGGAGGAAAGAAGATGCCTTTTCATGTGGCCTTACAATGCAAACATCTTGGCAGTGTTCAATTCCTCTGTCACATTGAACTTATAGACAATCTTCCTGGAGTTCCAATAGCTTTGTTTCCACAGGGACATTGATGCTTTACTGCAGGACCTTAGAAAATGGTAAAAAACACATTTTAAGAGGTCCTGCAAGTGAAGAGAGAGATTTGTTTTTTTCTAATTGGAGGTGAGGGGACCTCTGCTTTACGAGGTCCCCTTGTAATTTACTTGCTAATTCATTTCATAGAGGGCTATTATATACAAAATTTAATTAAATATAATCGCTGATATAGTTTGGCTGTGTCCTCACCCAAATCTCATTTTGAATTCCCACAGGTTGTTGGAGAGACCTGGTGGGAGGTGGTTGAAGCATGCAGACAATTCTTTCCTGTTCTGTTCTTGTGATAGTGAATGAGTCTCATAAGATATGATGGTTTTCAAAGGGGAGTTTCCCTGTGCAAGCTCTCTTTCCTTGTCTGCCACCATGTGAGATGTGCCTTTCACCTTCCTCCTTGATTGTGAGGCCTCTTCAGCCATGTGGAACTGTAAGTCCATTAAACCTCTTTCTTTGGTAAATTGCCCAGTCGTGGGTATGTCTTTATCAGCAGTGTGAGATGTCCTTAAACCAGAATTTCCAACATGTGACACAACAGTAAGGTTAAGAAAAACATGTTTTTTTTTGGAAAAACAATGAGGCTTTTAAAAGCAAAATTATGAGAATTTTTATTAATTCAGGTAGTTATATAATTTTGATCCAAACAAAAATTCTTTTGAAAATAGGAGGAAGCACTGTGAATTAATATGTTGAGAAAAGAGGTATACTCCAAAATAGTGCCAGAATAACTAATTTGGTCCACAGGCCAGAGAGGAGGTCCCTCTTTGCAAGTGGTTGGTTGGAAAGCGATTTTAAGGCATAAGCTGAAGTTGAAGAAAAACAATATAAGGTTACCAGAATTCTTTTGTATTCTAGTTATTTTCTTTCTCTGAATAATGTCAAACATACAATAAGACAAATTTTAAAAGCATAACTATCTTTAATTGTACAGAAGATTCTTCAACTGAGGGAATCACAAAAAATGTGATAAAACTTCATAAACTAAAACACCTATTTCTTATGACTAAACACTGGCAAATCTCTTCAAAATTAGTTGTTTTTGTAGAAGAATAACTTGAACTCCTAATCATGTCTTTTTCTACATACTGCGCTTCGTTGGTTGAAAATGCGACCTGTCCTTAATGGGTACTTTATGGAAAAAAAGTTAGAAAAGTAACCAGAGAGAGGGGCAAATTGAGAATATTCAGAGTCTAATGTGAAACCTAAGTATGAGAAAGTACGCTGATTCCAAATGCTATATGCAGTAGTAGCATAGGAAAAAGAATTATTTCATCTGAGACAGCTTGCCTCATAAAGTCTGCTTGTATATATAGATATCCTATTAAGTAATAAAATATTTTATCCTCTTAATTTTTTGCCTTACAAGAGACAGACCAGTCACTCATCGTTCGTTTAACCAGTCATTATTTTCATAACTATCTCATGAAACCTACAGTGTACTTGAAACTTATTGAATACAGGTACACAATCTCTTACTTGAAGTTTAAAATCTAAAGCCCTCTAAATATAAAAGCTGTTATAGCCTATGTGGGGACAAAACATGACCTGTCCTGTACTAATTTTGTGGCAAACTTGACGAGAGTTGTAGACAAGAGTATTTTTAATCTTTGTCTGGACTCCTTGGTATTGTCACATACTTTGATGCAGAATTATGTTTTACTATCATCCGGCCAGAGTGCAGTGGCACGATCTCGGCTCACTGCAACCTCCGCCTCCCGGGCTCAAGCAATTCTCCTGCCTCAGTCTCCCGAGTAGCTGGGACTACAGGCGCACGCCACCATGCCCAGCTAATTTTTGTATTTTTAGTAGAGGCGGGGTTTCACCATGTTGGCCAAGATGGTCTCAATCTCTTGACCTCGTGATCCACCTGCCTCGGCCTCCCAAAGGGTTGGGATTACAGGTATGAGCCACCATGCCCGGCCTCTGTGGTCTTATATAACATTCAGTATATGCAATCTGAGAAATTCTGAATTCCAAAATACCATTGACTTCAGGAGTTTTAGATAAGGATATGGATCTATAGCTTTCACAATATTAGGGCAATAAACCCCTAGAATTCACATTTCACTCTTTAACAAGAATAAAGTATCTGGAAAGCATGCTTCATTCAAAAGTTCTCACCCAGTCATGTATCCCGATGAGGTGTTGTCTGCATGTGTGTGGCTGACAATTTCTTGAGTCAAAAGAATCCAATTCTCTTTCTTTGAAGAGCAATGGACCCCCGCTAAGAAGACAGAGCAACATCCTGTCAAACAGTGGTGAGCAGTCTCTGCCCATGTGGTCTAAAATAAAAATAATTGAAACATGGTGTTACTGAAGTTTCCGCTTCCCTTCATCGTCAAAAAAATGAAAAGGACAGAGTGAACCAGGCGGGGTTTCAGATTTCAGGCTTCCTGTATCTCAGACATGAAGCAGCTAGAGTCTAAAACTCAGACAAGCAAAACTAAAGGACTCAAGTACTATCAAGTAGAGAAGAATGTGGTAGTTGATGGTTCAAAAAGGTATCGTGAAGTGCTGCTTCATTCATACTTTGCTCTCTCTCTAGGATTCACCAACTTCTCACAGCCGCTGGAGGGTCTCAGCTTGCTGAATTAATATACCAAAAGTCACAATTTGAATAGAAAATGAACGGTTCTATTGAATATATCCATTATGGCTGAAAATGTCTTTAGAGTTCACAAGTTACAAACACAACCCTGTCTCTAACCATTGTACCACACATGAATCATCTTGTGTAATCTTGTCCAATTTTTGCTTGCATATTTTCTAACTCAATTGGCAGAACAAGGAGAGACAGTGCATTTGAAGAATTGCATACATAGAACCACCTGAAAGCCCCAAATGACATATGCAGTGGTGCTATTCCAAATAAAAGATCAAAGCTCATTCTCTGGGACAAATTTTTGGTCCCAAAGGTAATAGCTAGGTGTGGATTTATAGAACCACCTCAGGGTAAGATGAGGGAGTCTGGAATTCTTTTTACTGCAAACACTTTAGTAAAATCACAGAAGCAGTTTAAGTGGCTTTGAAAAAAAAAAAGACATCTTTCTTATAAATGGACTATTACAAGTTTTTTTTTTTTTAACTTTAAGTTCTGGGATACATGTGCAGGACATGCAGGTTTGTTACATAGATATACACATGCCTTGGTGGTTTGCTGCACCTATCAACCTATCATCAAGATTTTAAGTCCCATGTGCATTAGGTATTTGTCCTAATGCTCTCCTTCCCCTTCCCCCTCCATCCCCCAACAGGCCCTGGTGTGTGGTGTTCCCCTCTCTGGGTCTACGTGTTCTCATTGTTCAGCACCCACTTATGAGTGAGAATAATTTTTTTTTTTTTTTGGTTTAGATTGAAGTGGTTTCAAATTAAAGAGCCTTCTAATACCCAAAATAAAATGACAAGTAAGTCATTCCAACATGTGGATTACAATAAAGATATGCAAGGCTGAAATGAAACAAGAAAGTGCTTTTCGTGTTTTCTAATTTAATCATTCTCTTAAGTAATATTTAAAAAGTAATTAACTGCAATAAAGAAATCAGTTGGGATGGAAGAGAAGCAAAATGGTGACAAAGATTGTTAAGACAACCCTTCATTGCAACTAATTTGCTAGGGCAGTTTGGATATTTTGTCTACCAGTGGAAAGTAATAGAAAATAATATGCACTAAACATAGTTGAGCTTGTGCTTGGTGTTCATGTGGATTTCAGTGTTAATGCAAGACTTCACACCTACAATATTATGTAACACTTCTAAAAGATAGTGCTCATGGTGTCACAATAGAGAATTTGACATGTAATATTATAGACACAGAGCTGAGTCTACAGCAGCCATATGTGTTAGAGCTTTCTCAATACTGTTGATTAGACAGAAGTGGACATAAACCTTAAATTATGCCTCTCTTGTTCTATCTTCTGGGAAACTGAGATTGACACCTAAAGGCAGCCCATCCTTTGAGCAGAGGAGATGGAAATCCAGGGGCAGTGAGAAAGAAAATAAGTCTAAACCAGGGCAGAAGAAGAGAAATGCGAGAGAGAAGGCCAACACATAGGAGGTGTTATCTAGATTCCTGTTCCATCTCCAAGTTTGGCTACTTACCTGCCCTCGTGCTTTGTAAAACATTACTGTATCCTTACATTTCTCTTTTAGAAAAGCAACTGTCAATTAAGAGGCCATCATGGACCATCTCTGGGCCCAGATGAAAAGCCCTTCCCATTCTTGATACTCCTGGCAGCCTCAGTCCATCCTCCTTGCCCACAGCCTATGCTCAAGTATTCTTTCCAAGGCAGTTTTGAGAAACATTTGGTGCTTTTACTTTAGTGCTCAATCTCCCAGTTTTTTGAAGGTTCCACTGGGTTCACCTTCACTGGTGGTAAATGGCATTGCACTGCCTCTAGAGGTAATTTTGGAAAAAGGTACGAAATATTTTAACCCAACAAAATGTTCCCACATTACAGCAGAACTGTTCTTTTTGCCTTATTCCAGGAATCCCTGGGGCTTGAGACAGGGATTTTTGCAGCTCTGTTTCTGTGTTTCCCAGGAGTTTTAACAATTCCTCCAGAGTGAGCAGTGAGAGAGTGGTTGAGGTGGCAGACATAGGGGAAGGGAGCCCAGTTAGTTTCACTGGTTACTTTCATACCCTATTAATTTCTTCTCCCAACTGACTGACTCACGTATCCTCAACTCCCTTTCCCTCTCCTGCCCAAAAATTCCATTTTAACCTCCTCTGGGGCACATATCCCATGATCATTTGAATGCCGATATTTGTAAGAAAATGCTAATATTTACTGACAGTTCACTGTGTGTTAGGCACTAGCTAAGAGATTTTATTAATAATATGTATATTTTTTGAGGCAGGAGTTAGGGAATATTTTGTAGATGAAGAAACCAAGGCTTAGACTGATTAATAAAGACATGTATTTATAAAATGAAGGAGGCCTGTCTGAAAGAAGAACCCTAACAAACTTTGTCATCGACTGATTTAAATAAAGTGAAGTCATTACCATTGTTGCCAAGAGTATCAGGCAGTTTTTGCACTGCTATAAAGAAATACCTGAGACTGGGTAATTTATAAGTAAAGAAATTTAATTGGCTTATAGTTCTGCAGACCGTACAGGAAGCATAGTGGCCTCTGCTTGTGGGGAGGTTTCAGGAAGCTTCCAATCAAGGCAGAAGGCAAAGGGGAAGCAGGCACATCATGTAGAGAGAACTTGAGCAAGAGAAAGAGAGTGGTGAGGAGGTGCCACACACTTTAAAATGACCAGATCTTGTATAAACTCAAAGCAAGAGCTCACTTATCACTAAGGGGATGGACCAAGCCATTTGTGAGGAGTCTGCCCCCATGATTCAAACACCTCCCACCAGCCCCCACCTCCAACACTGGGGATCACAATTCAACATGAGATTTGGGTGGGGACAAATGTCCAAACTATATTAACTGAAATCATACGAATGTAAAACTTTATCTTTACAGTTAATTTGCTGATACATTCCATCTACATCTCTCTCTCTCTTTAACTCTCTCTCTTTTTTTTTTTTTTTTTGTACTTAGTTGACTCACTTAAAGAGTAATTCAGTGGTCTTTAGCACATCCACAGAGTTGTGCAACCATCACCATTATCTAATTTTAGTTTTTTTTTTTTTTTTGGAGACAGGGTCTTGCAGTAGCACAACCATGGTTCATTCCAACCTCCACCTCTCAAGCTCAAGTGATCCTCTCACTTCAGCCACCTAAGCAGTTGCAAATACAGGTGTGTGCCAACATGCCTGGTTAATTTTTATATTTTGTTTTTTTGTAGAGACAGGGTTTTGCCACATCCCCCAGGCTTGTCTAAAACTCCTGGGCTCATGTGGTCTGCCCACTGCGGCCTCCCTGAGTTCTGGGATTACAGGTGTGAACCATTGTGCCCAGCCTCATTCTATCTCTTATACTTAAACAGCTGCCTCTTATTTCCTGTCTCAGCCTTTTTGGGGTTCCTACAGCTGATTTTACTAATGGCTTCCATTGGCCAGTGTAGGCTTTTCTCATTTCTTTGCTCATATCATGCAGAGTTTCCTTTCTGGGGTCTGTGGTCTTGTCATTGTCATATTCTCAGATACTGGATTCTTGGGTTTCTTTTATGCACTTATTTATATAGGCTTTCCTTGTTCTAGGGTCTGGTGCCTCTTAGGCTAACTAACTGAAAAACAATGTATCTCCAAAATTAAAATGCACTTTTCCAGTCCAGTTGACCCAAACAGAATTTTATCACCAAATTAGTTTTACTAGTTTTCTGGTTTCTTCAGTGAGGTCCAGGGTCCTGTCTTAAGCCTTAGCTCTTGCTGGTTCACTTACTCCATGTTACAGTTTTGTTATTGCATTGTAACTGTCCCCAAATCTTAGTGGCTCAAAACAACAATCATTTTATTATATTTCTGAGTTAGAAGATTAGGTAGGACTCGACTGGGCAATTCTTCTGCTCCACATGGTCTTGACTTGGCGTTCGGCTGGCGGCTGAGCTAGCCTGGAGGGTCTAAGGTAGCATCATTTAGTTGCCAGGCGTATTGCCGGAGATGGCTGCCTGGCTGAATGGCTGGGCTGGACCTCTTCCTTCTCTATGTCATCTATGACTTTCCCACATGGTCTCCTTAGAGTAGTAGTTAGATTTCCTACCTGGCAGCTTTCGCTCTAAGAATAAAAGTCTTTTCAGAGTCAGGAAGTAAAAGCTACCAGTCTTTTAAGGCTGAGGCCTGAAACTGAGACATCATTTGTGCTGTATTCTACCATTTGAAGTAGTCGGCCAGGCCCGGTGGCTCATGCCTGTAATCCCAGCATTTTGGGAGGCTGAGGTGGGCGGGTCATGAGGTCAGGAGATTGAGACCATCCTGGCCAACATGATGAAACTCTGTCTGTACTAAAAATATACAAATTAGCTGGACATGGTGGTGTGTGCCTGTAATCCCAGCTATATGGGAGGCTGAGGCAGGAGAATTGCTTGAACCAGGGAGTCGGAGTTTGCGGTGAGCCGAGATGGCGCCACTGCACTGCAGCCTGGCAACAGAGAAAGACTTTGTCTCCAAAGGTAGCCAAAGAGCCTGCATATATTCAAGAGGAAAAGAATATAGATCCCTACTCTTAAAGGGAGGTATCTCAAATAATTTGTGGTCCTCTTAAATCACCACACCTCAGCAAAATTATATTCTTTGACAGCAGAATCTTTATGTAGATTTACATTTTCAACTATTGCTATTGCCTGCCTGTCTTCTGCATATTTCCTGGTTGCCTAGATTACTATGTCACATGGAACTGATTAGGCCCCTTGCTGCTGTGTCTTATGTGGACAGCCACTGTAGCTCAGACCCATCCCTTAGCTTGTTCCTCTCCTTCCCAATCAGAGAGTTGTGTCTTTCACCTAAGCCAGCTTCAGTTGTGACATCACACATTAAAGTGGGTAAAATGCTTACATCAACTGCATTGGCTCTTTGAATTCAGAAATAACAGTGGCTTAAACAAGAGAGACATTTGTTTCTCTCTCACATAAAAATTCAAAAGAACACAGTGAAGATCAGGTATGGCGACTCCACATTCAGGCAACTTCTTATCTTTTCTATCATTCTTCAAACAGGCGTCACTCCTCACTGTTACTTTGTGGCTGGGTGCAACTCTCAAAAGAGAGTTCCAGGCAGAGAGGCAGGAAGAGGATAACAAGAGGGGGCAAAAATGCACAGACCATCTGTCCATTCACTTGAGGAGACTCCCTGCCTGGTTTCACCCAACAGCTTCTGCGTACTGCTTCTTGTCCAGCTGTTACTACAAGAGAGGCTGAAAAGTAGGCGTTTATTTGGGCATATAATAACTAGTGAAAAGTCAATCTTCTTTTGGAATGAGTTTTAAGTTATTTACAAAGCTCTAAATTGGGATAAGCCTTACCTATCCCAATAGGAATTACTATCCCAATAACTTCAGGTTTTAAGGAAAGCTCTCATTTCCCTATAATACTTCCCCATCTGTCATACCAATAATTCAAGTGATGTACTAAAGAATTTGAAATTTTTAGCATAGCCATCAGGTTTTTATCAAACCCAAGTCTTCTGGGCAGGATCATATTGTGAATTTAATCATTATTACACCTTTTGGTGAATTAGGTGGTCAAATTATTTTTTCCCAGAGGAGTAACTGAGAATAAAAAGAACCTTGATACCTAAAGTAACATAAAGAGGAAAAAAGAAAGAATGATCATTATGGACACTTTTGCCTTACTTATAATTTTGCTGAAGAGTGCCTCTGCATCTTGAAATAATGTAATGCTAAGTTGATGTAATTCTTGTGAAATGTAATCTCCTGTTCCTCCAATAGCTTTCAGTGTCTTTGGGGTTTCAAAACTATTAACTTACAAAACATACCTTTTCTTTTCCCTTTCATAATATACCATTAATGTTTGCGTTCTGAAGAAGATGTACAATGTCAATGATAACAAGGCTAAAAAAGATGCATTGAAGTTTTCCCAAACTAGTCACTGTTAATCATTTATATGCACTGTTATTTCCGTCTCAAAATACCTTATGATGTAGGAACTGGGGTCAAAAAAGGCTATGCTATTCATAATAAGATTAGAAAGATAGTAAGTTTCAAAGTCAGGTTTCAAATCCCAAATCTGTCTGCTTTCACAATATATTTTCTTAACCACTAGACACAGTACAAAGAGCAAATATAGTACCACTATAGTATATTGTTAAAACAATGATTGAATAGTAAGTAATGATTAGAACTAGTGATTACTGAGTCCTAGCAGTTAACTCTGTTACTCGATTAATTTATCACAAAACCCTATATGATTTTAACAGTGTGATCATCTCTATTTACTGTTGTAGATAATAAAGCTCAGAGAGGAGAGCCACTTCCTCAGGGACACAGAGTAAGTGAAGTGAGCCTGGAGCTGAGCCCAGGCAGTCTCCAACCGGAACCCAAGCTCTTAGTTATTATACCAAATCACCTGCCTTGGGACCTGTCTTATGCCTAACCTGAAAAAGGAAATTCCATTTGACCCAGCAACCCCATTACTGGGTATATACCCAAAGAACTATAAATTGTTCTACTATAAAGACACATGCACACAAATGTTCGTTGCAGCACTGTATACAATAGCAAAGACCTGGAACCAACCCAAATATCCATCAATGATAGACTGGACAAAAAAGATGTGGCACATACACGCCATGGAATACTACGTAGCCGTAAAAAACAATGAGTTCATGTCCTTTTTAGGGACTTGGATGAATCTGGAAACCACCATTCTCAGCAAACTGACACAAGAACAGAAAACCAAACACCGCATGTTCTTACTCATAGGAAGATGTTGAACAATGAGAACACGTGGGCTGAAGGAGAGGAGCATCACACACTGGGGGGCAATTGGGAGGGTTAGGGGAGGGACAGTGGGGGTTGGGGAGGGTGGGGAGGGATAAAATGGGGANGGAGAGGAGCATCACACACTGGGGGGCAATTGGGGGGGGTGGGGGGGGGAGGGGGGGGGGGGGGGGGAGGGATAAAATGGGGAGACGTGCCGGATATAGTCAAAGGGGGAATAGAGGCAGTAAACCACCCAGTTATGTATGCACCTATGCCACAACCCTGCGTGACCTGCACATGTACCCCAAAACCTAAAGTAAAATTTAAAAAAAAAAAAAGAAAAAGGAATTAAACCCTATTTCCTGTTATAATTTTTTTTCTGGCTATTAAATCTGTAATAAATGAGACTGATAAGCACTTCTAAATGATTGCTGATACTCACATAGTTAAGATTGTTTCTCTGCATATTATCTTTTAGCTCTGCATCTGCCCACATTCTAAAGACTCATAGTTCTGTGAGGAGGCTTAGGCCTTGCTGGTCTACGTCAGTCTTCCTTGTATTAACAGGTTTAGAACCAAATAATTATGCTGGCACAGTCCCTGGCCCTGCCAACATTTCCTTTCGCCCCATTTCCTCCCTTAGGTAATGCATTTAAATATTGTCTTAGCTAAGATACTTTGCGGAGTGGAATTGAGCTGGGAAAAGAACCGCAGAGGTTAAAGGAGAAAAGTTTCACACCATAGTTCATCATCAGGTCAAGTTGCTTAACTTCTTCATCAGGTTAAGTTGTAAAAGAACCAGGGCTACCGCCACTCCTACCTGCCCATAAGTATCCTTGCTCAGCACCTCACCTCTGGCAAGCTGTTTGCCAGGAAGTAATGGCCTAATTATATAATACCTACAGGCACCTTCATTCCCTTGACCCTTCCATCCCAACTCACAGTTCTTTGATTCAGTACTTCTCATTGAAACTTTGCCTTTTCATGACATTTCAGGCTTTTGTGATCAGATGTTCTAAGAAGATTCAATAAGTTTACTGGTGGTGTTCCCCCTTTTCAAATAAAAAAGGATAAGGATAACAAAAATAACATTAATGATGAAAAGTTGTCTAGAGGCAAAGCATCCATCAAAGATAAAATGGATGAAAAAAGAAAGAAGAGTGTATTCAGTTAACATTTATGAATTGTCTTCTATGTGCCACGCACTGGGCTGAGCCAACTTTATCCTTGGAATTTGCACTACAAGAGGATGCATGGTTGGCTGCCTCTCTCTCCCCTCATTTCTTCTTCTCTTCCATTCCCTAACTTTGCCCTAGGTTTCCACAGGGTTGGGTAGCAGGGGGGTCAGAGATGAGGGAAAAAGCAGAAAAGATCATACATGACTAGTATCACTTTAATCAGTTGTCAGTGGGTGGTGGATGCTTTTGTGGGTTGCTGGTGTATCCCCATAGAAATCCTCCTGTTGGTTCTTTTGGCACAAGCCATGCATTGTTGGCTAGCCAACTTTCAGTGTCCTCACACTGCTGGCCCTGGGGTTTTAGGGACCTGTTTTCTGTTACGATGAGGTTTCATTTGTCTTCGTTGATGCTTATACCTGGTTTACATGGCCCTTGTTCTGCTGTCTTTGGATAACAGCTTCCTATGGGGTACCTTTTGCTCTTTGATATTCCAGTTATAACCAAGTTATTTTTCAGATTTCTTCCAGCAATGGTCAGACAGACACTTTCCCAGGGTATACCAGCAAGGCATTCAAATTGATTGCCTTGACACCTGTTCACCTCTTTCTACTTCTCTCAGCTTAAGGTAAAGGAGAAGCACATGTCTTCCCCACATCCCCTAAGTAGCAGGTCACTGAAAGCGCATGAGTATTTTTCTCCCCAAGTGGTCTTCTCTCTCTGGTATCTCAACCTTTAAATGGTTCAGTGTTCACCATTTATAACGTCTGCAATGTTGAAGATGAGCAAAGGCTGCAAAATCAGTTTTTAATAATGTAGGGTGGCCATATATCCTGGTTTTGTCCAACCTTAATTTTAATAATAAAATTAAAAGCTCCCTTCTATGCCTACGTGAGCTAACATCTCACTTTGGAATGGTGACTACTAGGCATTTGTTGTTTTGTTTTTCAGACTATTTCCTGAGACAATAGGAAAAGTTACATTTGGCATACTTTTGTACGAGGAATTGTGCTAAGACGTGACACTAATGCATGATTCCATTTTCAAGTACATGCATGCCATATTCAATCATGAAGATCATAGTAACTCGTGAGTAACTCCTAGTAATTCCTCATCACTCACAATGTAAAGAGAAGACAACTAGAGAAATGGCATGCTAAGGGAAAATAAAGACGAAAGAACAAGAGTGCTTCTCTCTCCTTTGCCTCCAAATCTCAGGGATTCACCAGGAGAAAACTCGTTAAAATTAAACAAGCAAAACATAAACAATACCTTTCAAAAGTTTATTAATATTCCATAGGACAAATTGGCTTACATTGATGCCCCATTCCTGGAAGCTTCACTTGATAACCTGGTGACATCAACATTGCTCTTAGATTCCAATTATGAGAGCTTGTTTGAAGGTTCTAGCAGGGGAGTGTAGCTACTTGTATACCCTTGACTGAAGACCAGCCCTCCTCTGTCAGGGATGGTCATCCTGTTCGACCAAGTATGTGGCTTTGGGAGGGAAGAACATGGAGCAGTGAGGAAGGAAGGGAACACCTGCCTAATCGGCCAGATCAGCCAAATAAACAATGGGGTGACATGTCACAGCCAGCTCTCCCTCACAGCCTTACATTCTAATCAAAGGATGTTCCAAAGTCTTCTACTTAAGAACATAATTGAGTGAGTGTACCAGAAAACAATATAATTGTACTTTATTAAAATATTTAATACTTTAACCTTTTTACAAATTTATACTGCTGATCTTCACTTCAAAATGGTAGCCACTGTTAGGCAATTGAGTTTTTACCTTGATTTTTTTTTATTTCTAAAACTTTATCTTTTTAAACACTTATAGACTTAGAAATTGCAAAGAAAGAAGTATATAAAGTCCCATAGGCACATTTTAGTGTGAATATGATCAATGGAATAATAATATAGTAAAGATTTAATTTGGTGGAGTAAATAGAGTCAATCTTATATTTTCAAAGTCACGAAGATGCTAAAAACATTTAGAGAACTAAGATTTATATAGCTTCCACAGTAAAGTCAATTTCAAATTATTCAGTTATCATTGAAGATTAAACCTTACTGCCTATTTACCACAAACTCATCAAGAGCATCAGGGATACTCACAGTTAAATAGGGAAAATCCTTAGGGTAGAAAAGTACCATATTAGTCCATTTTCACACTGCTATAAAGAAATACCCAAGACTGGGTAATTAATAAAAGAAAAAGGTTTAATTGACTCATAGTTCTGCATGGCTGGGGAGACCTCAGGAAACTCACAATTATGACAGAAGGTGAAGAGAAGCAAGTACCTTCTTCCCAAGGTGGCAGAGAGAGAGAGTGTGCAGGGGAAACTGCCATATATAAAACTTATTCAGTAGCACGAGAACAGCATGGGGGAAACTACACCTATGATCCAACCTCCTCCCACCAGGTCCCTCTCTTAACAGGTGAGGATTACAGTTTGAAATGAGATTTGGGTGGGGACACAGAGCCAAAGCATATCAAGTATAATTGTAAGGAAGTAAAACTTTATGAAATCTGTATTTTTGTAGATGATAAAATTCCCTGGTTTGAAAACTATAACATTGGTAGATTAGTGGAGACTTGTATTACTATAATTTCATACTTCTGGTTCCAATATTTTAAATGCTTTTTTATATTAATTTCCCAAAATAAGTCAATAAACTTGGAGTAGCTGTTATTATTCCCAAATTTGAAATGAAATAGAGCCTTGGAGAGTTTGGGTGATTCATTTTGTTTATATAGCTGTTTCCTGCTCAGCTCAGATTACACTCTACTGTACTACCTGTACTTTTTTTTTCATGTGGTACACTAGCAGTAGGAATTTGCTAAACCAGGTGGATTAGATTGGTAGCTTTTATAACTTAATATCACTAGATTTTGGGGTTACCTTTGATAGACAACTTAATTCATAGAAATCTTGTCAAATATGACAGGGTTTCAAGATTAGCCTTGATTAATATTTCTATCTACATATGTTAATTCTTTCGTAAAAGATTAATTCAACAAGCATTGAAAAATATCAAGGCAGAAAAAGAGTTGATTCTCAAATAAATTATTATTAAATCCAAATGGAGTTAGGCAGGCTCTTTGAGTATTTGCATATTGGCTGATTATTTCTACAATATTGCCTGGATTCAGTTAATACAACTAGTATATAAAGACCAGTATGTGTCTTTTTCTTGTACAGTAAGAGTCTAATTGCTGTACTTATGGTTCTTTTTTCCATTGTTAACTTTGACTACAAGATATTAATTTATAGCTACTGCTTATGAATATTAATGCATAGCCATTTTGGGAAAGATGTAATATTTGCCTTCCCTTGGCATTCCATGGTCCTCTTTCTAAATAAGTATTACATTGAAAGCAATTTGGGAAAATGAGCTAAGCATCCTTCATTCTAGAATAAGTTTCTCATACTTATTGAAACTCATATAACGGTTACATATGTTTTCCCCAAAAGCCGACCTTCAAGATTCAATTGGCCATTTGTAGAGCCTCTGGAGGATTGCTATTAGATTGCATTCAACAGACTGATGCAAATGCTAGGTTGGAATATATAAATGCATATTGGTTCTACTAAACAGCAAAGACAATTAAGTGGCCTGATTTTTGTGTCTCTCTCAGCTTTCTATCCTATGGCCAGTGCTTTGCTAAAGAAACAGTTCCTTTGAAGGAGAAATGCAGTAAGAATTCTCAAATACTAAACATTCACCTAGGGTATGTGCCTTAGCTGGAACACTATAACCCAACTCAGAGCAAAATGCTAAAGGGCTCTTGGCAAAGTGCTAAAGGATGGGCCACCCAGTGGTCAAATTTGGGTGGCAAAAGGGAAAAAGCCAAATTTCTGTTCCCCAAATCATCAATGATTACATTTCCTGTGCTCTTGCTTACATCTGACCTCTTTTGCTACCTAAAACACCCTGTACAATGTGTTCAAAGATACTTCTCTCAACTAGTCATATCATTCAACGAGTATACACAGTCCCCCAGTTATGAAAAAACACAGTGGAGAATGCAAAGAAACACAGTACAGGCTCTCCAGTGTCCAGACATTGAGGTCGGTGTTTATGCAAAATCGGTGGCACTCTTTAACCCTGTTCCGATGTAGCATAACAAACAACTAGGACTGCCTCTCAGGAGAGACGCAATGCCACATGGACGTAATTTATAAGTTAATTAGCACAGTCTACTGGGCCAAGTAGTGACAGATGTGACACCTGCTTTCAGGGAAAAAATGAAAAAGAGGAAAGAACAGCAGAGGTGAACTCCCTCTCTAGGGAGGTGTGTGGTCACACACAGGTCACGTTAGCTGGCATATAAAACAGAATTGTAATAGACCAAAGAATCTTTGAAAGGCAAGCTATAAATATGAATGCAATTAAAAAACACACACTAACTTCTCCAACCGAATGAATAGTTAAGTGTATGTACTAGGGGGAAGCATTTACATGCCAAGGGTTGTTCAGAACAGTAAAATGCTTTGTGTATATATATATATATATATATATATATATTCTTAAAATATATATATATTCTTAAAATGTAAGAATATATATATATATATATATATTCTTAAAATCATCTATTTGCCTAATATATAATTTAACAGTTTACTATCAACTTTCCTTTTTTTAAACCAAAGAGAACTATTAAACTGGCCGAATTTTTGTACAGTATAAAGTCAAGCAGTGGAGGGGAGTAGTTTAGTGATATGCTAAATTTATTTCCTTTTGTCGGGAGATACGATATGAGCAAAAATAATGCTACCATCTGTTAGGTTGGTGCAAAAGTAATTGCTGGTTTTTTCACTAATTTTAATGCCAAAATCACGATTACTTTTGAACAAACCTAATAGAAGTCTGACTTAGTCTGTTTTGGCTCAAACTGGGATTATCTACACACATGAGTTTATATAGTATTTTGTTAAAACCAATCGCCACTTCTCAGAGTTAAAAAAATTTAGACTCTGTCTGCACAACTTTTAAAACTAACCAATGAACACCCACAAAACTGACACCATCAATTCAAGTGTTGATTAGGTTTTATTCTCCAGTTAAGAGGCTGAGGTAGATATTTACATGCAGGGATTTTATTGAGGTGTACTCTTAAGAGTTATACCTTTGGAGAAATGAAGAGGAGCAGGATTGGGTAGAGGAAAAAGTTGAAAAGCAAAGCAATTTCAGCATAGGCCTCATCTACCCCTGTGGTAAACTCAGATCCTTGGTCAGTCTTAAGAGTTATACAAAATTGAGACTGAGCTACTGGGCTTTCACTACCCATAGACTCCAACATAACCCAGACACGCATATATCTTTTTTTCAGACTATAACCTATGAAAACTTAAACTCATTAAAACACCAAAATCAGTCTTGCTTTTTAAATTAAAAGACTTAGAACCAAATGATTTAACTGGAACAGTGGTTATTAAGGATGAGTCTTTGTACTAGCAGTATCAATATCACCTGGAAACTTGCTAGAAATGCAACTTCTTGGGTCCTACCCCAGAATTGCTGAATCAGAAGCTCTAAGGTGGGGCCAGACAACACTCTAAAGTTTGAGAACCACTGACCTAGTGCTTTGAAAACATAATTCAGTAGTGGAAAGGAAAAAAGCTACCCAAAATATTTCAGAATTATAGGACTGGGCTGGGAGTAAAAAATAATACATGGAATCCCATCCATGATTAGAGTTTGGTTGATGTGGATTTTGCTCCACTCTTCCTTGTCCGTCCTGGTTTCTGCTATGCATGCAGGTGATGTCTGGCAGCACTGCACCTGTGACAACAACCCTATCTGTGGTTTATCCAACTATTTCCTAAGTATATGCTGAACAGATGAAATGTATCATTTCACTTAGATTGATAGGAAGAAATAAGCCTTAAGAATGATAAGGATTTCCACTTTCGCAAGCCTCAACAGGATCAGGAAATAGCTTGTCTGAGGTTTAATAATGATAACTCAGTCAAGATCTTCCCTGAATTTAAGATCATCCAAAGAGTATTTAAGGATCGAAATTTTGTCCTATAGGTTTCCACCCAACCCTTTTCTTAAACTATTGCCTGTTTGTCACTTGAATGAGGCATCTTCTGGAATAACACAGCTGGAAGAAAGCGAGCAGGTCTTAGTCACTCACTGCTACAAGAATACAGTATAGATGTGCAAAAACAGTGGTTTTGCATTGCGGATAACTGGCAAACACACCTCATCCAAGTGATGAAGTTTATCATCATCAGTGTTAAGCCATGCTCATTACACTTACCAAAGACTTTTGTCCACATAGCTATCTCCTTTCTAATTATTAGGGATCTGCTCAAATGTGATCTCCTTACAAAATGCTTGGGGCTACCTTATCCAAAGTTATCATTTCCCTAACTTTTGTACCTTCTATCCAAATATTTCCTTCAGTGTATGAAATTATTCCATTATGTGTGCTTGTGTGTTTAGTTATTTGCTTATTTCTCCACTAGGTGAGGAATACCATGAGAGTAAGCAAATTATTTATGTCATTCTTCATTATCTATCAAGAATTTAGAATAGTACTGGTAACATATTAGGCACAAAATCAATATATTAAAAAAAATGAAAAACTTTTCCTGGTGTCTTTGAAGCCACACATATCAAAGACCAAAGTTGAACTCTGCTTTACTCCAGTGTCCATCATTTTTTTACCTAGCTGCTAAGCATATACAGAAAATGATCATTAGCACAGTAAATAACAATAACTCACACTGACTGACTTACTATGCACTTGAATGGTTTACATACAGTTGAATGCCAAGGATTTTAGTAGGAATTCAGGTATTTTCATCCCAGTTTTATAGTTGAGAAAACTAAGGTTCGAAGGGAGTAATTTTTTCACATTCACAAAACAAGCAAGCTGCAAAATTGTCTGAGTTGGACACTCAGGTCCTTAATCATTTTGTCAGCATTAGTTAAAATGTAGTTGCAACAGAATCTCCTGGGGAGGTGTCTTTCCAAATTCTAAATTCTCTGGCCCTATTACCAGAAACTCAGATACAGTAGGCAGAGGCTGGGTGTTCACCTCACCCAGATTTCTAAAGCAGGCAGCTCAAATACAGCATCTTGCTACAGATTTTGGTAGATCAGACTACACTAATGCCATATGATAACAATCATAGGGAAAAGGATATAGAATTTGGGGATAATTCCTGCTAAAGTTCTGCACAAGGAAAGTGCAGTTCAGGTAATGAGTCATAAGCAACAATTATTCTTCTCCATAGTTTATCGTCCAAGTTCAGATCAAGTCTGGTTCTGATTAACCTGTAAGGACAGATGAGATCAGAGCCCCCTGTGTCTGACTTCAAGGATATTATCATACTTATACTTCTCTGATGGAATAAATGGCTCTTGACTAAGAAAGGTGATAAGAGATCCCACCTTTCCTGATCTGTGACTCTGGGCTGCAGGAATAGAGGCCAAGTTTCAATCTTAGTAGAGGAAGACTTGCCATTGACGTGCTTGACTTTTGACAGGAATACTGCAGCTGTTTGTACTCAATCCTTAAATTGGAGTGAGGGAAAGGCAGGGTCTGTCATTGGCTGATGATGGATTTTCATCAGCTCATAACAAAACGGAGTAGCTCAGACAGCCCGTTGAAATAAATTTAATCTTATTTTGCAAAAAAGAAAGAAATAGTAGATTCGATTTTGGCAGCTAAATTCAATCCTGTGTGAAAGGAAAGCTAACATAATTTGAAGTGCCTCAAGAACCTTAAATCTCCCCCAGGATTTCTTTGCTTGCCTTTTTCTTTCTCTTTCCCATGCCTCTCTCTCTCTTCCTTCAGGGAGCTTTGTTTCCTATTTTATATGGCTTTAGCCTCTTCCTTGAGTGTTTCTGCTTTCTCTGGGCTTTAATGTAAGCTCCTTGTGGCTAGCATACATTTGTGATTGTGATTCAGGAGGTCTTTTTTGGGATTTGATTCTGCTGCTTGGATGCATGATCAATTAAACACAAAGAGGGGGTTCCTTATTGGCTCAGGTCTTTCTGAATCAGAATCCTTAAAATGGCAGAAAAAGGGCACAGATATGTAATCATTCCTTTGGGGCAATATCTGGTCTATCAAAATTATTTCTATTTCCTGATGAGCTAGTAATTTTGATGTCAGATGTTTGTCTTTTGCTTACCTCCCATCCAAAAGAAGTTCATAATCCAAAGGCATCCCCTGTATCAATATTAAAAATACCTGTGTTAACCCCAAATTTGTTATATTTATTGAAACGATAGGAAAATATATATGAAGCCTAAAGGAAATAATAAATATAACTCATAATACCACATTGGAGATGACTACTATTAACATTTTGTGATACATCTTTCTGTTTCTTTGTTCTATTTACATGTTTATATTTGTATGTATATATAAACAGAAACATTTTTACTTAAAAGAGGTCATAGATTCTATCCTATTTTGTCATTTATTTAAATATTATAATACTTTTTTTAATGATTACATGTTAGTCAATCTTAGCTACCTTATTCTCTTAATAAATCCTCTGTTTTTGAATGTTTATACTATTTCATTATTTTGTTCTAGTAAAAAAACTGTGAAGACTATTCTTCTAAAACCTCTCTATGTTTTTGTTAAGGTATATGATTTTTGAAAAACATATATAGTTTCTCATTCTCCATGTTTTGCTTATTAGTGGCTTTCAAAGTGTGGTCCTACAGTAGCATCAGCATCACCTGAGTATTTTTTAACAAGACAAATTTTCAGGTCCCACCCAGACCTACTGAATCAGAAATTCTGGTGGTGAGGTCCAGAAACCTGAGTTGTAACAACAACTCCAGGAGATTCTGATATATGCTAATGAGTGATAACTATGGATCTGGGCCATTTGATGGTTAGAGGGAACTGCCGGTCTAGCAGTCTCACTGTACAGTATTTGTAAGTCCTGCAGCAATGCTGGGATATGTTTTCTAGGAAAATTCAACTATTTGTCTAATATTTCAGATTTTTTTTTGGCTGACTCTGAGGATAACAGTTCTGGCAAGTCTTCTGTGGTCTTTATGTTAGCAGCAGCAAATCCTTATGGGTCTGCAGCAACTCGATTCTTGCATCCTCAGAGGAAACAATTCATCTGAGGGGCATAATGCACAGTGAAAGATAGAGGCAAGTTTTAGAGAAGTAGTGATAATTTATTAAAAAGTTTTAGAGCAGGAACAAAAGGAAGTAAAGTACACTTGGAACAGGGCCAAGCAGGTGACTTGAGCAATTCAAGTGCCCTGACCTTAGACTTGTGGTTTTATACATTGGCATGTATCTGGAGTTTTGCATCACTCCTCCCTTGATTTTTCCTTGGGGCAGGCTGTCCGCATGTGCACACTTGGGAGTGGGTGCACGTGTGGTGTGTTTACTGAAGTAGTATGCATGCTCACTTGAGGTAATTTCCCCTTACCAGTTTGTTTCTAGAGAAAAGTTGTATATGAGTTATACTCTGCCATTTTGCCTCTTAGTGCACATGCTTGAACCCAGTCACCCAAATCCTGAGATCTTATTGGAAAACTGCTGCCCACCAGCTTCAGGTGTTGTCTATCTATTGGGAGACTGATTTTCCTTGATGCCAAATGTGACCAATTATTTTAGAGAGACAGCTTAACAACTGCCTGACCATTACCTGATGGTTGCTTCGAGATGGTACTTGTTCCCTTGACCTTGACACCCTTCGTGGAAAGGAACTCGAGTGGCTCGTTTCACTCAGCTTGCAGTCTATGGACAACTAAGTGTTAACAGCTCAGTGAAGGGTCAGGCTGATTGCCTCCTGCACCTGTCCTTTATGACACCTGAGTTCTTGTTCAGTGTCTGGGAAGAATCAGGTCACAGGAACTGTTTAAAAGATGATGAATGCAGAAGACTTTATTTAGCAGTGGAAGTGGCTCTTGGTGAAAGGTGAGCTAGAAAGGGGATGTTACAAGAAGAAGGTGATCTTTCCCTGAAGACCAGCTGTCTCTGGCTAGGCTCCCTTCCAAAACTGTGCCATCTGAAGTTAGCTGCATTACCTGTAGTCACTGATCCTCAGTTGCTTCTCTGTTTACCACTCATCTGCCTGTATCCCCAGCATTCAGCAGCTTGCATCCCTGACCACTTGCATCAGCTGCTTGTGTTTTTACGAGCACAGGATAAGGGGTATGGAAGGCCAAAATGCAATCATTTGGGCGGGAAAAAATGGGTCAGATGCTTTCATTTGGGACCAAGTTTCCAGGCTTGAAGGTAGAGTTTAGCTGGGAGCCCAGACCTTCAGTATCAGCGCCAGCTGTTTTCACTTAGGGCTGAGGTACCAGGCTTGAGTTTGGAGTTTAGCCCAGAGCCCAAAAATTCTGTATTAGCCTGACATTCCTTGGGTGGGGAGGGGCCCTCTCCTGCCCTGCTCACATTTGCCTACTTAGGTCTCATGTGAAGGACCACACTCACCTCCTGGCTTTTCTGCTTTCTTTCTCCTTCCCACAAGACCCCCGACTTTTTGAAATTAAAAGCTAAGGTTTTATTTTAGCACTTAAAGATTACACGAAACATGGCTGATTACCCATACTTAAAAATTTATCAGTTATTTCTCCTGGCCTATTGAATATAATATAAACCATTAACATGGTATTTAAGACATTTCCCAGCCTTTCATCAAATTACTCTTTGAATTTGTAAGGGAGAAAGCAAATAATTTTCTCTCCATCATTCATATTTATTAGTTGTAATGAACCCCTTTAACAGAAGACAGGTTAACCACAGAAAAACAAACAAGTTTAATGACACGTATACATTAGTGATATCCAGAGAAGTTAGTGAATTTCAGAGAAGCAGCTTTGAACTCAGGCTTATATTACCATTGTTCCCCAAAACAAAGAAGTGTATTGTGGGAGCCGGTATTGGGGAGGTGACCAGGAAAAGCCGGGCAAACAAGGGTAAGTTTGTTATGCAGATTTAAGAGCGTTCTCCATTGGTAAGAGTCTCTAGTGATTTAGTCATTCTTTCCTGGTACAGAGAAGAAGACATCCATGCAAACAGAGATTTCCTTTCCTAATGTAAATTTCTTTTACAAAAGAGTAACTTCTACTCTATTTTCAGAGCTTCTCCTGTCAGTAGTTTCTCAAAATAATCAACTCAAAATAAGCTTTAGGCCAAAGAGGTATATTTTGGGGTGGCAGGATCTGGTTTCCTACAAATCTCATCTGCTACTCCCTACTCATTTAAGTTTATTCACTTTGGGTTTATTATATAAGCCATTCTCTTTCAGGAATTCATGCGTTAATACCACCAATTTTAAATACTCTTCCAAACCTTTATAACATAGGGAAATCTATTCTTCCTCTAGGACTCAGCTCAAACATATCACCTCATTTATGAAGGCTTCTGTTATTTCAATCCATGACAATAATTTCAATGTTACTTTGGTTATACCTCAATATGAATTTCTTTTACTGTCTTGTAAATAATTTAGTACTTTTGTTTTAATGACTTGTCATGCATGTAGGGACAAGATATTACCTATGAATATCCCAATACAGTACAATGGACTGACTAGGTATTCATTAAGTGTTAAATGCTTAAATGAATCATAAAAATACAAAGTTCATAATATGTATATTGTAATATCAAACATTTAAATTCCATACAAATTTACTATTATTAAAAATTTAGAAGAGGACTGATTATTAGTCCAAAGAGAAAGAGAATTGAAAAATTGATCTCTCTAGTTAATAGGATAACATATTTAAAATATTTTATTAGAATTATAAAAATGGTAGAAAATAATTTGACAGCTCAAGGTAGAAGAAATATTTTTGTCTTGTTTCATTGTTCTTTTTTGCTTGAGGAGAAAAAAAAAAGCATCTAACATTACTTTGGCCTTGCTTTATTGGCTGGAAAGCAAAGTTGTGATAAATAACCTTGCCATGAAATAGAGATGATTACAATGGAACAATATTGCATTGCTGAAAATGGGTGTTTGTAAGTATTGTTGTTCTTTACAACCTTCTATTTTCTAAAGAAGGCCTTATTAGCTGCAGAATGCTTTAAATAAAGAGATGATTTCAGCATCCTACCTAAGCCAAAAGTCCTACTCCCTTCCCTTTATTGTTGTTGATCAAACTTTTACAGCCTCAGTAAGCAATTTCAGGGAAATCAGCTACGCCATTCCATCCAGAAATGTATATTTCATCACTTTCCTCCATGACATGGTTGAAATGACTAATTTTCTGGGGGTCATTAAATCTCCATCTTTCATAGAAGACCACATATTCTACCTCCCATATTACCCAGTGATTTGGGGCAATAGGCAGACACTCAGGAGTACTTGAAGCAGATTAACACTGAAAGAGCTTCTGATGCATCAAACAATCCTTCGAGTGTCTCTTAGACAAGATTTTTCACATAAAATGCCTGCACTCAGCTCAAGAAGGAAGGATTTTATCACAACTGGAATGCCTGTCAGATTGCAATAGTATGTCCACTATGGAGGAAATTGTGTTCTATCCAAATGTTTATGTTGAACCCTAATCCCTAAATATGGCTATCTGTAGAGACAAGGTTCATAAGGAGGTAAATAAGTTGAAATGAGGACAACAGAGTGCGGCCAGTTTCAATTAGATGAGCCACCTTAAATAAGAGACACCCTAGAGCTCCTTTGCTTTCTTTACATGCATATGCACCAAGGAAAGGCCTGTGGGATCATCTGCAAGCCAGGAAGGAAGACCTGGCCAGGAACCAACCTTGCTGGACCTCTTGTGGGGACTTGTAGCCTCCAGAACTATGAGTAAATAAAGTTCTGCTGTTTAAGGCACCCAATTTTATCTTACTGTGGCAGCCCAAGCAGACTAATACATGTTTCCACTGAGCGTTATTCAAAGAGAAGTACGTTAATAATTAATATTTTAATGTCAAGAAAGACACCTATATCTCAGACATACAAAAACAACCATTCAGTATGGTCTTTGGACAGCATGAGAAATACTGTCCTTTTCTTTTTAGGAAAGGTAAACAACCATGAAAATCCCATCCCTTCAATGATTGACTTGCATGAGGACGAAATCTAGGGCCCTAGTAAAGAGTACAAATGTAAATGTGCAGAGTGTGTTTACTCATTAAATGTATTAGTGCCCATTATTTATTCATTTAAATTATTCATTGGGGCCTACCATGTATCCAGCACATCTGTGAGGGCTGGGGAAACGCTGGTGTGCAGGCCAGCAAAATCCCCAGTCAGCGTGGAGGCTGCATAACAGATAATAATCAAGTAAACATATCATTGATATAATTTTCAGAGAGTAAAGAGCATAGAAAAACAAAACCAGAAGATGGGACAATGAATGACTTGCTGGCAGCTATTCAGATTTCAGTGAAGAAGGCAGAGCCTACCCTCATGCAGCTTAAAACGAAATGATGGTAACACTTTAAGCAAGAAAGTGAATGTGTTAAGATTGTATGCAGAGGTGGCTATTGAAACACAAAGGAAAAAATGCCTTTTACAGTTTTGGAAGGCCAGGGAAGTCTTTACCAGGGACAGTAAGAGTAGTGGAGAGGAATGGTTAAATAATTCAGTACGGAAAGAGAGAGGTGTGTGTGATGCTTGCTGGTGACTTTGCTCACTGATTCTTTTCTGTCTTGTAAAATGGGTCTCATAAGAGAAGATTGGTGTTCAATAACCAGAATGAGAAATAGCCTGAAATCGTCCTGGAAATATAAGTCGTTCACAGAGAATGAGGCCATAAATGAAAAACATTAAGGCAGATATTGTATCATAAAGGTTCATGCTAAGGAAGTAAAAGTATATTTTGAGGCAAAGGGTATATCCCTTGAACATTTAATGGCTTCAAGAGGATTAAACCTTTAATTTATAAACTCACAGAAGGTTTTTAACTTTCATTTAATTTTATGTATATTTTCTAAATTTCTGACAATGAGTAGTGCTTATATAAATTGTGAATTCTTAAAGCAATTGGAAAAAAATAGAATTAGTCTATTTTTGACAAATTCTACTCAAGAGAATTAGTCAAAAAAGGCAAAGGGCCCCAAACTGACAATATTCCTGAATAAACACATGGTATCAGTTTAATAACCTCCAAATTAGTGCATTGGCCCGTAGGCTTTGGTATCTCAGGTCTTTTTGACATAAAAATCGGAAGTCCAGAGAGATGAACATCTGTTCTATAATCTTTGGAATTATCCTCATGCACATATTTTCTTGGTAAGAAGATTGAGCAGCAGAAACTTAGACATCCTGGAAATTCTGCTACATCGTCCAATTTGGAAGTTTTTCTGGGCTAAATGGTCTCTTTACAGAAGATATACTAATGCTGATCATAATCAAATTCTATAGCCCAGCAATTCCACCCCTAAGTATATATATGCCTATAAAAAATTTCCATAGATGGTCACCAAAAAAAAAAAAAAAAAAAAGTATGAGCAGCACAAATTGCAAACTCCCCAAATGCTCATTAATAGTAAAATAAGATAAGTATATTTTGGTATATTTGTAACAAATGAAATAGGGTACAGCACTAATAATAAAAGTACTGCAACAACTTACAATAGTATGGATGACTCTAACAAATATAATATTGAGTGAAAAAGATCAAACAAGAAATGTAGATACTGTAAGGTAAGGGTGTGTGTGTGTGTGTGTGTGTGTGTGTGTGTGTGTGTGTTTATGCATTTACCCTAAGAAGGTATAATAGATAATTTCATGTTTTGACTTGACTGGGATATGGGGTGCCATATATATGGTCCAACATTATTTGGGGTATTTCTATAAGAGTGGTTATGGATGAGATTAACATTTAAATCAGTAAGCTGAGTAAAGCGGATTGACCAACCTGAAGTGGGTGAGCCTCATCCAAACAGTTGAAAGCCTGAATTAAGCAAACAAACAAAAAGTCTGACCCTCCTCTGAGAAATAGTGAATTGCTCCTGCCTGACTTTGTTTGAACTGGGACACCGGCTTTGTCCTATCTTGGGACTTAAAGTGAAACATCAGTTATCCCTGGATCTGGAGACTGTTGGCCTTTGGCCTGAATTACACCAACAGCTCTCCTTGGTCTAAGAAGGCTCAGCCTGAAGATCTTAGGACTTGTCAGCCTCCATAATTGCATGAACCAATTCCTTCAATAAATCTCCTTGTAAATGTAAAGGATGTACACGCATCCTATTGTTTCTGTTTCTCTGGAGAACCCTAACTAAAACAGAGGATTTCCAGGGTGCTAGTAATGCGTTGTTTATTAATCTGAATTCAGAGCACTATACACTCAACTATGGCAAAGTATTAAGGTAAATTTAGGTTGGGTATAAATACTAGGAATCACTTTTTTCAACCGTTCAGAAAGTTCCAATTAAAGGCAACTTTATGACTCCTCATCAGTTTAGAGGATATCAAAATCTTAATGTCATATGAAAAAAATACAAAAAGTATGGAACATCTCATGATCATTGTCCATTTCCAAATGTTATAGTCTGTTTGCCTAAACTAGGCTCAGCTATAGGTCAGAGGGTCTGGCATAAGCCACTCTGTTCCCTGCAGCCCTCCTCCACATTTCTGAGGCTGTAGATCAAGCTTTTCTTTACATGCATTCTAGTAGAATCAAACCCTAGGATCAGAGAACCTATATTTGGCAGTTTTGTTATAGAGTATGTCACGATCTGTACAAAAGCCACATCTCTAGAGATTTCCAAGTTACCCTGCAATGCAAGGGGGAAGCCCTGGGCAACCTAGCTCAGAGCAGTGCAAAATGAAGAGAGAGACCATTTATAGGATGTTGTATATGACTTGCTCTTAAATGTGTTTAAAGTCATTTTTAGAGACTCATCCCTATGAGAAAGTGGAGCACTGGACCTTCTGTGGGAATTTCATAGTACTTGAATAATATTGAATTAGTACTTAAAAGATAGAATCGTACAAAAATGTTGCCTGTATAGAGTTCTAGGCAATTACCATGTGCCTTCTAAAACAACAATCTGAAACCCTTCCATCAAAACCACAAATTTTATCATAAAATTTCTACTTTTTTAAAAAGATAAAATGATAATTACAGATTTTATTTTAGCCAATAAATAAATAATAATGCTTGCTTTGCATGGACACCATACTTCCTTCACCCCAGCCCCATCTAACCTGCATTTACCACAAACTCAGAAATATAAAACTATTACTGAATAGCAAGAAAAGGAATCTAAGAAGGCTTATGTATTTATCTATTGCCAACTATAAAAAATAATATTTTAATGGATTAACAGTTTCTTCTATTAGGAGCTAGATCCAAAGGCAGTAAACAAATTATATTTCTTGTATAACTGGATTTTTACATTCACAAAGCTTCCTGTATTTTGCTGACACCATTATCAACCACAAAAATAAAGTAATCCACCCCCATTCCATATGGCTAATATTTCCTTGATACCTTCGAAAGTGTTAACACATTTGGTAGCTCTTGTATGTCTTAAATACCAACTTTGGCACTTTTCTCTGAAAGCTAATTTGGAACTTTGCTCTGAAAACTCCCCTTTAGCAATCTGTCAAAAAACTACTCAGTCAAAAACTGAGCTCCTGAATACTCAACGGTTTTGGTTTTGTTTTGTTTTGTTTTGTTTTGTTTTCTTTTCTATTTTTCCCAACCGCTCTGTCCCTCTCTCAATCTGGCCACTTACCAGAAATCCTGGGACACCGAAGTCAAGCTTTCTAGTACTGAGCCATTTCCAATTCTCAGTCTACTCAGTGTCAGCCAAAGCCCTAAACTCTCACGAAAAGTGCCATGTCTTGATTAATCATTTGTTAATTTGAAGGCAAAGTGCTATATTTCCTGGTGGAGAAAACCAAAATAATCAGATGGCTTGCTTTTTTTTTCTTCTCTCTATGTTGGCCCAAGGTCAGTGGGTTTGAGCAAAGCAGGAGTTCACAGTTTTAGAGAGACTGTCAGTCTTAGGCCTGGATCCATCACACAGGGAAGTATGACACACAGAGAAGTAAAAGCTTTAAAGCAGTTTTAAAGGGAGTTTAGATAAAAGAAAGATGGGAATTCCTTCTCGGACTAAAAGATTTTAGACAAATATTACTAAATACAACTGGCAGCAACTGGCATTGGGTACACTATAGTAGGGCTCAGTCTGTTGGGTGCTTCATTAAAGTTGAGTAATTTGAAATCAAATCCTAAAAGTGTGTCTGAATTCTTGTGGCTTTTTGGAAAGAACAATTTCTTATTTACTTGTTCTTAAGGAAAAATTACTTTAAATGCTAATTTTTACTGGAGATGGAGTCTTGCTCTGTCACCTAGGCTGGAGTGCAATGACGTGCTCTTGGCTCACCGCAACCTTCACCTCCTAGTTTAAGCGATTCTCCAGCCTCAGCCTCCCGAGTAGCTGAGACTACAGACGTGCGCCACCAGGCCCAGCTTATTTTTGTATTTTTAGTAGAGATGGGGTTTCACCATCTTGCTCAGGCTGGTCTAGAACTCCTGATCTTGTGATCCATCTGCCTCGGCCTCCCAAAGTGCTGGGATTACAGGCATGAGTCACTGTGCCCGGGATTTTAGTGCTAATTTTTCAAAGCTATGTGGAAATAATATTACTCTGATCTCTCTGTGTTGGTTAATGTTTTCAACTGCTTAGCATCTGCTTTCCATGAGCCATGCCATTAATAGTCTCCCAATCATAGCCTCATCCCTTCCTCTTAAGCAACAGGTACGGAGCACTGTTAGCCAATCATCCACCTGACAATAGCAATTGACTCAAGAAGTGAGCTCATGAACCAAGAAGGGCGTGAGGACTTTACTTGGAGAGAAATATGGACATCCAGGGGCAAAATGAAATACTCTCTCTACTAGATTGTTATGCCTGGGCTTGCAGCAACCAAATTCTCTACCACATGGAGGGATTAGGCAAAATGTGAAGAGCACAGACAAGCAGAAACAAGAGCTGCGCAGGTGTCTTGTTCAGACTAAATTACAGTCTGAACTTACATGCAACGGCCTCTGAAAAGTAGTCTTTCCAAGTGGGCTTAAAACTTTAGTCAAGACAAACTGTATTTTCAGAGGCAGCACAGTGCATTTCTTATAGTTCTTATTGCTCTTCTTTATTATCAAATAAAATTTGGCTTCCTGTAACTTGTATTTTGACCAGCTCTCCACTATTATGGAATGAATATATTCTATTATATGCGAGTCTTTTACATATTGAAAGATATCCTGTATTCCCTAAGTCTTGTTTTTTACCCCAAGATAAAGTATCAGCTCCTGTAAGAGAAACAAAGTGGACTGGCATTAAACACAAATCTGATCCAACATGACAAGTCGTTTGTTCCGATGAGGATTTTCTGCTGGGTCAATGGTAATAACTAAATAGATAGCAGGATCTTAGATACAGTTTGAGTGCAGAAGTGAAGCATAAGAAAGGTATCTCATGTAAAGCAGAACATTAGATACTAGGGATAAAATGATCTGTTTTCCAGAGCAGTATTCTTCTCTCTCTCTCTCTCTCTCTCTCTCTCTCTTTTTCTTGAAGAACAAGTAGGTAGAATAAAACAATTGACCAAAGATTTAAAATTTCAGCCAAGTTCTGTCAGTGACTAGGAAATGTTAGAAGTCAGTGGGAAAATAATTATTCAATATTAAATTAGAAATAACATGAAATGCAAATGTGAAAAACAATGGTATTTCGGGATTTTTAAGTTGATCAGTTGGCAGAAAATCCAACTTTTTCTAAAAAGAGTTAGTATACAGAAAAGACAATGATTACACCAAGAATATCAAAATATGAAGATCAGTTGAAATTTTTAAAAAATGTCATTTCTACTGGTAATTTAGACCAAAATGAGAAAAGTGATTGATTGCAAGTGGTAGCTGGGGACATGCTTCTTTTGCATGACACAGTCCCAAACTCCAGGGATATGTGTCAATTCTGAAAGGTACCAGGATAATTCTGTGATCTCTCACTGTTGAACTTGTGGTTTTAAGCGACCTAAAAATTTCTTGTTTGGGTTTTAGAAAGACAATAAAGTTTATTTCAATAACCCTGTACCTGTTTAAATTTAAAAGAGAAGAAATTTAAAGGCAGAAATTCCTCTCAATTATCTGGGCTGGTAGTTTAACCTCATAAGTAAAAGTTTATGTGGTAAATCACTAAATTAACTTAAGTGTTACTATAGATTTTTCCTTGGAGCCCCGTAGATCATTTCAATTCAATTCCAAACAATCTCTTCAATATGAATATCCCTGGGCCCTGACTTGGGCGCTCTCACATTCCAAGAACTTAAGAGATTTTCTCTAGACTTCAGTCTGGGATTGTCATCTCTTGTCTACTTTGTATTGATACAATGAACTCCAATAGGCATTTTCTTGGGAGTAAAATTTGTTTTGCTACAGTGGAAGAGTGTATAAACAGAGGAGTCACAGGTCTCAGCTATGAAGTCAGAAAAATCTTGGGTTCAACTCTGAGGTCTCTAATTCACCAAGACTTTCTGAGCCCATTTCCATATTTATAAATTCATAATCGCAAAGTCTACTTTATAGGTTTGTTATGAGGACTCGGTTGTTTTTTCCAAAATCCTCAGTATGTTTTAAGTACCAAACTCGTAAACTGGTAGAAACTTCTTTTATAAATGTAAGAATTGAGGATAAAAGCTATCCAAAGGATGATAACCGTAATTAGCAAACTCAGGTGGAGGCACATAACAAATGGAAACAAATATCTATGACTTGCCTTTAAAATTCTACCTTACCAATATTAGGATAACATTTTGCTTTAGAATAGTTTAAAAAATGTTTTGTCAGGCACTGTGGTTTTCCCTGGCAGTTGAATAATATGAAGTCTCTTTCCCTTGAAGGAGTTATGTTTAGGAACAGGTGGGCAAATAATTTCAGAGTTGTGTGTTGCATGTTTAGATCTATTTATAAGGTATTTCAGATCATGAAGGAAGAGTTTTAGTCTTGTGCTGGGCTATGAAAACAGGGTATCTACGAAGGCTTCCTGGAGGATGTCAGACAGAGTTTAACTTTGTAGGAAGTGCAAGAATCAAGCAAAGAAATCCATTCTAGGTAGACTAAAAGGGTTCAACAATGGTATGGAGGCAGGTAAAAATGTGACAGAGGAACTGTAAACCCTTTTATGATAAAAGATTAAAAGATATTTCAGAGATTTGTTCTTTCAGACTTTAGTGTTACAAAGGATTCCCATGCTTGGCCATTTTTTCCCAAGGCAGAGAAAAAGAGATAAAACATTAAAATTATTAAAGTCAACATACACGATTATTTATTATTTTAACATCAATCCAATTGAAATTATGCAAAGAATGTTTGTTGTTTTAAAATATGTTTTGGCCTGTGTAATAATGGAATACACCAGGAAACTAAAATAGTATTTATGGTTAATAGTAAGAAAAATGCAAAACTATCGTTACTTGAATATGACGAGAATTTATGGAAAATATAAAAGGATCAAACTGTTAGAACTAAGACGTAAATTCAATTTATCTATATGAATAGTAAAGGTGCAAAACTTGACAGGTGTCTTATATCACTAACAGTTAGTGAATATAACGTAGAAGAAGACTCCATTCATAACAGGAGCAAAAATTTAAATGTTTGGAAGTAATCTCAACAAGAATGCTTCTAAACTGAACTCATCTGAATATTTTTGCTGAGAGATTTAAAAGAAGACTTAAAAATGGAGAGACATATCAAGTCCACAGATGGGAAAATTGAATATGGTAAACCAATTCTTCCTTTTTTAGATATTATGCAAATCTAGTTAAAAATCATAGTATATATTTTTGAATTCAATAATATGAATTTATGACTGACTCCAATTATTGAGAACTGTAAAGAAAAAATTTTAAGTTTAAGAGCTAGTGTATACTCAACTATACTATTTATCATCAGTTACATGGTGTTTTTTCTAGCAATTTTCTTTAGGAAAGTAAAAATCTGGAAAAATCATTTATTTTTTTAAAAAGTCTTCATCACATTATATTTAAACAGGCTTTTTACTTAGGCTTAGAGAATGATTACAAATATAGTTCTCATACATCTTATATCTAGTTTTCATATTATTAACATCTTAACTTAGTATTATACATTTGTCACAATGAATGGACCAACACTGATGTATTATTATAAACTAAAGTTCATACTTTATTCATTTTTCCTTAGTTTTTACCTAATGTCCCTTTTTCTGTTCCAGGATTCCACATTACATTTAGTTGTGATAGCTCCTTGTGTTCCCCTTAGCTCTGGTGGTTTCTCGGACTTACCTTGCTTTTGAATGACCTTGAATAGTTTGAGAAATACTGGTCGGGAACGTTGTAGCATGAACCTCAACTGGGATTTGTGTGATGTTTTTGTAATGATGAGACCGGGTTTATTGGTTTAGTGCACAAAGGCGGAGTATCATTTTCATCACATCATATCAAATGTGAGCTCTATCAACATGACTTAACACTCTTGCTGTCAGTCTTATTACCAGGCTGAGGTAGTCTTTTTTTTTTTTTTCAGGTTTTTCTACTTTTTACACATTTCTCCCTCCTTTTGAATACTGTATTCTTTGGAAGGAAGTCACCATGTACAGATCATACTTAAGGAACGAGAAACATTACTTTTGAAAACAAATTTAGCAGCCTTAACTCCAGAAATATAAGACTGGTTAATTTTGGTATTTCTGTCATAGAGCTCATTATATAATCATTAAAAATAACATTTTAAAAACTCAATTTTATGTCAGGGAAAATATTTATAACAAAATAAATGAAAGAGGTACTGCATATGCAACATAAAACTCATTATTGCCAAAATATACAGATGTAAAACAAAATAGTATGAAAATAGTGTTTATAAGGTCAATTTAACAATCCTTTTACATTTCTGATTTTCCAAATTCACTACAACTTATTTTATAATCAGAAATGTAATTTTCAAAAACTAAATGAAAATAGTTTTTCCACTAAAGGGATATGTTTACCAGATGGGCTGGACATATTTATGTTGGCTGGACAGTGTATTTACTCCTTGAAATGGGGCTGGAAGTCCACAGAGAAGTTTTTCTCTGCTCTCTTTGTCTTCCATAATAAGTGACCCCCTATAACACACATTCCCAGACTCACACCTAAGTAAATACTTGCTTTCTTCAAGATTGTTTAACAGCATAGAAGTACAACTTTAGAAATACTAATGTTGATCTATTACTTAACTCGTAATCGAATTTTATGCTTTTGTTGATTATTCATCAGTAGACATAGATTAAATAAGGGATCTCATCAATTGAAAACTGAAAAAAAAATTTTTTGGTTGCTTAGTATGTTATCAAATTCTAGATTGACTTCTTGCTGCCACAAAATTTAATTAATCTTTTTATTTAGAGAACATTATCCATCCACATGCTGTTCTAAGAAATTATACACAATGATCCCTTAAACTCTTTATGCAGTTGTCCTGAATAGTAGCATCTGGCAAGATTATAGTGTAATATCACAACCAGAAGATTGACTTTGGTACAATCCACTGATCTTATGAAAATTTTCTCAGTTTTACTTGTACTCGTTTGTGTGTGTGTGTGTGTGTGTGTGTGTGTATTTACTTCAAATTTTATCAGAGGTGTAGTTCTGTGTATCTACCACCATAGTCAATATAGGAACAGTTCCATCACCACAAGGATATCTCGTGTTGATGCTTTATTACTGTACCCACTCCCTTCTGACCACCAGCTCCCATATCCAATCCCTGGAAACCACTAATCTGTTCATTTTCATAATTTTATTATTTCAAAAATGCTATATCAATAGATTAATATAGTCTGTGACCTTTTGAGGTTAGTTTTCTTCCCCCACTCGGCCTACAATTCCCTTGAGATTCATCCAAATTGTTGCATGTAATGATGGTATGATGGTTCCTTCCTTTTTATTGCTGGGTAGTATGGCATGAATGTACCACTGCTTGTTTAAATATTCATCCACTGAATAATGTCTGTGTTATTTTTGTTGTTTGTAGTTTTTTTTACTATTACAGGTAAAGCTGCTATTAACAGTTCATGCAGGTTTTGATGTGAACATAATTCTTCATTTCTACAGCATAAATGCCCAAGAATGTTTCACTGCATGCTTTGTGTTCAAGGATCTGCCAAATATTTTCCTTTAACTGATCCTCCTACATATCCTATTAGAAAAAAAAATAGCAAAATATAACAGTAATGAAAAGGCTTGTTACAAATAGCCAGAATAGATATAGACACACAAATATTTTTAATTTAAACTGTATGGAAGCATGGTATGCATTTTGAAGCATATGATCATAAGTGTAGTTTAATGACTTTGCACAAAGTGAACACATCTATGTAATAGATGCACTCAGAGCAGGTTATAGAATATTACTGGAATCTCTGAAGACTGCTTAGACCCTTGCTAGTACTCTCCATGTTGTACACCCCTAGGATAGCCACATTCCTGATTTTTGACACCATGATATGTTTTTATCTACTTTTGAACTTTGCATAAACAGATTTACATAGTCTGTACTTCTGCATCTGGCTCCTTTAGTTTAACGTTGTGTTTGTGAGATTAATTCATACTATAACATTTCAGGGCATGTAGCAGAGTTCATGTTGTGCAATGTTTCATTGTATTAACTATCAAATTAAGTCACCCATTCTACTGTTAACCACATCTGATTGTTTCTTGTTTCTAGATATTATAAATAATATTGCTATGAACACTCTTGCATGTATTACCTTGTGAACCAAAGAATCATTTCTTTTAAGTGTGCCCTTATGAGAAGAATTGCTGGCTCAGGTAGTATGCATATATTCAGCTTTAGTAGATGTGACCAAATAGTTTTCCAATGTGATAGTGCTAATTTGTGCTCTCACTAGCAGTGTATAAGAGCTACCTATCCAAATATGTGTTGTAAATTTCCTTTTACACTGGAAAACAGATTGAAGATACTAAAAAGTTTCTTAATGTCACACAACTGAAGGGAAAAGACCCTGGTTTTAACCAAGGTTTCGTAAATCCAGTCATATTTATTTTCTAACTTACTATCATGTCAAACACTTGACTTTAATCACTGTAACTACCTCCCACTTTTTCCATAAATGAATTCCCATACACTTTGTGTCTCTAATGTTCTTCTACTGAAAGACTAACCCAGGAGGAACATGGGTGCCTCCCTAACTCTGCCAACTCAGCCATCTCCTCTTACTTTTTTTTTTAACTTTAAAACAATATACATTTATTGTCTCACACATTTCTTGACTTAGTTCTCAATGTCAAAATTCTGGGAACAGTGTGGCTCAATGGGGTCCTCTGATTAGAATCTCATAAAACCTAAAACAAGTCCTGTGTTTCCTTCTAGACACTTGGGATGAATCCACTTCTAAGTTAATTCAGGTTGTTGGCCAAGTTCACTGTCTTGCAGCTGTAGGATAGGGGTCCCCATTTCCTTGCTGGCTGTCGGCTGGAAACCAGTCTTTGTTCCTAGAGCCTGTCCACATCCTTCCTATACTCAATGTGTGCACTTCCAGTAATGGCAGATAGAGTACCTCTCATGCTTGGAATCCCTCTGACTTCGGCTGCATCTCTCCTTAACCATAGCCACAGAAAATTCTTTGCATTTAACAGAGTCTGTGATTAGACTGAATCAACCTGAAAAATCCAGAATAATCTATAAAGACTCTTTGTCATGTAACATGGATTAGAGACTATACATCTTTTTGGGGGAAGTGGGAGCATTATTCTATCTACTACATTGCATGTATCTGTAGTTTCTTTCAATTTTTTATTTTTCCCTATGTTACTGGAGTACAGGTGGTGTTTGATCACATGAGTAAGTTCTTCAGTGGTGATTTGTGAGATTTTGGTGCACCCATCACCTGGGCAGTATACACTGCATGCACCCTATTTGTAGTCTCATATCCTTTGCCCCACCCATCCTTCCCCACCAGTCCCCAAAGTCCATTGTTTCACTCTAATGCCTTCGAATCCTCATAGGTTGACTCCCACATATCAGTGAGAACACACAATATTTGATTTTCCATTCCTGAGTTACTTCACCTAGAATAATAGTCTCCAATCTCATCCAGGTCATTGCAAATGCTGTTAATTCATTCCTCTTTATGGCTAAGTAGTTTTTCATCATATCACCACAGTTTCTTTATCTACTCATTGATTGATGGGCATTTGGGTCAGTTCCACGATTTTGCATTTGTGAATTGTGCTGCTATAAACATGTGTGTGCAAGTATCTTTTTCTTATGATTTTTTTTCCTCTGGGTAGATACCCAGTAGTGGATTGCTGGATCAAATGATACTTCTACTAACTTTCATTTAGTTCTGCTCTGATTTTGCTTATTTCCTTTCTTCTGCTGGATTTGATTTGTTCTTGTTTCTCTAGTTCCTTGAGCTGTGGCCTTAGAATGTCAGTTTGTGCTCTTTTAGTCTTTTTGATGTAAGCATTTAGGGTTATGAACGTTCCTCTGAGCACCACCTTTGCTGTATTCTAGAGGTTTTGATAAGTTGTGTCACTGCCATCATTAAGTTTGAAGAATTTTTTAATTTCCTTCTTGATTTCACTGTTGACCCAATGATCATTCAGGAGCAGGTTATTTAATATCCACGTATTTGCATGGTTTTGAAGGTTCCTTTTAGAGTTGATTTCCAATTTTATTCCACTATGGTCTGAGAGACTGCTTAATATAATTTCAATTTTCTTAAATTTATCGAGGCTTGTTTTGTGGCCTATCATATTGTTTATCTTGGAGAAAGTTCCATGTGCTGTTGAATAGAATGTGTATTCTGCAGTTGTTGGATAGAATGTTCCACATATATCTTTTAAGTCCATTTGTTCTGAAGTATAGTTTAAACCCATTGTTTCTTTGCTGAATTTCTGTCTTGATAACCTGTCTAGTGCTGCTAGTGAAGGACTGAAGTCCCCTACTCTTTTTGTGTTGCTATCTCATTTCTTAGGTTTAATAGTAATTGTTTTATAAATTTGGAAGCTTGAGTATTAGGTGCATATGTGCTTAGGATTGTGATATTTTCCTGTTGGACAAGGCCTTTAACCATTATATAATGTCTCTCTTTGTTTTTTTCAACTGCTGTTGCTTTAAAGTTTGTTTTCTCTGATGTAAGAATAATTGCCCCCCACTCCATTTTAGTGTCCATTTGCATGAAATGCCCTTTTCCACCCCTTCACTTTCAGTTTATGTGAATCCTTATGTGTTAGGTGAGTCTCTTGAAGGCGGCAGATAACTGGTTGGTGAATTCCTACCCATTCTGCAGTTCTGTATATTTTAAGTGAAGCATTTAGGCCGCTTTCATTCAATGTTAGTATTGAGATGTGAAGTACCATTCCGTTCATCATGCTATTTTTTGCCTGTATGCCTTGGTTTCTCAATTTTTGCTTTTGCTTTTCAAATTGTATTTATGTTTTATAGGTTCTGTGATATTTATACTTTAAAGAGGTTCTGTTTTTATGTGTTTCCAGGATCTGTTTCAAGAGTTAGAGCTCCTTTTAGCAGTTCTTGGAGTAGTGGCTTGGTAGTGGCAAATTCTCTCAGCATTTGTTTGTCTGAAAAAGACTGTATCTTGCCTTCATATATGATGTTCAGTTTCAGTGGATACAAAAGTCTTTGCTGGTAATTGTTTTATTTGAGGAGGCTGAAGATAGGGCCCCAACCCCTTCTAGCTTATAGGATTTCTGCTGCAAAATCTGCTATTAATCTGATAGGATTTTCTTTTTAGGTTACTCGGTGCTTTTGTCTCACACCTCTTAAGATTCTTTACTTTGTCTTACTTTAAGTAACCTGAAGACAATGTGCCTAGGCGATGATCCTTTTGTGACGAATTTCTTTGTGCTTCTTGTGTATGGATGTCTGGGTCTCTAGTAAGGCTGGGGAAGTTTTCCTTGATTACTTCCCCAACTATAGTTTCCAAACCTTATTAGATTTCTCTTCTTCCTCAGGAACACTGATTAATCTTAGGCTTGGTAGTTTAACATAATCCTAGGCTTCATGGAGGCTTTGTTCATATTTTCTTATTCTTTTTTTTTTTTTTGTCTTTGTTGGACTAGGTAAACTCTAAGACTTTGTTTTCATGCTCTGAATTTCTTTCTTCTACTTGTTCAATTCTATTGCTGAATCTTTCCAGAGCATATTGCATCTCTATAAGGGTATCCAGTGTTTCCTGAAATTTTGGTTCTTTTTTCTTTATACTATCTATTTCCCCAAATACTTTAAACTATCTATTTCTCCCTTCACCTCTTATATTGCTTTTTGGATTTCCTTGAATTGGGCTTCACCTTTCTCTGATACCTCCCTGATTAGCTTAATAACTAACTTCCTGATTTATTTTTCAGGTAAATCAGGGATGTATTCTTGGTTTGGATTCATTGCTGTTGAACTAGTGTGATTTTTTTTGTGAGTATTAAAAAGTCTTGTTTTGTCATATTACTAGACTTGCTTTTCTAGTTCCTTCTCATTTGGGCAGTCTCTGTCAGAGGGAAGGTCTAGGGCTGCAGGCTATTGCCCAGACTCTTTTGTTCTGTAGCCTGTTCTCTTGATGTCATACTACCTCTCTTTCCCTGTGGATGTGGCTTCCTGAGAGCTGAGCTGTAGAGATTGTTAACTCCCTTCTGGGTCTAGCCACCCAGCAAGTCTACCAAGCTCTGGACTGGCACTGGGGGTTGTCTGCACTGAGTCCTGTGATGCGAACTGTCTGTGGGTATCTCATCCATGGATATCAGCACCTGTTCCAGTAGAAGTGGCAGCGGGGTGAAATAGACTCTGTGAGGGTTCTTAGCTTTGGTTGTTTTGTGCTTTAGTTTTGTGCTCGTAGCACTTTCTAGGGAGCATCAGCTGTGGGAGTATGAAGAGGAACTGGCACTGGATGGGGCCCTAGAACTCCCAAGAGTATATGCCCTTGATATTAAGCTACCAAGGTGGCTAGGGAAGAACCACTGGGTGGAGGCAGGGCTAGGTGTGTTTGAGCTCAGACTATCCTTGGGCAAGTCTCCTCTTACTTTTGATCAACTGTAATAACGTGCCACATACATCACTTCACTGAATACCTGTGTTTCAGTATTTAACTTCTAACTATTCTTAGTTTAATTTGTCATCTATAATCTAGGATCTTTGAGAATTAATATATATTTCTTTCCTATAGATCCTCCTTATCAATGCAGTTACAGATCAATTAGAGTTTGTTAAATTTAACTGATATCTATCTATGTCAAGGTTAAAAGGATCAACTAAGATTTAAATGAGATAGTAGACCAATCCAAAGTAAAGTAAAAAAAACACAGAAAGTTTTGAAGAAAATCCAGCATACCTACAGTCTGAGTTGGGAGACATATTGAATCCCAAAATATTGAGCAGAGCTGAATTTTATTTTGTAACATTTTAAAATTTGCCAATTTCAATAAATGTGGGCCAAATTAAAAAAAAAACCAAAAAACCTCAGATAACAAATTAAGTGAAATATATTACTTGAAAGAAATGTAAATTAAGAGTAAGAAGTTGTATTCTAAAAGTTGACTTTAGATGAGATTTGAAAAACAGATCGAGAATAATGAAATGAAATTATTCTCAATTATAAGGGCCACATAATGGAAATAGATTTTTACCTCTGGAGAGGAGAAGGTTTTCTTGAGTTCATATCTCTTTAGAGGGTACCTACTAAATATACCAGAGTGTTTTAGATACTTTGATATGAATTAACAAATGGAAGAAGGAAGACATAATCTAAAGCCATTAGAAACTCAAAGAAAAGCATGGTCAATAGTTGTATTAAAAGTTTAAAGGCAATTAATATGAGATAGCCTTGGCTTGAGGTTTTTAGGGCTTCTATTAAATGTATAGAATAATATCCTATATTCTTGCATACAAAAAGAACCTACAATTACCATATTTTAATTATAATATTTCATCACCAAAGCAATTCACATTTCTAATCTTATTTAATCCTATAATTTTCTGTTGTATAAAAGCAATTTGTATCAAGTCCACTTTGCAATGGAAAAACTGAATTTGCACCATGAGTAAGTGGTGAGATTAAACATAAAATATGTTGATCTTGGCATGGATTATAAACAATAAATTTCTCCTTGGACTGTGACCAGTGAAAGAAAAAAAGTCACTTAGGCAGGATTTCAGTATTTGACCTGAGGTCATCTTACTTGAACATTTACATTTCTCTATGTAATAATGAGGCTACTTGAATTATTTCTGTGAAATTTAATTTTCTTTGGTGAAATATTAAAGGCAAGTGGCTGAAGAAAACAAGCAGATAATTGTATAATAAGCATGAATGGATGCTAAACTTTTTGTGATCAAGGCAATCCAAATTATAATAATAAAACACAAGTTCCACTCATCAGATTGCCAAAATTAAAGGATTTATAAAACCTAATTTTTGTAAACATCATCATTAGTGGAAATAGAATGGCTACCAAACTTTTCAAGAGTAATCAAAACATAAAATACACCTCTTTTCACTTAGCAATTTATTTCTAAAATTTACAACTTTAAAATACCTACTGAAGTGTTTAATGACATGTATATGTGATTGTGTTGTGTGTGTGTATATATATGTGTATATAGGTATGTGTATATATTTATATATAAATGATTTCATGTGCATATCAGTATTATTTTAAATAGAAATCAATTGGAGAAAATGTGGAAAACCATTTTAATTTATTATTGAATATTAAGTAGCCATTAATAATAACCACAGGCATTTATGTACTACCTTAGTGAATTCAGATTGCTAAATATAAAAAGTTGCACCAGATATGTATATGACCTAATTTTGTATTTTGTAAACTAATAATACATAGAGTATACCTTATATATACAATGTGGAAAAACATATGTGTGTATGTGTATATATATCACAAGATTAAAAATCTTTATATATATTTATAATATACATACATTGTACTCTTGTGATATATACAAATACACACATATGTTTTTATACTTTGTATCTATAAAGTATACTCTATATATTATTAATTTACAAAATAGGAAATTAGGTCATATTATACATATTTTGCTCAACCTACTTTTTATATTTAGCAATCTGAAATCACTAAGGTGTACAAAAAGGCCTCTGGTTATTATTAATGGCCATTAAATATTTATCTACTCTTGTGATATGTACTACAAGAGTAAAAATCTGGGACTGAAGGAGTGGGAGCAGTGGTAAAAATTCACTTGGATGAAACAGAAAAGCAGCCCTGCTGTTACAGCAGGTTGGCTGAAAGGACAGGCGCATATAGAATCTGCTGCCAAGTTGCCAGGAATATTGTTTCTCCCAAGGTCATGCAGCCTTGGCATTCATGTGGAAAATGTCACAGTGACTCCTCTTTGAATGTCTTTTGCTTCTTTCTTGTGATGCCCTCAGACCTGCCTGACCACCTTCTAGTGAAGATTTGCAATAGCAAACCCACCTTGCCTCTCAATAGCTTCTAGTGGCTGGTAAATCCCGCTTCTAACCTTGTCTCAGGGACAGCAATCAGCCTAGAACCGATCCCAGCTTCCTTTAGAGCCTTCTCGGAATCCGTCAGTGGGAGCCCATGCTGATGGCTAGAGGCCCCCCCTCCCATCTGGTCACGTGGCATGCCATGGCTCCTCCAAGGTGCTGCCCTTATTGCTTTCAGTCAAGAAATTTGATTTTCTCAGAATGCTAGTTTATTTCTGCTGGTTTTTGGCCAGTTCCATTTCAACAACATGTGGATATATGTATACAGATTAGTGTACGTATGTATATATGTATGTATAAATTATCTATCTATCTATCTATCTATCTATCTATCTATCTATCATCCTATTAGGTAAAGCAGGAAAAGTTCTGGAAGGCAACTATCACATTTAAGCAGTTGTTACTATGCCATACATGAGTAGAAAAGGATTGCTGAAAACTCTTACTGATAAATTAAATTTTCAAATTATGCTGTTTACAAGGACTATGTATTACTGTTTTTTATTTCTTTTTCAGAGGAGAAATAAATGAATTTTAAAAATCAGTGTATCTCAGTAACATCTCCCTCTCTCCACACACACACACACACACACACACACACACACACACACAGTTACCACACTTATCCCTTTCTGGAAAGCTGAGCATATTGAGTTCAGATCCTACAGATTAGATACAGGAAGTTATTCTTTTCATTGTTTTCAATAATCCAAGTCTGCATTTTAATTTAATTTGAATTTGGTATGTATTTTTTTCTTAAAGGAAAACTATTAAAATGAGTAATAAAAAGATGATGTATTTGTAACATACAAGTAATTTTCAGTGTTGTTTACGTACATATATAGTCTATGTATAATATTGTATTATATACTTTCAATGCTTGATATCTATATTTGCATCTACCTATACCCTTACCTGTATCTATATTTAACAATTGGCTGCTTAAAATAAACTGGGACTGAGAATCAGAGTGAAGGTTTACTTGACCAAGATTCATTTAAACTACTTGCATGGTGTGGTTCTCCCACACATACCTGGCAACAAAGAGCATATGGATTAAAAGGAGAATGAAACAGTGGATAGGTAATGGGCCATCTTTAGTGTTAATTAGCTTCCATTGCTGTTCCTGCTTCTCTAAAAGGAAAGACAGATGGAAATGTAATTAATGCATAAACTAATTAGTGATCTCATTTGCCAATTGTACATGATGAATAAACAGATTACAGAAAATACTCAGCAGGTTGAAGCAAGGTGAGGCCAGGAGGGTGAGATGAAGAGATACTTATGGTTGGACTGCAAATAAACCATAAAACTAATTATGCATTTTCTTGCATATAATTTTACCAAGGAGGGAAAAGAAAGGAAATCTCAGTTGTTGTTGTTGTTGTTATTTAAATAAACATGTAAGCAAGGACACTATACTACCTCATGAGTTCGATTTAGTACAAATAATTATTATGTCAAAATACAATTTTAAAAAGAATTCATTGAATCTATCAATCTAAAAACATCTACTGACTTTTTGTAGAATGGTAAATTTTCAACACTAATAATGAATGTAAAAATCCCAGCATTCTGGGAGGCCAAAGCAGTGGATCACCTGAGGTCAAAAGTTCGAGACCAGCCTGGCCAATATGGTGAATCCCTATCTCTACTAAAAATACAAAAATTATCTAGGCATGGTGGTATGCTCCTGTAATCCCAGTTATATGGGAGGCTGAGGCAGGAGAATAGCTTGAACCTGGGAGACAGAGATTGCAATGAGCTGATATCACACCATTGCACTCCAGCCAAAAAACAACGACATCAACAGCACAATTTTAAAGTTGTGTCCTCTCTTTGGAATCTTTTAGTCTGAATTCATTTTCATCAAATTAATATGTACTGCATAATTATTGCATACAAGTCAGTGTTTAATGCTGTAAATGGGATTTCCCTGAACTTCACTATACAAAGTTGCAGGAACCCAAGGTCTGGAGTAAATATCATCTGCTCAAAGCCACCTTTCCCTGAATATCAATTGCAGAGAGGTTAGCTGCTGAGCCTTTCTTCATATTTAAATGAGAAAAATTTAGAAACATATGGAGGAAAACTCAAGATAATGAATAACTGAAAGATAGTGCATCCCAAGGAGTGCAAGCGAGTCAATAAGGGTATTAGAGGAAGAGATGATTTCAGACATTCTGCTGTCAATCCTCTATCTTATTTCTCATTTTAGGGATTCCTAGCAACATGTAGTCAGTAACCTGGCTATTTAGTACTACGAATCCTAACTAAAAGTTGAGGCCAAAGCACCCTGATTTCCAGGCCCGTGACTTTTCTACTGACAGAAAATATCAGAGAGTTTGCCTGTATAATCTGCTCCAATCGTAATTTTAAATTACCCTATTTGGTTTGTAGAGTAAATGTTACTGTACTCATTTACAAATGAGGAAACTGAGACCATACAAAAAAAGATTAATGTGGCAGATCTGGAACCATAACTCAGATGTTTAAACTTCTTCTTTGAAAGTCTAACAAAATATTAGCATAAGCTGTCATTTTGTCAGATTGAAGAGGGACTACAAACTGTATGTTAAAAATTTTAAAGTTCCATAACTAGGTGAAAGTTAATTAATATCATCAGTTCTATTTTATAACAGCAGAAACAATGGCAAACATATGTACATGCACACCATGTACAGAATATGCAGTTCAAAAATATACCTCATTTAAACTTTAATAACAGCAATGCAATTAGTTAACATTTGTTAGGCTCTTAAAACAGGACAATAAATATGTGAAACACCTCATATGCATTACATGTTTTAATCCTGACAACAACTACATGGCTATTATCTTTTGTACTTCACAGGTGAGGAAACTGAAGCTCAGAAAGTTTTAATTTGTCTAAGTTTATTTAGTTAATAAGGAACTGCCGGTCTAATTCTGGAGTAATAAAATTAACCACTCACACCTATAATCCTAGCACTTTGGGAGGCTGAGGTGGGGGAATCACCTGAGGTCAGGAGTTTGAGACCAGCCTGGTCAACATGGCAAAACCCTGCCTCTACTAAAAATACAAAAATTAGCCAGACGTGATGGTGCATGCCTGTAATCACAGCTACTCCAGAGGCTGAGGCAGGAGAATCACTTGAATCCGGAAAGCAGAGGTTGCAGTGAGCTGAGATCGCACCATTGCGCTCCAGCCTGGGCAACAAGGGACAAACTCCATCACAAAAATAAAATAAAATTAAATTAAATTAAATAAATAAATAAACCACTATTCTGTGGCAGTTCTCCAAAGGAGAGCACTGCAAGTTATTGATATATTTAAATGCGTAATAGAGTCCTTCATATGGACCCTAAGGGAAACTTTAGAATGAGGTCCTAGTACAATAGTTGGCTACTTTCCTTGGGGCAACAGGAGATCAACAAACAAGAAAATTCAATGGCAATGAAAACAAATGGACATTCTATCAATTTAGCCATGAAATTCTATTTAATATCTACTTTGCACTAAGCACTTTAGAGATGCAAATATTGGTCCGATGAGAATTATGTTGTGAATGAGCTTCAGTTTTGTTGTTGGGGGTTGAAGATGTAACAGGTGTGATCATGAGCCACCTATATTGTCTTTATGTGGGTATGTTCCAGTTTACCATAGTTGCAAAATTAATAAGATGGTGTTTATAGCTTAGAGCTCATGGAGATTTTTGTGTTTGTCAAAATTGTACTGTTTCAGAAAACAGTTATTATAAATTCACTGAAATAAATGCATTGTTCCATTTTTAGTATCTTTAATAACAACGTTTCTCTTCAGTCCAGTCTTTGGTTTTCATATTTATATCTTTAAACCCTACTACACTTCCCTCATTTCCTTCCACATTCTTCTATGCATTTTGCTGTGAGAAAGTTGAATCAGAGAAAGGCAAGTTTAGCCTAATATGAAACTTCCCACTTAACAGAGATCAGAAAATAACAAGACATTTTTCTCTAGGTTTTCATGACTGGACTGCAAGACTTCCCGGGGAATATCTCTTGAAATGCCAAACCAGAAGTAGTAAAATGTCTTCTACCCAGAGCTAAAACCTTGTCTCCTAAAACCTCTTAAAATTTAATGGCATAAATATATCACATTAACACCCAAACTACTACATTAAAGTAACATTATGGTTCTTGACGAATTACATCCACCATGATTTAGCAAATTCTGGGAAGGCATTGCTGTTCTTGGTTTGAGCATCAGCTTACGTAGTATGCAGGGTTTACTGAAGCGGACATTCCAAGTGGGAAGTAATTTATATTCACCAATAGGCACTGACAGGCTAGGTCCAACAAGGTTATGTATTATATATTTCAACAATTGTCAAAAATATTTATTGAGACCCCATTTTGTGCAGATCTGTGAAGTTCATGTTCTGTGGGGGCACACAAAACCAAATAAATGATGCGGACCTTTACCCTCAACAAACTTAAGAGTTTTTAGAAGGGACTCATAAATCAAGTTGAAGATTATATTAGATGACTTTTAACATTTTTTCCAACCTGAAATCTCTAAAAATATTCCATAGTTTCCTCCATTTATGTATTCTAATTTAATTTCACCTCGCAAAAAAAAAATGATTTGATATGGTTTGCCATAAGGATTCATTTAGTCTAGCAGACTAAAAAATAAGTAGGTAATTATAACAGGAAGTTGACACAAGAGTTACCTTAATTGGGCATTAAATTAGACAGACATACTTTTATTTATGGCAGTAATACCTGAAAGTCTTAACATTCTCTACACTGAGGGCAGGAGGAAGAAACAGAAAAAATAAGCTTTGTGAGACTTTCTCACCAAAGCCAAACTTGGTTATTGTTTTGAGAATACAGTTCAGAAACTTATGCCATTCTGTGCAATTTTATTGTGACTTAAATCAGAAAAGAAAAAAATGTTTTCTACACGTAAAAAAATTCTGTAAGGATTTTAATACTGGAGGGAAGAATAGAAAATGTTTATGTCTACTTGTCATTCTAGATTTTTGTCATTTGTATGACAGGATGCAGAACGACAGTTGGGTTAAACAGCAAAGGTTAGACTGGAGAATCTCTCTTTTTAAAAGTTTTAAAATTTGTATCATTTTTAAGTATTGTGGGTACCTAATTGTTGTATATACTTATGGGATACATGTAATATTTTGATACAAGCAAATAATGATCAAATTAGGGTAAATGGAGTATCCACATCCTCAAGCGTTTATCATTTCTTTGTGTTAGAAGCAATTCAATTTCACTGTTTGAGTTATTTTGAAATATACAATAAACTATATTGTTATACATCTATGTATGTATGTTATACATCTATCTATCTAGATTGACTTAACTATAGTCACTCTATTGGTTATACAACTATCTATCTATCTATCTATCTACCTATCTATCTATCTATCAAGCTATCTAGGTAGGTTGACTTAACTACAGTCACTCTATTGTGTTACTGAACACTAGATCTTGTTTTTTGTTTGTTTGTTTGAGGCGTCTCACTCTTGTCTCCCAGGCTGGAGTGCAGTGGCGAGATCTCAGCTCACTGCAACCTCTGTCTCCCGGGTTCAAGCAATTCTCCTGCCTCATTCTTCTAGCTGGCATTTCAGGCACCTGCCTCCATGCCTGGCTAATTTTTATGTACTTTTAGTAGAGATGGG
>NW_016107349.1:5149255-5159286 GCF_001604975.1 Cebus imitator | reverse complement strand
TCAACATGGAGGTGTATGTGTCTCTTTGGTATCCTGATTTTCTTTCTTTTCTATATATAACCAGATGTAGAATAGCTGGATCATTTGGTAGCTCTATTTTTAGTTACTTTAAGGAAACTTTATATTGTTCTCTGTAGTGACTCTACTAATTTATATTCTCAACAACAGGGTATGAGGGTTCCCCTTCCTCTACATACTTATCAACATCCATTATTATGTTTCTTAGATAAAATCCATTTTAACTGGAGTAAGATTATATCTCATTATGGCTTTGATTTACATTTCTCTGTTGATTAGGGATGTTAAACATTTTTATCATATATCTGTTGGACATTTGTGTGTCGTCTTTTGAGGAACAGCTCTGGATATGCCAAACCAGAAGTAGTAAAATGTCTTTTACCCAGTGTTAAAACCTTTCCCTAGAAATTGCATTTACCTAGAAAATACACTGTTATACATCAATTGTTTACATCAATATGCTGTACAAAATTTATAGACTCTTAGACTTTGAATAATGTTGGGAAAACAAACATTTTCCATATTAATAACTGTCATCATAATTTTGTTATGGAGTTGGTTTTCTAAGGGGAAGATAGAGGTTTTTGCATGGGGAGCAGGAGGTAAAGATACTCCCTGTCCACCCCTTGTGGCATCATCATCGTTAGATCATTCTCTTAATAAATAAAGAGAAGTATTTCAATCCTTCAGAGTAGACACTTTTTTGGCATTGAGTTCTACACAAAATTTATAGATGGACGTTAACTAAAGGTAGTTTGAGGGACATAATAGAAAATGTCTTCAGCAGGGATTTTGCAAAAGATATTATGTATTTTCCATGTGGTTGCTTTTGTGTTTCAGTGAGCCTCAAAAAGTGATAAAGATGAGATAACAAATTGCAGTTCAGCTAAAGAATATCCGTGCATTGCTTTTAAGTCTGGAAGAAAATTCAGAAAGCCCAGATAAATGATTCCTATTAAGTCCCATAATCTGTAAGAATAAATGGGGTCAACTTGTTTTTTAATTGTAAGAGGAAAAAAACAGATTTTGTGAGTAGAGTGCTGCTAGCTATGCTGTATAATGGATAAGATATTTTCTAACCCATCTTTTTTTCTCTCATTTCATCAACAGCTCAATCTGAGGAAAGTTCCACACTTTTCCTCTTTCAGGCACAGTTACAGATTCAGAGAAAATCAGCCAAGATCACAACATGAATAATACCTATGTTGGAGTTTGAACTCAAACCCACATGGTTTATTAAAATCCAGATACCTTTTACACAGAGTGGTTGATTTCATGATGACAAGTTTTTCATTTTTTCACCTCATTTCAGCTGACATCTGCCTTTAAATGTAATACAGGTTATATTTATCTTACTTCCTCATTATACATTGTAATCCCTTTTGAGAATAGATTGTATGTTATTCTCCTGTTTCCTTCTTTAACAATTTCTACCCCAGTAATGTGCACACAATAATAAAACCCCTCTCCACTTGAAGGATTTGCCCTCTTTGCCAACTTTAGAAAATCAAGATAGACTTGTTAACATTTAACATTTACTTTTTGAAAACAATTTTACACAGAGAAATTGTACAGGAGCAATTATAAATCAATATGTCAACCAGTTTAAATTTAAAGTAGTGATAATTAGTTACTTTAGTGCTAAAGGAAGGACTTCATGAAATAAATACTGTACATGCCAGGTTTTGTAAATGGATTGCTGGGGAATGTGGGAATTCAATGTGTTTATTTCAGATTCAGTTCTGAAATTATAGAATAACTGATTTATATTTTTTAAAAAATTAGGGACCATCTACAAAGCTCACTTTGACAATGAGGAGAGATGTGCCACTATTAAGGTTGGTCACAACAGTTACTGCTTATTGAATACCTTCTGTGTTTCAGAGGCTATGATGTGACCTTTGAAAATCAATTTTCACTTATCCCTCAAGAGGACACAAGTAGTTGATACTTTGTCCTCATTTACAGAAAAAATTAGGGTTAAAGTCTACATTTTTCTGGAAAGCGTTTAATAATAAATGGCAATACACAATTTAGAACTAGGTCTGTGTGACTTCAAGCTTTTTTCTTAGAAGGCAATATACACTGTCAGTGAGAATTCTGGTTCTGTAGCAGACTGCCTGGATGTGAATTTCAGCACCATTTGTACAAGAGGTGTGACCTTGTCCAAATTACTCCAGCTCTTCAAGTTTTAGCTTTCTTGTTTTGGGAAGATAAACATGATTTAATATATGTTATATGCTGCCTAGCACAAATTAAAGGATCAATAAATACTACCTGTTGTAACAATAATGTCAACAATAAAATTAATGATTGTGATGAATTTATAAGCTATATATTTGTATTTATTTTCCTAGCATTTTGCACAAATGGTGGACTACTTTTTATTTCCTTTGCATAGGACAAGGCTAAGCACATAGCGTATGCTCAATAGATGTTTGCCAAATGGGTGATGAGAAGGTTTAAGAAAGGTACAGAACTTATTTGTATTTCATGCTCACCTCTCTAGACAGTCATGCATGCAATCTGGAAATCTGCCTATAAACTAATTTTGGGTAGAAGTTCCATAAATGCTATTGTCTTTGTTTGGAAGGAAATAGTTCCAGATAGTGTAAAATTTGAAAAATCTCAGATCTTGAATATAGTGCCTCACCTTGGCTTGGAGCACATAATTTTCTTAAATTTGTATAAGAAATAAATGGAAAAGTAGTTTATTTGGTTTCATGGATAAACTTTTCCTTCAGAAGTTCAGTTGGAAATAAGAGAAGGGTACTGAGGAGGTGAGAGACAGAGAAAAGTGAAATCATTTATAGAATTTTTTCAGAAAGTTCATTTGGCACATCTATTCAGGAGAATTTTTGTCTTTTTTTTTATTAATTCCTGGGCATTGGTAATAACTTTTCTTAATCCTATGTAACTTCATTTTAAAAACACCAGCTTCATAAGTGCTTTCAGTAGATCTTGAATTTTGTTTTGAGAATAAAAGCAATGAAGAAGTTCAAGGTAAAGTCCGAGTATTTTTGCCAAGCATATTTACATGTTTAAGATTAAACATTCTCCTTTTAATACTGAAGTGATTTTAAAAGGACCCTGCAGACTGACCCTTGACTAATTGCAGTGCTAACAGGGAACTCTAATGAAGTAGATAACAAATGGCAGTTTGCTGGGAATAAGGACAGTTTTTTAAACATGTGGATCGCTCTTAGTATCATTCCTTGTTTCCCTGAAGAGTTCTCCAGATGTCTAAATGCTGTATAAATTTGCTTAATGACAATTTTAGTAGACAAACCTATGTTTTTCTTATTTCCTTCTTTTCTTCCTCTATTAATCTCTCCCTCCTTTCTCATCTTACCCTTCCCCACCCTCATTCATAAACATGAATGAGCCCTTACTTTTCCCAAGACACTACAGGTTTTGAGTAAACGAAGATGAGGATCACATAGTGCTGTTCTGATTGGTTTTATTCCCTGGAAAAGAAGATAGGTGAGCAATTCGGAGAAGGGAAATACCCTTCTCTCCCTAAAAGAACAAAAAAGGCAATTCTAGAGGAAAACAGCATTCTAAGGAGAGACAGAAGACAAGAAAAATCGGCTTACCTGTTGACAGAAATGCAAGACATTGCCATAAGAAATTGGAAAAACCTGAAAAGTCGAGCAAAATTATTATTGCTTTACATTGTCTTTTATAGTTTTACTTTGTTTCTGTGATCATGTAGAGACAGACTCAAGTGGAACATAATACAATTGCAGTATGTTCTCTTTTTAACCTCTGTTCTCATAGTATTTAACCTCTTCATGCCTTTTGACATAGTGATCACTACCTGCTTTAAACACTTTTAAAATTTATTTACAGGGTAACACACTCTCCTGTTTCCATGCTACCTTACTGTGTTGGTCAAGATTCTCCAGAGAAACAAAACTAATAAAGGTTTATTCTAGGAATTGTTTCTGACAATTATGGAAGTTGAGAAGTCCTCTGATCTGCCATCTATAAGCTGGAGAACCAGAAAAACTCAGTGGTGTAATTCAGTCCATTAGAAAGCTTGAGATCCTGGGGTGAGGTGTGATATAAGTCCTGGTCCAATTTCAGAGTCCAAATGTCTGAGAATCACAGGCATTGAGGTGTGAGGGCAGGAGAAGATGGGTGTCCTACTCAAATAGAGATAGGAAATTCACTGTTCCTTCATTTTGTTGTAATACGGTCCTCCACAGATACAATGATGATCACTCACATTGGAAAAGGCTGATCTTCTTAACTCAGTCTACTAATACAAATGCTAATCTCTTCCAAAGACACCTTCACAAAAGCAGCCAGAATGTTTCGCCAGCTATGTGGGCACCCCTTGGTCCAGTCAAGTTGACTCAAAAAATCAATCATCACTGTTACTCTTTTCCAATCTCTTTTGCTGGATCCTCCTTATGAATTTTACATCTTAAATTTTTAAAAGCCCTAAAGATCATTTTTCAGGCCTATTTTTTCTATCTACCTTCCATGGCTTCTACACTTTCTTGGTGCTCCTATCCAGACTCAAGTTTAAAGATACTCTAGTTTGGTATATCCAGTACAGACTTCTTTTCTGAAATCTCTCATGCCTACTTCATTTTTCCACTAAGCTTAATACTTTATAGCACACAATACAACAATTATTTTATTTCAATCTTAATCTTATTAAATGTAAGTTTGTAGAAGTAATTATTTATGTCAATTATTCACTGCTTATCCTAAGGCTTGGAATATTGCTTGTTCAGAGCAGACAATAAATGTTTGGTTTTGTTTTCAGCAGCATGGGAAGAGTCAGGACTCTGTAAAACATACAAAGACAATTTCATCGTAGTCTCAGAAGTCCAAGAGTTATTCAAACACATTTCAAGGGCAATCAGTGTAATTCATAGTCACAACTGCCACTAAGTCCATGATAAACTTGAAAGTCAAGAACTGCCTTTCTTAGATTTTTTTAAATGACTGTATTGTCTAATTCAAAGTTGCTTTTGGGGAGGGCTCCCTGTGCTTTTACGAGCATCTGCTAGAATTGAGAAACTGGTCCTCCATTTCCTTTTTGCACGTTCATTTATTTCACATTTAGGAGTCACCATATGCTTAATCCACGATAACATTCTAGAATGTGAACTAAGACAGCAGATGTGTAGGCACCTCGGAGTGGCAAAGCTTTACTTTTTTATCCTTTATGTTGCTCGGCTACTGTCATTGTGTATGAGATATAAGATGGCAATTTATACACAGACTTAGGATCGTATGTGTGGACATGAGTAATGCCCTCTCTAATTGTTCCAGAATTCATTCACTTGCTTTTGCTTTAAGGAGTGCTGTTAACTAGAAGGGAGTACATTGTGTGCACAGAGAGTAGAGAAGCCCTGCCTCTAGCAGTTCAGAGTTTAGCAGGTGGGATTCCAGACCGATTCTCAACCAGCAGCTGAACAAAGCAGAGTAGCTCCAAAGGTCCAGATACGTGAGCTGTGCTTGTGTTCCTCCTTATTTTTCTTTCTTCTTTTTCTTCCTTTTTACATATATTACTATCATAAGCCATTCACCTAAAGTCTAGAAAGAATTAGCAACTAGTTCTTATACTCAATAATAATAATAAAATAAGACTTGTAAAGTAGCTCAAATTATCATTCCCAGAATGCCTAGGTTTAATCTGTCACCTGAGTACCCACCCCTCCCCATCACTGCCAAATGCAAAGGCAGAACAAACAAGAAAATAAATGGAAAACTTAAATGAATAAAGAGCTACATCACTCTTGTATGGTTTCACTTTCTTGCTTTTAACAGCCAGTCTATAACCCCTTCATAGCATTTTCTATACCCTTTACTTAGAAGGGAATTATTTTTAATGTTGCGTATTAAAGATGGTTGTAAATGTACTCCACTGTTGATAAGTTTTAAAACCACATTTCATACTGACTACCACAGAGTTATCTATTTGTAAATGATGGTTAAAAAAGCAAATCCTTAAATAATCCTCTTTGGAAAACTGGAAATTAATTGCCACACTATTACTAGTTAAGTGGAAATGAAGTAAATAAGAATAGAGAAATAATTGCTGCCTTTGGGTGATTTCCTGCCAGCAACCCACCCTGAGACTAAAAATTTCCTCTCAAATTTGTCTTTTAAAGTTATATCATATTGTGAAGTGTGTCTTTTAAAATGGTTAATAACATAACTTAATATGCAAAATCTTTGATCATATTCTCTACTGTATATTTCAATGGATCCTTAGATTCTGTTTTACCAAGTATAATTACTCATCGAATTATAATTCCTGTTTTATTGCTACTGCATACTTTTTCAGATACTCAAAATTTTGAGACAAATGTTTCACTCTTAAAAAGAGAGTTTGAACGTCTTTGGTTTACTGTTGATATGTTTTTAGGCCTATGCCATTCAATCTTTGTTCAACATCTTGTGTTACTTTGAGGATCTGACTTCAATTCCCTTGTAATAAAGCCAAACACCAACTGGTAATAACAATTGGAGCTATCTCTGTCAATTATAGCTCTGAGGCAAGGGAACAAAAAGCTTTCAAGAATAAAATATCTTATATCTCTCCTCCTACTCAGGGACACGTTTCCTTAGCAGAGTTATACCATTTTTTGGTGGTGTTGTTTGAGACAAAGTCTTACTCTGTCACCCAGGCAGGAGTGTAGTGGTGTGAAATTGGCTCACAGCAATCTCTGCCTCCTGGGTTCAAGTGATTCTCATGTCTCAGCCTCCCAAATAACTGGGATTACAGGTGTTCACCACTATGCCCAGATAATTTTAGTATTTCTAGTACAGACGGGATTTCACCATGTTGGTCAGGATGATCTCAAACTCCTGACCTCAGGTAATGTGACTGCCTCGGCCTCGCAAAGTGCTGGGATTACAGGTGTGAGCCACCGTGCCTAGTCTATACCTCTTTTTGTTGTTAGTTCCTGCTAGAGGTTCTTTCCCTCTCCTCTAACCCTCAGGTTTTATCACGTTTACTTATTTCTTAAATCCTTCCTTCCTAGATTATAAAGTTCCTAGTTTAATGCCATGAACTATTATAAATACTGAATTTGGCTTTCTGGGCTTATAAAACAAGCATTGAAATTCTACCTGTTGCATTCAGTGGCCAGGCCTAGGGAAAAAAATAGAACATATAGAAGATTTTTCCTATATTAAGACATTGTCTATTGGATACCTTCCTCTCAGTAAATAAAATAAAATAAAATATTGACTCATTTAAAGTACATATTGATTTGAGATATATTCCGATTTCAAAAATGTAAAGAAAAAAATATATTTTCAATAATAAAAAAATGCAATAATTGTTGACAAACCTTGATTCATTATGCAGCTTGAGGATACTTGATTAGATATATTTTTTCTTGCTTTCTCTTTTTTCATTACCATGTGAATCATTCCTTATTTCACCATAACTGAAGCCCGGTCACTGAGTCTGGGGAGGTATCTAAGTAAAGCTTGGACAAAGCTCACTCTCCACAATGTTTCTATTTTAGAGAAAAATTGAAAATTTCAAGATTTGTTGCTCTCAATCAAATACAATTCTCAGACACTAAGAAATCATTTATGATGAAAAATAAAAGAAGAAAGTTAAAAAATAGACTTGAGAATTTGAGGTGAAGGCTATCTGCCATAGAATTTACAGACTGGAACATACCCTAAAAAGAAACACTTTTATGGCCTTTGAGATTTATGATCTACTGGTACATTGAAAATAATTGGCGGTGAGAATTCATAGGAAGCTACTTGTATAGCACCCATTGGGTGAGCTCATTTTATTCAAGCCATAAATTTCACTGAAAAAAAATGACTGCAGGTTGATGAAAAACTTTGTGCCCTCGAAGAAAAGCAAAATCAAATCAAACAAAATTTGCTCAGAAAACCAGATCATCCCAGAGAAAGGTAATGTTTCGGAATCACACAGACAAATGACCTCATGCAGATATCAATAAATGGACACTGAAGGTACATACTAATTTTTCAAAGTCAAACCTTCAAGCCCAGGAAATCAAAACAGAAGAAACACAAAGAAGTCCCAAGAAAGACAGGTTTATATGTAGTTTCCTCAAGTGGATTTTGAAGTTCTTTGAAAATAATGGCATAACTACCAGGAAAAAATACTTAACTATCTGTGCAAGTTACACTGGCAATAATTCACTTTAAAGTATTCTATTACTATATGATTGATTGTTACTTGACTTTATTTCATGATAGGTTCAGGTCAAAGCGCAGATGTATGTATAGATGCATGTGTAATGCTATATAAACTGTTCTGTAAGCCTTTCTTTGTTCTTCTGCATCACAACATAGCCAAATTTCCCACATTGTAAGGGGAAATAATGCCCAGGGATACTTTGTGAATTAAATATCAATCATTTTAAATCTGGATGATGAATGGCAATGTATATGTTTAGCACCATACATGTTTCTAGCCATTGCAAACAGCCCTTACAGGTGAGTGAAAAGAAAAACAAAAAACAAAAAACAAAAAACAAACAAACGAAAAACCAGTTTTACTTTATCTTGGTCAAAATCTAAACCTGATTTATGAAGATTCAGTCTGAAGGTTGCTGACCCTTAGGTATTTTGCTTTAATCATATTTATCATTTTTCAGTCGCTTGGCTTGGAAAAGGAATTCCAGGAACATCTTTATTTCTTCTTTTCTCTCTTCACTTCAGAAAACTTATAATTTGTGCTCTTTCAGAGAGAGGGGAGAGAGTCAGACTCCTTATCTAATGAACCTTATCCTGGTTACATGCAATAAATAGGATTAGGTGATGTGTTCATAGCAGCAGTGTATGCTAATATAAAATTTTGTATTATATATACTGTATTTTGTCTTCTCAAATTTAGTCACCATTTGGATAGAAATAAGCTATATGGAATATTTAAAAAGAAAACCTGACATTAGATTTTTGGATGTTTAGGTAGCTATTAAACATCTTCTAAGGTAAAGATCCAGCTCTATTCTGATTAGGAAACGTTTTAATAATTTTTCTTAAAGAGAGAAAGTGGTGGGGGAAACAAGGTTGCATGGGTTTTTAATGACTCTCCCTGCAAAGCAATCTCTAAGTGTACCAAATGGCATGTCCTTGGGAAAGGGAAAGGAAGCACTCCAAAAGAGATTGTGGTTAAAGAGCAATCGTAGTAAGCATCCCATCAAAGAAAAGATGAACTGATGAAACCTTTAGGCAGGAACACTGAATGAGAACATGAACTGTTCATGCAGATGTGCTTTCTTTTAGGAAGCCTCATGTGCCTCAGATGTGAATCCTCTTCCTTAGAAACAGCTTCTGGAGTGCAAGGATCATAAAGCACAGAACTGATATTTATAAATGGCATCTCTCTCCATTTTCTCCATTTTTCTGTGTAGACTAGCTAACAGATTGGCACTCTGCTGATCAATCAGATAAAGTGTTTACTTGAGTTAAAACCATAGAGCAATGAAACTGTTTTCTTAGTAGCAAATAATTCGGAAGAGAACTTTGCTTCAAAGTAATTGGCTTGCAATATTCCAACTTACTCTAGCGACCAAAATATCTTTCCAAATTTTCATATGTTATGGACACTGTTTGCTGTCATCCTCGATATTAAAATTATGCTAAAATTAAAGAGATGGAAACACAGTGTTTTACCTGGAGTTAATTGTCACATATTTAAGATGCTTAAATAATTACACATGTAAAAACATACGTTTAAATAAATGTTACATTTTAATGAAAAAGGGATCCGGGTTTTGAGTTAGAAGGTCAGGGTGTGGGAAACATTGTAGTCACAGTAAGACAAAAGACAGAGAGGCGTTATAGATAGGTTATCTTGAACTTTGTATTTACATGGTTGCTATTAGGTTAGAGAAGCACATTGTCACCACATTGTGAAATGATTTTTTATGTAATATTTTCTCACCTGTAAAATGAAAGTATCACTTTTCTGTCCATACTTTATTAGAATATTCTGAGACCGGCTGGGCGTGGTGGCTCACGCTGGTAATCCCAGCATTTTGGGA
>NW_016107349.1:5096677-5148953 GCF_001604975.1 Cebus imitator | reverse complement strand
TAAATGCTTTACAAAATGAGTTATACCAATATATCTAATACGTGAAAAAGAAATGTAAAAACAGAATGCAATAGACTGTAAAAAGAAATAGTCCATAGAAATTAAACGTAATGTATGTTAAAGGCTTCATGAATATGGGGAAGCTTGGATTGAGAGCTGAAAACATGGACGGGGAGGGTTGTAGAAGGTGAGTGAAGAGGATGGACTGCCTAGGATAGTTGCATTTGAGAAGCCTCCCAGGACCATGCAATTTGTTTATTTCATTGAATATCAGTTAGGAGCTTGTGCAGCGTGGAACAGATGCGTTCCAGCAATTTTTCTTGTAGACACACATAAGCACTGAAATGCTAATTTGTTCTCTGGTTTATACTGTAGAATGTAATTTGCCATAACCATATAACCATTTGACTCTCAGTAGGGAAGTGTAAACCCTATGTACTTACTAATGGATCAACTTTGCTCATAATTGACCACTAAAAACACCATTTCTCTTTTATGGACAACTATTTTTTTGTTTATCATCATTTACATATATCCATCTATTTCAGATTCTAAAATAGGTGCAAAAGCTGCTTTGCCCAATGTTTATTTGATTCTGACTGTGCTATTTACCAGCTATTGAACCACAGACCAAATCAACTCCCTGTGTCTTATCTTTTCTCTAAAAAATGGAGATAATGATAACTCCTTCCTTTTTTATTACTGTAAGGATTGAGACAATTCTTTTAAATTTGTTAATATAGTGCCTGGATTATAGCAATCACTCAGAAAATGGTATCTGTTAGTATATATGATGCAAATTCTAATAGCATTTGCTCTAAATCTACTGTAGGTGACATTTTGTACAAACTCTCTAATCTATAACTAGTACACACAAGCACGATACTAATAAACCAAGTCTCCCTAAAGCAACATCTCATCAAAGATATTCTCAATAGTCTGTCATATTGAAGGTGGATTCTTGTTAGAATGAGCAACTAGAAAATTGTGAAAATGCCTAAAAATATTGTACTGAATAGGATCTCACAGCATCTTTTGTGAATTTGTTGGAGTACAAAGTTTCTAGACTTATTGATCTTTAAATCTGGACTGGCTACTGTCTACTCACTATGTGTGAAAAAGTGAATTCTGATAAGATGATTCTGAGGATGTGAAAAGTAAACCAGAGGGACTGAGAACTTTGTGTGGTTTAACATAACTTTCTTACCTTATTAATTGTGACTTCAAAATAAAGATATACAGGAAGAGAATATAAACAAATACTATTCATAATGTTGGAGAGAGGGAAAGATTTTATAAGCAGGACAGGAAAAACAGAAACTTAATAGAAAATATTGGCAGGCTAATATACCTAAAAATGAAAACTTCAAATTAAACGTGTAATTATATATATAATTATTCTATCTAACATATAACTAGTTCCTATAAATACATATATTTATTATATATAAATACATATGTATTTAATATCAATTACATATAATTTTACATATAATTATAAATATGTTATTAAAGAAAAAAAGACTAGTTTTTATCTTACCTTGGTCAAAATCTAAACCTGGTGTTTATGAAGATTCAGTTTGTAAAGGCTGCTGAATCTTATAGGCATGGGTATTATGCTTTAACTATATTTATTATTTTTAGGTCACTCAGCCTGGAAAAGAAATCTCCAGAAATATGTTTATTATATGATATATAATTATATATTATATAAATTATATAACTACACTTATATAATTATACATTATTAAAATATAAATATACGTAATATATTATATATAATAAATATACATATATAAATATAAATATATATATAGGAACTATTTATATATTACATGAAATAATCCTGGCATGCATATATTTATTTATTTATTTATTTATTACATAAAATAATTGTGGCTTTGAGATACATATATTTTATATGTCAGGATTATTTTTATGTAATTTATAGTTTCCATAAATCAGTAAACAATACAAAAATGAACCATAGATAATTTATAGAAAAAATTACAGTGATTAATCAATATAAGAAAAGATATTTAATGTTACTAATAACAAAAACTCAAAATATTATGAGATATACTGCTTTTTAAATAGGTAAGACTTAAAAAGAATAATAAAATCCAGTGCTATAGGAAATGGCTTTTGAAAATCTTGTCTGTTTTCCTCTCTTCATTCCTAAGCTAAAGTTTTGTATTTGCTACAGAGTCCCAGTAAAGGTAGAAATGGGGCAATAAAGAATATACAAATTGTGTCATTTTTTTTTAAAGTAATGTCTTATTAGGGATTTTTAAAATCTCGTAAAGATGTTACCTAATAATGCTCTGAAGTCATAGACTGAGTAAAGAGATGATGGAAGTTACTGTAAAAATTTTCTAATAAAAATTTTAAAAACATCTTTTTTTCTTTTTTACAAAGTGAACATTATTTTTTCTCATTGAATGCATATTTTATTATTGTTTAACAAACAAAAATCAAACACTACAGAATAATTTAGAGAAAAAAAATCTTCACTCCCAGCACCCAGAGATAAACTTCAATCTTTCTCACCTTTTATCTTTTCAAATATAATGTACTTATATCTCTAAATAAATAAAACTCATTTGTTTTATATTATTTTATAACCAGTCTTTTATTTAACAATTCACTGTGAAAGTTTTAAATGTCCATAACCATAGGTTTTCATAATTTTTGATGGTTGCATAGCATCCCATTATATGACCATAGCTCAACTTATTGACCTAAACTTCTATTGATGAATGTTTGAATTTATTCTCTGAAAATTAGACCTGACAGCCTTCCAAGGAAGTGAGCACTCCTTTAGTGAAAGATATTTAAGAGAGAACAAATGAAAGAATGGTAAGATAGCAATGTGACTTGTTCAACTCTGAGATTCTTTTTTACCACAAGATTCATATTCTAAATACCAGGTTAAAATAGTGTCCTACCCACCCACCCACTGCCACCAAATAATAATAATTAATAATAATAATGCCCTAGAATCTGAGAATGTGACTATATTTGGAAATAGAAGCTTTGTAAAAGTAAATAATTAAGATTTGATCATACTGGCGTAGGGGGAGTTCTTAATGCATTATGACTGCTGTGCTTATAAGAGGATAATACACACCTACACACAGACACACGAGGGTGGAATACCACATAAGGACAGAGGCAAACCTTAGAGCCATCTCTAAGCCATGGAAAACCGATTACAAGGAACACCAGAAATCAGGAGAAAGGCATGGAACTGATTCTACCCCAGAGCCTTTGGAGAGGGTATGGCCTTGTCAAAACCTGGATTCAGATGCTTATCCTCCAGAACTGAGTGAACAGATTCCTGTTGTTTTGAGTCAACTGGTTTGTGGTAAGCTGTTACAGCAGCCTCAAGAAACTAGAACACTAGGTTAATTTTTTGTAGACTGACTATGAAATGTGTGTGCACAGATATCTCTCAGAATGACATGCTTGAGGAATTCATATCCAGGTGAGGTCAACTGTGGGAACTGAATTCTAAGCAGAAAGGAATAAAGTAAGGTTTTAGCTATAAAATTCTATTTGTTTATGGACACTGAAAATCTGGAGAAGAGCGGAGAATGGAAAAGAGGAGTACAAAATCAGGGTAGGAGCTATAACATAGTCAATTCATGGTCATCCTTGACTTGAAGCATCTTGAGAGGTATTTCATAAGCCTTTCCTTCACGTGGAACCCTGCACCAGATAACCACAATGTAGAATTACTCTTGTTTAAACTCTAAAAATTACATTTTCCTCTTCTTTAAGTTAATTAGGTTGGAGTTCAATTAGGGTATCATTCTAGTTGCTAGTTTCTTGGAACTGCTTGCTATAGAGAAGTGTAACTCTAAAAGCCAATAAGCCATGCTGTTAGACGAGGTAGGGTCAAGTAAAACACTTTAAGCTAAGCATATTAACTTTCAAAAAGCTCTGCTTTATTGAGATATAATTGTCATGTAAAAAGTTGTACATATTTAATCCATACAGCTCAAATCTGGGGATAAGTATACACTTGTGAAACCATCACCACCATTAAAGCCATAGACCTATCCATCACCTCCTAAAGTTTTCCCCTACTCCCGTTATTACAATTATTATTTTTGGTAAGAATGCTTAACATAAGATCTACTTTCTTGACAAATTTTAAGTATATAATATAGTATTGCCTTTCTTAACTGAAACTTTGTACTCCTTGACCACCACCACTCCATTTCCCCTGATCCCTGGAGCTTGCTTACCACCATTCTACTCTCTACTTTTAAGAGTTGGATTATTTTAGATTTTATATATAAGTGAGATCATACAGTATTTGTCTTTCTGTAGATGACTTATTTCATTTAAAGTAATATCCTTGAAGACCATCTATGTGGTTGCAATGAAAGGACATCTTTCTTTTGCAGACTGAATAATATTTCATTGTGTGTGTGTAAAATATTTTATTTACACATTCATCCACTGATAAACATTTAGATTTTTTTCATATCTTGACTATTGGTTAGGACAGTTGGCCATCCATATCCATGGGTTTGTCATCCATGGATTCAACCAACCACAGATGAAAAAATTTAGATTTGTACTAAACATGTTCAGACTTTCATTTCTTGTCATCATTACCTAAACAATATAGTATAACAGCTACTTACAGGGCATCTACATTGTATTAGATACTATAAACAAGTTACAGATGACAAAGTATACAGGAAGATATAGATATGTTTATATGCAAATGCTATCCTATTTTATATCAGGTACTGAGTATCTGTGGATCATGATATCTGTGGGGAGTCCTGGAAACAATACCCCATGGATACTGATAAATGACTATATTTTATTGAGAGGTATTGGCCTGAAATGTTCTTTTTTTATGGTATCCAGGCCTGGCTTCATATGAGGATAATGCTGGCTTCATGAAATGAGTTTGGAAGTATTTCCCCATCTTCAGTTTTTTGAAATAGATTAAGAAGAATTGATATTTATTCTTTTTAAAATTGTAGAATTCACCAGTGAAGCCATCTGACCCTGAGTTTTCTTTGTTGGGAAATTTTTGGCTATTGATTAAATCTCTTACTCATTATTGATTTGTTTATATATTTTATTTCTTCATGATTCAGTCTTGGTAGTTTTTATGTTTGTAGGACTGCATCCATTTCTTCGAGGCTATCCACTTTTGTGGCATACAATTGTTATAGCAGTTTCTGATGGTCCTTTGTTTTACTGTAATGCCCCCCTTTTTCATTTTTAATTTTATTCATTTGAGTCTTTGGTCTTATTTTTCTTTATTAGTCTAATTAAAGTATGCTAATTTTATCTTTACAAAAAACAGCTCTTAGTTTTTTGGATTTTTTTCTATTTTTTTAAGCTTTTATTCAATTTATTTCTGTTTTAATTTTTTTTCTTCTGCTAACTTTGGGCTTACTTTGCTCTATTTCTAGTTTCTTGAGATGCAATGTTAGGTTGTTTATTTGGGATCTTTCTTCTTTTTTAACGTAGGCATTTACTGCTTTAAACTATCCTCTTAAAATTGCTTTTGCTATATTCCATAAGCTTTGGTATAGTCTGTTTCCATTTTCATTTGTTTCAAGGTTTTAAAAAATTACTTATAATTTTTTCATTGACCAATTGGTTGTTTAGGACTATTTTATTTAACTTTCATGTATTTGTAAATTTTCTAAAATTCATTCTGTTATTTATTTCTACTTTGATGTTATTGTTGGAGAAAAATACTTGATATAATTTTAATCTTAAATTTGTTAAGGCTTTTTTTGTGCTCTAACATGTGATCTATCCTGTAGGATGTTTTGCATGCACTAAAAAATAAAGTGTATTCTGTTGATATTGTATGGAATGTTCCATATGTGTCTGTTAGATCCACTAGGTCTAAGGTGTCCAAGTCCAATGTTTTCTTAATTTTCTGCATGAAATGATCTGCATATTTATAAAAGTGAAGTACCAGATTTCTCTATTATTATTGCATTGCAATCTATCTCTCCTTGAAGATTCTTTAACAGATATATTTACAATTGTTATATCATTTGATGAATTGGCCCCTTTATCTTACATAATGTTCTTAGTTTTTTTTTATAGCTTTTGATTTAAAGTCTATTTTTGTCTGATATAAGTCTAGCCACTTCTGATCCCTTTTGTTCTCCATTTGCATAAAATATCCTTTTTCATCCCTTCACATTTAGTATATATGTGTATATGTATACACTTTTAGTGTAAAACTGAGGTTAGTCTCTTTTAGGTAGCATATAGTTGGACTTTTTAAAATCTGTTCATTACCTTACTTCTTTTTTATTGGAGAATCTAATCCATTTATGTTCAAGGTAACTACTGATGTGTAATAACTTAATATTGCCATTTTATTAGTGTTTTCCTAGTAGTTATGTAGATACTTTGTTTCCTTCCTCTTCTCTTGCTGTCTCCTTTTGTGCTTTGATGCTTTTCTGTATCAAAATTCTGCAAAGAATGCTTTGAATTCTTTCTATTTTCATTTTTGTGATTCTACTAAACATTTTTGCTTTGTGGTTATCATGAAGTTTACATAGACCATCTTATAACGCATATTTCTAGCAGATAATTAAACTTTGATTTCATACAACTCTACACTTTTATTTTTCCCAACACACACTTTATGTTTTTGATGGCAGAATTGCATCATTTTTAAAAATGTGATCTCTTAACAATTTATTTTAGCTATAGGTGTTATTCATAGTTTTGTCTTTTAACCCTTACACACCATCATTACAGTCCTAGCATGTTCTGAATATGGCTCTGTTTTACTTATACCACTTAGTTTTGAGCATTTGTATGTTCCATATTATTAATTAGGAACACACTTGAAAAAGCAGTCATCTCTTCCCAGTCTTTGCAAACTGGTTTTGCAGAGAAAACCCTTTACCAGTCAGCCCATCTAGAGACTCTGCATGGGCCAGGAGGTGGTAACCATGACTAAGCCTGCTGCCAGGTTTCCCAGGTAGGCTAGCTTGGTGCCTGGGTCCATAGCGGCTTTCTTGTCACTGGGGTGTCCTGGGGCAAGACTGGACTTGGCTCACAGATTCTGGCCTAACCTGTAGCCTAGTGCTCTGGACTACTGGTGGCAGCCTGAAACCCCAGTATGTGGGGCTTGGCATTGTAATTGAGCCCACCACTACAATGGGCCTGAAATCTGCATTTATATTGAATTCAGATACTGACTTCTTATCTTTTCCCCATGGGAGAGTTCTGAGGCAGAAGGAATTCTTGACACTGTGCTGCAGGTTTGGGGGAGGGGTGACTTGGATTAAGCATCACCGTCCTTCCTATCTTCTTCAATACATATTTTTTCATTATTTGCCTTACCCGTGTGCTGTAATCTCTTACCATAATTCTGGAATTATAGCAAAGATATTTTTGTGTGTGAACGGTTGTCAGATCAGTTTGCCTGTGAGAAGACCCGGACTGGAAGCTCTTACTCTATTTGCTGACATCACTTTTAGATGAACCCTTCTGAGAAGCTGTGACAGACAGAGACAGGGAGTTGGGAGCTGAGACATATTAGTGGTATAATCCTTATAGAGAAAGCCCATTAACTTATATGCTCTAATTCAGGCCTGGATACTTCCCTAGGTCCACTAATTCTCAGATTCTGTGACCCACTTTCTTATTCTTCCAATAAACATTCATTTTTGCTGAACCTACCTTGAATTGGCCTATCTCTTATCTATTATAACATAATAACCGCAATGTCTCAGGAGTGAATCAGCATTTAATTACATTAGTGTAGGAGTATGCAAATTAGCCAAAGGTGAGATAATCTAAGTTGGACTTGACTATGGGGAGTTCATGTTTTTTCATGTTTCTTGGTCCCCTCCTGGGCTGAGCAGGCTAGCCGGGCATATTCTTCTCAAGGAAAATGCAGAGGAACAAGAGAACAAATTGAATAAGCAAGGCTTCCTGAAGTTTAGGCTGTGAGCCAGCATTCTGGCACTTCCTATTTTTATCAGCTAAAGGAAGACCCCATGAGCAATGCAGAGGCAGGAAAGTACACACCGTACATAGTAAAAGGGTGCTACATTATTATATGGCAGATAGCACAGATACTGCAAAGAATGAAGAACTGGGGTCAATAACAGAATTAAAACAGTTAACTTCCTGTTACTCCAACTAAAGCGTTTCTTAATGAATACAGACTCAGATCACATTCCACGTAACTTTGGCCTATTTTGTAGTTCTAGGTATCCAATATCTAAAGAAATCTTAAAAAATTTGAGAAAAACTGTGGAGTTTTTGCACTAATATATCTGCATTGAGTGATGATTTGTCCTTCTCTCTTCTCCACTGAAATGAGGAGATGAATCTTGTTTTTCTACAAAATGTTTATTTTTAAGAAAAAAGAAATGATTGTATTGCCAGTTAATCTTAGTTCTTCCCATCATTTCTTTTCAAACATTTGGAATTGGTTTGGCTAAAAGGAAAAATGAAGTTTTAAAATGCTAGCTGGCAGTGTTCTAACATCTTATAAAACAAACAAAACCAAAGTCCATGGCCACCCACGCTGGGCGTTTGGCCTACGTGATTAGTCAAAAGCCTCTCTCCCAGGTATTCTGTATATTTTGTTGGAAAATCTGCGCAGGGGACAGTGAAGAAGCTGCATGTTGATATTTGGGTTTTGGGCACCATCTCTTTAGTCACTTCTTATATCTATACTAGCTTTACAATAATTATTTATTATTATTATTTGAGATGGAGTCTTGCTCTGTTGGCCAGGCTGGAGTGCAGTGGTATGACCTTGGCTCACTACAACCTCCGCGTCCCAGGTTCAAGCCTCCCAAGTAGCTGGGACTACAGGCATGTGCCGCCACGCACGGCTGAGTTTTTGGTATTTTTAGTAGAAACAGGGTTTCTCCATGTTGGTCAGGCTGCTCTTGAACTCCTGACCTCTGGCGATCCACCCACCTCGGCCTCCCAAAGTGCAGGGATTACAGGCGTGAGCCACTGTGACCAGCCAAGATACTTATAATTTTTTTAAAAAATTAACACTAAATGTTAAGGGAAAAGACTGAGTGCTTATGTCTGAGAATCAGGTAACATTTGGATCAAATTTTGGTTCTGCAATTTTCTGGCTGTGTAACTGTAGATAACTTGGCCTCGCCGAACTGAAGTTTCCTGGGAAATATAATTTATCATATCTACTTTATAGAGTTGTTGTTCTTGAAAAATCAAGAAAAGATTATGAGCCAAACTCCTGGCACATAGGAAGCACTCAAGAAATGAACTTGTTAGTAGGAAGTTTTATGTCTTCTATTAGTCAACTTTTGCTGACAACAATAAAGGTTTATTTCTTACTCACATTTCATGTTGTTCAAGGGCTAACATGGGCTGTGTTCCATATCATTTTCATGCTGGCATCTAGGGGCAAAGGAGAAACATGTATATTTTTGCACAATGGCATTTCTGTAGCAAGGGAAAAATGAGAGAGTGAAACCACATCACAACCTTTAAAACTTGTGCTGGGAAGTGACAAGAGTGAGCCGCATCACTTCCATTCAAGCAAGTCATGTGCCTGAACCTACCTCCATTTAAATAGAAAGTACAAGAATTTACCATAGGGACAGACTCAGTAGGGAGAAACTGGATGTGAATATTTTATAAATGTGCAACATGCATCTGTGGGTTTGCCTATTTGTGAGATATCCAACATTTTATATGTGAGTGGGAAATTACACAAGAAATGGAGACTGGAAATCTGACCTCTGATTGTGCCACTGAACTAACATTGTGTTCTTTGGAAATTTGTGTCTTCATCTCAAACATCAAGTTGTTTACTGCTCTAAAATCCAAATGGTAAAGTGAATGTATTTATTTTTGTGGATTGAGAGTAGAATTAATTTTAATATGTGAATATAGGGCATAAGTTTCATTTAAAACTATGTGTTATGGCAAGGGACTATCACTGAATGAGTTTGTGCACAAGGAGCAAAAAGAGGGAGTGTCTGCAATTGTTTATTTACTGAGCAAACACTGGGTGCTTCCCTCTGCTTCCTTGATGCATTGAATAATAAAACTGGCCAAAATCCCTACCCTCCTAGAACTAACATTCTTGTTGGAAATACAGACAATAAAATATATCAGGTAAATAGAGAGAGTAACAAATTTACTGGTCTGTAAAAAAGAATTGGGGGCTCAGGAGTATAAGAATGGAGAGGCAAAGACCAAGGGCTTTCTGTTTAACCAGAATGATCCGTCAGAGTGAGCTGCATTGTAAAAACAACTTTTGAGCAAAGATTTTAAGGAGATGAGGAGAAAGTACATTCCACATAACAGGAATAGCCAGAGAAAATACTGTGTGCCTATTGTATTTGAAGAACACCGAGAAGGCCAATATGGATTAAAGTAAGTGCCCAACAGGACAAATATAGCCATGAACTACATAATGCCATTTTGATCAACGACAAACCAGTCTACCATGGTAATTCCATAAGACATAATGAAGCTAGAAAATCCCTATCTCCTGGTGACATAGTAGCTATTCTAACATTGTGGTGCAATTATGATTTTGTAAAATAAATTTAGTGTAGCTTACATATTAGCGTAGCTTTATTTTTTACATTCAGTACAGTGTTTATAAAACCTACAGTAGTGTACAGTAATTTCCTAGGTGTGCAAATTTACTCACCACTCTACTGACTGACTCACACGGAGCAACTTCTTGTCTTGCAAACCCCATTCATGAAAAGGGCCCTACATAGGTGTACCATACACTATATTTTTACTGTATATTTTCTATGCTTAGATACACAAATACTTACGATTGTATTACAGTTGCCTACAGTATTCAGTACACTAACGTGGTGTACAGGTTTGAACAGGCTTGTAGCCTTGGAGCAATAGGCTATACCATATGGCCTGGGTGTGTAGTAGGCTGTAACATCTAGGATTGCATAAGCACAGTGGCTGCTCAGTATTTGTGGGGGATTGGTTCGAGAACTTCCCATGTAAAACCCAAATCCACAGAGGTTCAAGTTCCTGATATAAAATGGTGTAATATTTGCATATAATTGCATGTAACCTATGCACATTTTCCTGTATGCTTTAAATCATCTCTAGATTATTTATAAAGACTAATACAATGTCAATGCTATGCAAATAGTTAAACTGTATTGTTTAGAGAATAATTACAAGAAAAAAGTCAGTATATGTTTAGGACAGACACAACTTCTCTTTAAAAAAGTTATAATCCATGATTTGTTGAATCCATGGGTGTGAACTCCATAGATACAGAGGGCTGACTGTATACGCTGTGATGTTTGCACAAGACAAAACCGCCTAAGGACACATTTCTCAGAATTTATCCCCTCTATATTAAACAATGCACGACTGTGGGAGGAGATGAGTGCCAATAGATAAGGGGAGGAGGTGGTGTAGGCAAAAGGCCCAAACAGCCATTAAAAGCATTTAGCTTTTACTATCAATGAAGTAGTACCTTGGTCTATGGAAGATTTTTGAAAAAAACCAGTAATGTGATTTCACTTGCTGTTTTGATGTACAGTTTAACTACTGTAATGGAAATATACCATAGGCATGACCTATGGGAGTAGAAATACCATTTGTGACTCTATTGCATGTCTTATACAGTGATGGTGGGGGCTTGGACCAGGGTGCTAGCAGTGAAGGTGGTAAGAAATGGAATCTGGAGGTATTTTGATGGAAAAGCCAGTAGTATTTGCTTACTGGGATTGCCAGAAGACCAAAATTGGGGAGAAAGATAGAGTTAAATTAGAGTCACCTAATATTTGAACTATTTATGGCACATGCAACTAGAAATTTTGAATAGGCAGCTGGATTTCCACCAAGGGAGGCATGTGATGTTTTCATTCTGCAATGCTGGCAGTTCTAATATCGGGAATAGAAGGTGGTAAAACATGGATGGAATCTGGAGGTATGTTGATGGTAAAGCCAGTAATATTTGCTTACAATTCAGATTACTTTAATGGGATCGCTAGAAGACCAAAATTGGGGAGAAAGATAAAGAGTAAAATTATAGTCACATAACATTTGAACTATTGCACATGCAACTAGAAATTCTGAATAGGCAGTTGGATTTCAGAAGAGAGTTCTTCCCTCAAGATACACATTTGGCAGTCATTGAAACATAGCTTGAAATAATGAGGCTGGTTATGTTAGCAAGGGAGTGACTGATAGAAAAGAAGAACAGATTTTGAGTCCTAGGCCCTGTACAGATGGTTTCCAACTTATGGTAGTTCCACTCATAATTTCTCGACTTTATGAGGGTGTGAAAGGAGTAGACATTCAATAAAAACCATACTTCAAGTACCTATACAACCATTCTTTGTTTTTTACATTCAGTACAGTATTCGATAAATTACATGAGATATTCAACATTTTATTATAAAATAGGCTTTGTGTTAAATGATTTCACTCAACCCTAGGCCAATGTAAGTGCTCTGAGTGCAGTTAAGTTAGGCTATGCTATACTATGATGTTTTGTAGATTAGGTGGATTAAATGTATTTTTTCTCAAGATATTTTCATCTTACGATGGTTTCATTGAGAGGTAATCCCATTGTCAGTCAAGACACATCTGTATTGATTTTTCAGGCTCCCATAACAACGTGCCACAAATTGGGTGGCTTAAAACAAAGGAAATTTGTTGTTATAGTTGTGGATCTTGAAGTCTAAAATCAACATGATGGCAGGGCCACGCTCCCTCTAAAACCTGTAGTGTTTCACATGGCATCCCCCCTTCTGTGTCTCTCTGTGTCTTGTCTTCACTTTAAGGACACCAGTCATATTGGATAAAGGGACTTCCCTTAATGACCATGCTTCCCAGTATGACCTTATCTTAATTAATTACCTCTGCAGTGACCCTGTTTTCAAATGAGTTCACTTCACTATATCTTTTTAGAGGACATAGTTCAATCTATAACAGGGACTTTACATTTTAAGAGAAATAAGGTGTGTATTATTTTAAAATTATAAAGATACAGGCATCTTCACGTAGTTCTTCATCAACATTTAATTTCTTTATTATGTTGACCAATACTAGAGCTTTCATTGTGCTATACATGGTATCTTATGCAAAGTCAGCATTCAGTACATGTTTGTCATTTCACCTTTTAATATTTGTTTCATCTTCCAAAGGACTCCATAAATAAACCTTTGAATAGGAAGGGGAAAACAAAGTCTTAGTTTGTAATACTTGCAAAAAAAAAAAAAAAAAAAAAAAAAAGAGAGAGAGAGAGAGAGAGACAAGCCACATTTGAAGAACTCTTAGCCTGTGATTAGAAAACCACTGAACTCTCAAATGAGCCTTTAAACTGAAGAGATAAAGAAATGTCATCTTAACAATGGATGAGCAGCTTAAGGATATTACACATGGCCTCCTTGCTCCTCCAGGAAGATAAAAGAAGCAATTGCTTAAGTTGCCTCAGATAAGTTTTCTGCATCTAATGAGCATCCCCCCTTCTCTCGAGTCAGCCTGGACAGCTGATGTGGAGTACTAAGGTCAGAGCGTGGTTTAGGGGGCACATCTTGTAGTAGACACTACTTGCAGACCTGGGATAATCTGCCCTTTGACTGGGAGCCCAACACATGGCTCTTCTCACATTTACATATCTCTAGTCCCTACTGCCACTTCACCCTGTCAGGATGAAGAAAAAAGGGCACTAGGTTATTTTTTTTTTCTGTTGCCTATGCCTGAATCAGGATTTTTTATTTAATAGAGAAAGAGAAAATTATTAGAACATGAATATTTCTAGGTAGAGGTCAGTTTTAACAGGCTTTATCCCTGATCTGTACTTTTCTTTTTTCATCCTCCTCTGCCAAACTGGTCACATTGCTCTTTGTAAGAAAGGAGATTGGCTGTGGTTTGGGCTCTGGTATCGTGGCTCTAATATAGATGTTCAGCGATGTAGGCATGAACAAGCTTCTTGGGATTTGCTGCCTTCTTTTTATTCCTCCTCTATATCTGTGTGTGTTTGTGTGAATGGTTGTGTGTGCATGTGTGTGTGTGTGTGTGTGTGTGTGTGTGCGCGCACCGTTTAATGAAGTTTTGTCACCAAGGGAGGCATGTGATGTTTCCGTTCTGCAACACTGGCAGTTCTAATATCTGGGACTTCTCATTTAGAAGCCTTAATAAGTTATTTAAATTACCTTGTCAGGCTTAACTCTGCAGCAAAGAGGGGAATTTTTTTTTCTTCTAAGGTGAGATTACATTTAAATGATAATAGTAAGTGCCAAAGTAATGTGAATGCACACGCCAAAAGGGGTGATGCCCTTCTTGGCTCACTGGGTTTCCAGTGGGTGCTTGTCATAACTTATCTGCTATAATCCCCTCGTGGATTAGAGCAAAAGGACTCCCAAGTTGATAAGAGAACTCAGGAAGCCTTCCTGAAGTAGGCCCTGGGTAATGAGCTGACCCATATGTGCAGTTTGGGAGGCTTTGTTCTGTTAGTCACTGTTGAGGTCCAGCTCAGGCCCATCAGGTTTTTTGTAAATGGCATTGACTTCTGTCTAGTTTTACCTTTCTTCTCTCTATGACCTCCCTTGTTTTCATTGTTTAAAGATGATTACCTCTTCAGGGTGGCTCCAAAGATGCTGAGATTCCTTTCCCTAAAAATAGGACGTCTGTTTTATATAAAATCCCTTTCCACGTAGCCTCACCCACATTTGCTTGTTTTCTTTAGCAAAGGCCAGATCTTAAAATAATTAGTCCAGGATGAGAAAATGGGGATGGCCAGGAATGTCAAGGAGACTTTATAGAAAAAAAAAAAAACTTACAACGTAATGTTAATATTTCTTATGTTTTTAAATTATAAGATAAGCTAAGAGGCAAGGGTAGTATCCACATGATTCACTCCAACCTTATCTGCCTGCTATCTGCACATGCAGATACATTTTTTAAATTCTTAGGTTATTTCATGTATGTACACATACTGAGATATATTTCTGGATGTTTAAAATGATTGAGGTGGAACATCAGTTGTGAATACATTTTCTCCATTTCTGAGTGTTGAAAGGGAACACTGGAGATATGTTTTGCATATGCTAGCTTTTAAAGAAGGTCAAAGTGTATTTATTATTTTATGTGGTCAATGTGTTTACATTTTATTTTTAAAAACACTTTCTATTTACATCTTCATGAGCTTTAAAATTTTATTTTTCAATTGATTACTCTTAGTGAGTTCTAAACTTTCTTTCTTACATGAGGTTCACCTTGATAGATGGTATTAGAAAACCCTCTTTGAATTGGACATTGAGGCAGCCTAAGAATAGCAACATAGGGCTTCTCCAAAAAGGATGGGGCTGGGTGTGGTGGCTCATGCCTGTTATTTCAACCCTTTGTGAGGCTGAGGCAAGCGGGTTGCTTGATCCCAAGAGTTCAAGCCTGCAGTGAGCTATAATCACACCATTGTATTCCAGCCTGGGCAGCAGAAACAGACCCTGTCTCTAAAAGGCAAAAAAAGAATGAGCATCTGGCAATAGGTAAGCATCCTGAAATGTGGATACTTCATCTTCCTTGCTTTTGAATTTTAAAGTATCTTACTTTTAGAAAGGTCATATGTCTATGTGATTCCAATAATGTCAGAAGAGTCAAATTTCTTTTGGTCTAATTTGCAAAAGAAAATATGAAAATTATTATTTTAGATCATCTTTAAAATCCAATTTGAAACAGACTGTCTATCACCCAAAAGTGATACAATGACTGAATGCTTCTTTTCAGTAGAATCATTTACATTTTGTATCTTAAAGCAAAAAAAAAAAAAAAAAAAAGAAAAGAAAGAAAAAAAGCCTGTAGAAAATTAGTTGAAACCTCATGATGAAAGCCACCCAAGTTCAAGGAATATCTTTGGGAATAATTTAAGACCACGGTATTTGAGTTCAGCAAACAAGGTGAATCAGTCCACACTAGGAGTGTTTTCTTCTACCTTACTGATAAATAAACTCAGTCATAGAGCTAATAGATTCAATACTGGTTTTATGGAAATTGGATTAATGATGAACAAGCATTAAAATTGTTTGTATTTCAAATTTCTCTACTAAAATTCAGAAGTAAGATAAAATAGGGAACACAGACGGTTTTTGGATGATATTTTGCACTCTGCATACGCTGGGATTAAATCAGGGGACACAGGAACATATTTTTTTATGATCCTGATTTCTAATCTTAGAATCAGTTCACAAATGATTAAAAAAAATTAGCTGAATAGGAAGTAAGTGATGATCTAATTTAATTCTATCATTTTCAGATGGAGAAACAAATTCTAGAGGATTTATGTAAATTAAGATTGAGGTGATGACTAGTGATGGGCTAGATTCAGCTTCTATGGCTACAATGCATTGTCTACTTTGCCAGCTCCTACACGAGGGTTTATGCCAGTTAACAAGCGGTGCAACTTTAAGCATCTTTCAGAAGGTAAGCTTTCCTCCCTGAGAAGTGAAGATTATAATAATATCTAACTCATAGGGTTGTTCTGAGAATTGGCTGAGTCCAGTGCAACTACTATGCAGAAAAAAGCACATAGTGAGCACATAATAAACATCTTTTACCCTCATCCAGTGTCTACGTTTTAATTCAGAGATACCTAGACTTCCCTTCCAAGGACAACTAAGGATGCTCGGACCTTTTCTGATCACTTACAGAAAGTGAAAGCAACCAATTGATCACCTCTCATTCTCCCAGAGCTTTTTGGGTAAGCAACTTTCTCCTTCATCACATGAAATTGTATGTTGGTGGCTACCATCTCTCTTCTCTCTTCACATCTTCACATTTTACACCTTATTCTCAGATGAATTTCTCCAACTTAAAATGCTAATTATAAAATTTCCTTGCTAAGAAAAGTTTCAGGGACACCTGTACTACCTATAGACAAAATCCATACTCTGTAGGCTGGCATTCAGAGCTTTTTACATCTTGGCCCAATCTATTCTTCCTATCCCATTTTTCATTTTCTCTTCTTTCCTTCATTAAATGAATTATTCATAAGATACTACATGGCCAGGCACTAAAGATACACTGAAAACCAGGATCTACTTTTCTAAAATTTTTCAAACTAGTGAAAGACCTACTCCTTCCCCAGAAGCATATAATAATTGCTTATCTACCCACTTTAAATTATGTGACTTTCTCTGTCTGGAACGTCCTGCCTAGATTCAATCTATATACACATGACTGAAGCTTGTAATCTTATCTACATTATCTCTTTCAATTAAGATTCTGTGATTCCTTGCAGCTAGTGGACTTCCTTTTTACTTTTCATAGAGGATTTTAAAATTATTTTTTTAATTATAGTTAACCATATGCATTTATTAGTCTTTGCTAAACTGTAAGGTGCTTGAAGACAAGGTGTGTGTTTGAATGATATTTACGTATTCGATAATGCCTGTCATCATTGCTCTGCAAATAGAACAAAAAAGAAAAAAAGAAAGAAAGACTGTTGAATGGATATTTACATGAATTTCCTCCATTACTGGTATTGCCATTCAAAGATTTCTTACCAAAGAATTAACTTAATGGCATAAAGATAAAATAGACCTGGGAAATATTAATGAGTGTGGAATGAAGTTGGAGTTTTGAGAGTTTCTATAGGAGCACTTTGTATTAACAAAAATTCTCTTTGGCCAAACTCTAGTCAGTCTTTCCTGATCTCTTTTCTCAACTAGGCCCCGACTTTTGGACTTCTTTGTTCATCTATGCATTGCTCAGGTTTTGCAAGAATCCTGCCCAGTCAGTTTAGTGAAAATCCCTCCCACCTTTGGTCTGACCACTCTTGATATCTGTTTGCTCAGGCCTGCCTTCAGCAAAAGGTCTACTAAGTCAGTTTAACAAAGAATTACTCTACCTGTTAGTAATTTTCCATCTGCTAACTCCTCATCTTGCTCCTTGGTTATAAATTCTTTTTTTTTTTAACTGTACTTGATGTTGAGCTTGACTTCTCTCCATTACTCTAAGACCCTATTGCAGCAACTCTCTTTGAAAAAAAAATCTTTCTTACCATTTTTGACAAGTGCTGCGAACCATTTTTCTTTTAACAGTAAATTAAACTTTGTATCTGATCTGATAAACGTTCTATTGCAGGAATCTGAGTAAAATCTGGCATCACCATTAATACATTAAATGTACTACTTACACATTTTAAAAATATTATTTAATATTATCATTTTTCTCATTTAGTGACATCTCAAAAAATGGCTTCCAGTGTCTTTGCATTAGGGTAATATCTAGGAAGCATGACATGATTATGAGGTCAGAAAAGGAAAGTCTACTTCATAAATATAATATAGCCACCATATCTTAGAAATTAAAGCTAAATCATAAATCCAAAATCACAAGTGATAAAAACCTAGGGCAGCTGAAAATTCAACCTTGCTAACTCCTTATGAGATTATTTATGTCACCACATACAATAGCCAAAGCTCTTACTGGCAAATCGTTAATGAGAAAATCTTTTAGTTCAATAACAATCATGACCATAGACTTAAAAGAACAAAGAGAAAAACCATGTTTATCTGACTTAACTGTAAACTCAATGCTGTAAAATGGAATTTAGATAAAAAGGTATGAGTGAATGTATGATCATAACTTTAGGTGCTGTATTTCTAGGTTTAAGATCAGAAGGAGTTGTTTTGGTTTTAATGGATCTCAATTATTTCGAAGTTATTTTCTTTAAATAATTTCAAATAATTTTATTTTTAAATTCTGTACCTATTCTACCTTGTGTAGCTCATGTGAACCATGTGAGACACTCTTAGCTTTTAATGGGAAAAACATCTGAGCTGCTTGAGTCTTTTTTGTTTTTTTTCCTTTCTTATCACAATTCAAGAATTCTGTAGTAAGTCCTTTTGCTTATCTTTAAAGCCAGAGACCTGTTGGTACTGCTACACAGTTGCAAAGGCAACACTATCGGATACTTGTCAAAGCATTTCAATCTTAAACGCAGTAAGGAAATTGTGAAGAAAAGCCATTCTAAACACTTAAAAATCAAACCCTTCCTTTAAAGTGTTTCTTAAGAGTGGGGGAGAGAAGCAACTTTATCATGTTTATAATTAATTAGCTGATTACATAAAAGACAACTGGATTTTTTAACTATAGGAAATAGGTTACATTTTAAATTCCTCCAATGTACAACTTCACTAAAGGAAACTAGAAAAAAAAAAAGAGTTCGCCTAAATTCTAAGCAATGTCTGGGTCTGTGCAGAGAGAAGGCTTGGCCATTTTTTTTTTCCTGAAGGCCATGTGGTAATAACATTACATCTTGCAAAGGCAGGGGTTGGGATGTTTGGAGAAAAAGAAAACATTTGCTGTATCATGAGAGGAAACCATGCAGTCTGCTGGGGACAGGAATGAGGCTAAGGGTCAAAAGGCTTCTCCAGAATTGTTTGACCTTTAGAATGTCAATAAACTCCTCAGGATAAAAAGTTCACGTAAACATAAGACTTACTATCTCGACTTTCTATTCCCAACCTTCTATATAGCTCAGAAGATCATTGTGAAAAGTGAAAGAACCAAGAGAAGGACAAAGCCTCTCCAAAGTTTCAAGACTCTGGAGAAGAATTATTTAATTAAAAATGGCTTCCAATACCTTTGCATTAGGGTAATACCTAGGAAGCATGACATGATTATGAGGTCCGAAAAAGAAAGTCTAGTTCATAAATATAGTCAGAGCTTTCAAATAACAAAGATTGTGTCTGGCTACACTGAGGAAACTACAAGAGAAAACAGTATGGTGAACACAGAAGGGTCTCCTTTAGCTGACCTTTGTATTAAGTGAATCTGCTGCACGTGTATTTTTTGACCTTCTAAACTTGGAGAAGCATGGTTTAATACCACATTGTGCCAGCTCATTTTTTTTCAATGCATTAATGTAAAAATTAAACGAAGGGAATCATGTGACATTATTTAAACATTGATCTATTTTTCCCCCAAAACCGTAAGAGAGCTTAGTTCAATTTTGGGAAGATAAAATTTCACAGCACTTAAGGAAACCGCTAACAAATAGAGGTAGCAGAATTTAAACCAAGCTCACTTGACTTCAGACAGGGTACTCTTCAAAGAGCATGCTGGAGAATGGATCTAGAAAAATACACTTCATTATAGATAAACAACTAGCTATGATAGAGCATTTGTTGAAGTGTCAGAAACTCAACGCAAACGAAGAAAAAAATGGGACTATGGAAGAATTTTAGGGGTAAATTTGGCTTTAGGTAAGGCTGGATCCGGGGGCTTCTATGATATTATTAAGGCATTGCTTCTGTCTTTCTCACAGAGTCTATGATTGTGCTGTTATTTTTGCAAGGAAACTTTTTCTGTATGGGAGGAATATGGCATCTGGCAGCCTAGATTCACATCACCTAGTTACAGTGCCACAAAGAAAAAAGAAATTTCTCTCCCCCAGTGTCTACACATCAGTACAATACATGATGCTTCAATTCCAACAGCGCATTCTTTGGCTCTGGAAGGAATGTGTAAGAAAATATCATGGACAACCAAGCCAGTTATCAATTTCTCCAAATCCAACATACCTCATTACCTGCTCTTTGAAAATGGAGTTGGGCCCTTTAAATACATTTCCTTTGCCAGCTGGCTTTGTCAGTAGAAAGCAGGGAAGAAACACTGTAGGTGAAGGAAGCTATCTTTTCTGCCGTTTGCCAGCTCAGCAGGCTTCTGCAGTGTGCAGCTTTTCTAGCACCCAGATCTTGCAACACATGCATTTTCACCAATTCTCAGCTCTTTCAGCACAGATAACTTTTCTAGCACCCAGGCCTGCAGTGCTCAGTGGTTGGGCATTTCTCTGAGTATTTTTCTTGGTAAGTTTTACTTTATTTCATTAGGCCTCCAAATCACTATTTGTAAATTGGTATAATGATATGACCCATCTTGCAGCTTTGAGAGTATCAACTTAATTTACACGGGCAAAGGACTTAGAACACACGGAAACCCTATTTGTGTTTGCTGCTTTTAGAAAGTATGTCTCGTAGAAGAGAAAGACTTGAACGGAAATGAGTATCAAAGTCATATTAATTTGATTATTAGAAGAGGTAACATTTTTATTGTTGTTACTCAAAGTGATCAAATGAAATATGTCAGTTATCACTTTATCCAAATCAAACATACTTCATTACCTGTTCATGTGTAAAAGAATTTAGGCAAGCCCGGACCTACACTGAACGCCTCCATTTGACTAAGGAAACACAGCTAAGAATTCAAAATACAAGCTAGAAGTTGTGGGAAATAATTAAGAAATTCCTCCTTCTTCTGCCCAGTATGTCTAAGATAATATTTGCTTGTTTTTCCTTTTGTGTGAAAAATGAATTCCAATATTTAAAATGAAAAGTCAATCAATATTTTATCATGTATTTTACCAGAGAGTATCTCTGTCTAAGTGTGTTTTACATTTTGTCAGTGTTTGGTGTTTAGTTCAACTTTGAAGTAAATTTGTCATTCAACTTGTCATCTTGGAAAGAAGTAGCTCATTTATTTTCTGTAACTTAAGTTTTTTTTTTTATTATTTTAATATGAGAGATTACTGCTGCCTAAAGACAAAAATGACAGGCTAAAAAGATGAAAAATTAATGTAATTCAAAAGAAATGACTTCTATTTTCTAAAGGCAGAATAAGTTTTCTTCCGCAGCTTTGACTGGAGAAAATGTAAGAAGATAAAATCACCCTTTTTGGACACAAGGATGCCTTGCTAGATACATAGCTGAAAAGTAATGTAACTTCATGCCTCATAAATCATAATCTAAAAAAGCCACTATTTTAAACTGCCCGTTAAATAATTGAGGTGGACTTAAGGAGCAAGTCACACCTCATTTTGGAGGAGCTCCAGCATAGACAGGCTAAATGTTTGTGTAGTGAATACCTATCTTTACAAAGCTAACAGCTTTCAACAGTTAAGACAGTGTGCTAGTATTTTTATTCACTTGAAATAGTTCAGACAATAATTTAAATTAAATTAATGAGGGGTTTATAATTTCCCTTCATTAATTATGAGTTAAGAAGAAAAGCATTTTCCATAGAATAACAAATTCACAAAAAGATTGGTCAAATGTTTTGCTGCTTCTGTTTGCGGGTTCATTATCAAAATGACAGACTTAGATGACGATGAAAACTTAGAATCATCTAGATTTGCAGACTTCAATTTTTTCAACCATAGACATGTTTGTTTTTGCAAATGAAATCTTATTCACAGAAGATATTTGTATGCGACATAAAACTGTGGCCCTGTTGCATACTGCTGAGAAATCTGTTGTGGAAACCATTGACATACCACTAGCTTACTGATTTTTTAGTTCTGGGCATCAGGGCTTGATGCGTTCCAGAGTTTTCCCACTAATTTTCTTAAATATTTCATTTCATTTCATCCATCTTAACTGCTAAGTTTGAAGCAAGGTAACTGCTTATACACTGAGCTCTGTAGAGCCAACAAGAGGCTTTCTCTTGAGAACAGGCTCTCCTTGCAATTGAGGTTCAGTGTTGATGTTCATGACAAACATACGAGTTACTCCCTGAATCCTAAAATATGCAAAAACTCTTGACCTTTCTTAGTCAACCTTTGCATCATCCTTCGTGGGAGGGCCTGGATTTACCTTGGATGCACTTCTGTGGGAATCACCATACCAACACTGATGAGGACAACTGAAGCAACCACTTCAGTTAATGGAAAGCTTAATGCCTACCTCTCTATTCCAGTATTAGGAGGAGGACATTCCAGAGGGAGTGGTTAAAATGGCATAACTTTTCACTCTTTCAATACATTAATTAGTATTTGTTTCACCACTTATTTGTCATTGACCTAGCAGGCATTTGTAATATGTCTTATTTGGTAGAGAACATTAAGCCAGCAATTCTATGAATAAACATGTATGCAAACTCCACATAAAAGAGAGCAGATCTATTCCTAAAAACGCTATTTTCCCAGGCACAGAATCTGAAATGTAATGAGCCCTCAATAACTATTTATTGAACAAAGAAATGCATGTTTCAAGGAGGTGGGGTCTAGGGGAGCAGTAGCAGACATACACACAAATTTATGTATTTTTTGCCCCAAGGGAAATTCTGTGCATTCAAATCTTATGTAATCCCCCAAGAACCCTGTGAATTTGGAATTATTACCACTTTACCCATGAAGGAACTAAAGTTCATTACGTTTATGTGACTTATCCACATTCACATACTAGCACAAGAACCCAAGTGGGTCTGAACAGAGAGATATGGTCCATCTTGTTTTAGGACAGTTGTTCCTCAAATACTTTGAAGGAAATATATCATTTATAATTAAAACAAAGCAATATATAATAGAACACAAATTAACTTACCATTTTTAGAATACAACAGAAGACTTTAAATACATTTAGTACCTGTTAGTTTCCTCCAGGCTATATTCATAGATCTCCACCTCTTAGTTTATTTCTGTGGAAATCTGATAGGCACTGACTATACTCCACAGTCTCTTGTTAAGGTAAAATGTGAAAATGTACCCTCTTGGGATTAAATCCAAGATACTCAGATCACGGAACTGAAGAGTTGCATACATGCACAACTTGCACTCCCATTAATAGCTAATCCTTCAGAATCTGTTTAGGGAGCACGTGGGGAAGACTAGCCAGAGATTGTGCTTTCTGCTCTCCAAGATCTCCCATATTCAGGCCAGGGTATGAGGAAAGACACTGAAATTAGGTTATGCCAATTCCTTCCTTCTCAACCTACTTTGGATCCCGTCGTTCTGGTTATGCTGACTGTTTCTGCAACATTTTGTTTAACAGAGTTCTGGGGTACTAGAGATGGGGCATGTAAACAGAGCAAAAGGCCATTGATATAAATTATGCACAGTGGTATGCAACACATACCTAGATGTTCCCATAACTACAGTGATGGATTGAAGCAATTTCCAAACGGTGTTCCATAATGAGTCATTTTTCTATGAGGAAATCAACAATACAGTGAGAATGATATAGTTTGGCTGTGTCCTCGCCCAAATCTCACCTTGAATTGTAGCTCTCATAATTCCCACATGTTGTGGGAGGTACCCAGTGGGAGACAATTGAATCATAGGGCAGTTTTCCCCCTACTGTTTTCATGGTAGTGAATTAAGTCTCACAACATCTGATGGATTTATAAGCAGAAACCCCTTTCATTTTCCTCTCATTCACTCTCTTGCTTGCTTCCAGTGTAAGATGTGCCTTTCACCTTCTGCCACGGTTGTGAGGCTTCCCCAGCCATGTGGAACTCTGAGTGCATTAACTCTCTTTTTCTTCATAAATTACTCAGTCTTAGGTATGTCTTTATCAGCAGTGTGAAAACAAACTAATATAGTAAATTGATGCTGGTAGAGTGGGGTGCTGCTGTAAAGATACCCGAAAATGTGGAAGCGACTTTGGAACTGGGTAACAGGCATAGGTTAGAACAATTTGGAGGGCTCAGAGAACAGACAGGAAGATGTTGGAAAGTTTGGAACTTCCTGGAGACTTGTTGAATGGCTTTGAAAAAAATGCTGATAGTGATATAAACAATAAGGTCCAGGATGAGGTGGTCTTAGATGGTGATAAGGCACTTGTTAAGAAGTGGTGTAAAGGCCACTCTTGCTATGCAAAGAGACTGGCAACATTTTGCCCCTGCCCTAGAGACTTGTGGAGCTTTGAACTTGACAATGATGATTTTAGGGATCTGGTGGAAGAAATTTTTAAGCAGCAAAGGGTTCAAGAGAAAATCAAGCATAAAAGTTTGAAAATTTTGCAGCCTGATGATGCTGTAGAAAGGAAAAGCCCATTTCCTATGGAGAAATTCAAGCCAGCTGAAGAAATTTGCTTCAGTAAAAAGGAGCCAAATGCTAGTCACCAAGACAGTAATAAAAAAGTCTACCAGGCATGTTAGAGACCTTTGTGGCAGACCCTCCCATCACAGGCCCAGAGAACTAGAAGGAAAAAGTGGTTTCATGGGCTAGGCCCAGGACCCTCCCTGATGTGTACAGCCTGAGGACTACACTGAATCTCAACTGCTCCAGCCATGGCTACAAAGGGCCAAGGTAAACCTCAGGTTGCTGCTTCAGAGGATGCAAGCCCCAGACCTTGACAGCTTCCATATGGTGTTGAACCTGTGGGTGCCCAGAAGTCAAGAATGGAAGGTTGGAAACCTCCGCTACCTCCGCCTAGATTTCAGAAGATGTAGGGAAATGCCTGGATGTCCAGGCAGAAGTTTGCTGCAGGAGTGGGTTCTTCATGGAGAATCTCTACTAGGGCAGTGCAGAAGGGAAATGTGGGGTGCAAGCCCCCACACCGAGCCCTCACTGGACCCCTCCCTTGTGTAGCTGTGAGAAGAGGGCCACTGTCTTTCAGATATTGGAATGGTAGATCCACTGACTACTTGTACTGTGTTCCTAGAAAAGCCACAGACACTTAACACCAGCCTGTGAAAGCAGCTAGGAGGGAGGGTATACCCTGCCAAGCAGCAGAGGCAGAGCTTGCCAAGACCATGAGAACCCACATTTTCCATCAGAATGACCTGGATGTGAGACGTGGAGTCAAAGGAGATATTTTGGAGCTTTAAGTTTTGACAGCCCTTGCTGGATTTCAGAATTGCATGAGGGTTTTAGCACCTTTGTTTTGGCCAATTTATCCCATTTGTAATGGGTATATTTATTGAATACCTGTACCCCAGTTGTATCTAGGAAGTAACTAGCTTGCTTTTGATTCTACAGTCTCATAAGTGGAAGGGACTTGCTTTGTCTCAGATGAGACTTTGGACTGTGGACTGTTGGGTTAATGCTGAAATGAGTTAAGGCTTTGGGGGACTGTTGAGAATGCATGTTAACTTTGAAATGTGACACATGAGATTTGGGAGGGGCCGGGGCAAAATGCATGGTTTGGCTGTGTCCCCACCCAAATCTCATCTTGAATTTTAGCTTCCATAATTCTCCCACATTATGGGAGAGACATGGTGGGAGGTAGTTGAATCGTAGTGGCAGTTCCCTCATACTGTTCTCATGATAGTGAATAAGTCTCACAAGAGATGATAGTTTTATAAGGGGAAACGCCTTTCACTTGGCTTTCATTCTCTCTCTTGCTTGCTCAAGCGATCCTTCCTCCTCATCCTCCTGAGTAGCTGGGGCCACAAGCACGTGCCACCGTGCCTGGCTAAACTTTTGTGTTTTTGGTAGAATGGGGTTTTACTACATTCCCTAGGCTGGTCTTGAACTCCTGAGCTCAATCAGCCTGCCTCAGCCTCCCAAAGTGTTGGGATTACAGGAGTGAGCCATGGCACCTGGCCAACAGCAGAACTTCAAATCAATGCAGTGCCCTACCAAGTATGGAGCAGTGCCCTACTAAACATGGGATATTGTGTAACTGCATGGATACAGGCTCTGTTCATGTTCTTGTCCAGATTAAAATTCTGCACCCAACGTGTTAGCTGCTTGATTAAGTTTCATATTTAATTGGCTCCTAAGTGACTCAAGTGTACTTTCATTGATCCCTAAAAACTTTTGATTATGAAAGAATATTGATTTTGTTTTGTTTTGTTTTGTTTGGGTAACATTTTCTCTGGTAGACCACATATAATTTCCAACTATAAAGCTATCTGAGTATTATGTGTTTTTCATTTTTTTCTCACTATATCGTCCATTTTAATGCCATTTTTTTCAAGGGACTGGCATCTCTTTTTTTTTCGGGCTGTCATTGTGTCCAAAATTCTGAAGAAAGTCTCAGAAATGGTTGACCTCACCCTGAATGTAATTGCCTTTTTTCTTCACCTCCTTCCCTTACTGTCTCTGTTCTTTTCTTACTTTCCTTCATGCCTTTCTGCAAATGTGTGTTGAACATACCCTACCTTACAAGTACCATGCAGGGTACAGTAGGGAAAATTTTACTTTTAAGAGCTGATTTAAATATTTAGCACATGAAATTTTGTGGATATTTCTTTACCTTTTAACTTTTAACTATAACATTTCTAAAAGTTTTCAGTAAAAGAAAACACCTTTTCAAACTCCCAAAGTGGAATTTAGAATACATTCTATTTTCTCTTGTTGAGTAGAGCTTAATACAAAAGCTTAGGCTTGCAAAATATTTAAAAACATAAGTAAATGCTTTAATGCTACCTCCTATATTTCCAAAACTAGTTTTCAGAGAAATGGACTATTCTTCCTTAAAGAGCAGAGTTGGACACTGTGGTATTTCCCAAGTCCAGGGAAGAAATAGTATCTCATGGTTGGAAAGAAAAAATGATTGGAGAGAATCATTATTGTCTTACTGATAATCTGCAGCAATTTGTGGAATTTGCAACAGTCACATTGGATAAGAAGAAGGACAGTCACTTTATAAATACCAAGGCAGCAAGCTAAAGTGAAATCAAATTGTCCAGACCAGCCATCTTCAAGCCATTCTACAGGGCTGGTAGGTGGTGTTTGACCTAACTAGAGATTGTCCGCTTAAATAATTTGGTGTGCATCAGGCAAAGGACTATTTTCCGGGGCAAAAATAATGCAAAGTTGCAAGCCAGACACACTCTTCCATTCCAAATATTGCACTAGGATCTACAATATCATTAGATATTAGAATCACCCAGCTTTCACTGAAAAGCTTTCATTTCAACTGGCCAAATAAAATATCTCATTTCAAAATGATATTTGTTGGGAGAGACCTAGGCCTTATCCTAAGTTGATGTCACAGGAATTTTTTCAGAGAACTATTATATTCCAAACATATTTTATGTACACATGGTGTATGATTTGGACACTGAACTTAAAACCAAGTAATGGAATTAGATCTGTTTGTCTGTCATTGCTATGTTTATTATTATTTATATGAAGATGAACTATAGGTATTGATTTGTTTTTCTTTGAGACAGAGTCTTGCTCTGTCACCCAAGCTGGAATGTAGTGGTGCAATCTCGGCTCACTCACTCTGTCTCCTGGATTCAAGCGATTCTCCTGCCTCAACCTCCCAAGTAGCTGGGATTACAGGTGCCCACTAAAACACCCAGCTAATTTTTGTATTTTTAGGACAGATGGGATTTCGCCATGTTGGCCAGGCTGGTGTTGAGCTCCTGACCTCATGTGATCCACTTGCCTTGGCCTCCCAAAGTGCTGGGATTACAGGTGTGAGCCACCATGCCCAGCCAGTATTGATTTTTTTTTTTTAACTTTCAAATCCTACTAAGGTAGAATAACATCAGGCGAGTTTATGGAGCCTATCTAGGTTAATTCCTAATTCTTCTTAGTAATTAGTGAATAACTATTCTCACATGCATATTTATAGAGAGATAAAGGGCTTATTATACTACACAAGGAGGTGCAGTAAACTGACAATCTCTGTTCTTTATTTATAATCTTAATCCTCACTGGATTTTTTTTTATTTTGCTGTTAAACTGAGATAATGCCTTGTATTACTTAAAGAACAGTTAATTAAATTAAAAACAAAACTAAAATAATAAGATTGCTTTTTAAAAGTCAATTTTAGTAATTAGACTCAAGCATCTCCAATACTTTTCCATTCTCACATTTGGATTGTGACAGAGTTACTGCCAGATGATTTATGGTATTAGGTGTTCTTTTAAGTAGAAACTCATCCATGCACTGGTGTGATTCAAGAGATGGAATCAGATTTATCTACAAGATTATTTTAGTAACCTCAGTAACTGAGAAGAGGGCACAAATTCACATGCAAAATGTTGGTGGGAAATGGTGATGACAGTTGTAGCTATAAGTGTTTGCCAATATTATGTCCCATAAAGTCCCATTGATCTGCTTTCACATTGTTTTTAAAACATGGAAGAATTTGCATTATTAGCTAAATAATATAATTAATCATACTGTTCTGCATCATCCTGTCAGGTAGGAAGTATAACTTATCCTATCTTTCATTCATTTGAAAATGAATATTTTTTTCTAATTCATATTTATGTTAAAAACCAATTTAGGGAAGACATATTGCTTTTTAAATATGTCATCAGGCTGCAGCATGACAGGTAAGTTGAGTCCACCTGTCACAGCTTGTTTGGAATACAATTGGGTGAGATCTTGTAGCAAGAATGAAATTCATCTTGTCGCCATTGGAGAAGTCTATCAACGTCTCCATTTGTTTCACTATATCCTTGTGTGATCGAATCCACTTAAATCTAAAATTTTCTAATTCCAAGGAATGACATGATGACAGGAAACAGCTGGTAAAAGGCCCCAAGATGCCTTATGCTCTTTCATGTAATTACAGGCAGTTTTCTAAGAATATTCAAAGGGATTACTTACAATTATAGTTCATTATGATATCATAGATTTTCCTCCCAGAGTGGATAGTCAAAATTTATAACATTCTGATTGTAGAGACATTAATGCCAAGCTTTTTGCAGAAACAAATTACAAAAACATGAAAGCAGCATACATTTAACTCTTAGTCTCATTTTTTCATGTATTCAGTAAAAAAATTATTATAAAGCTGTGACTGAATGTATGAAAATTGAAAAACTCAGAGCCTACCGCCATAACACATACCCAATCAGTCAAAAGTATTTTTCTTTTCTACAAATGACCTCTCGTGTTACATATTACCTCCCGTGATTTTTATGTTATCCATAGAGGGTGGCACTGATTGACATTTTATTTGATAAAACTGAATCACAGCCTTTTAAAGTTATTTTCCCATGGTAACAGATATGGCCAGTAGAAATAAAGTCAGATTTTCTCCAATGAAATTCAATTTCCTATTTTTTTTTGCCTTTAATAAAAAACAGAGAAATAACGGTTGTTAAAGAGTCATCTTTGTGGTAGTAGAATGCCCTTTAGTGTTCTGCATGAAGTGGCTTATTAGGTATTTCTGGTGAAGGGATTTTGTAAACAATTTTATTAAAATGTAGTCTTATTGCTATCATTACAAACCATGACAACCTTATAAAAAGTTCAGGCTGGGCACGGTGGCTCAAGCCTGTAATCCCAGCACTTTGGGAGGCCGAGGCGGTGGATCACGAGGTCAAGAGATCGAGACCATCCTGGTCAACATGGTGAAACCCCGTCTCTACTAAAAATACAAAAAAATAGCTGGGCATGGTGGCACGTGCCTATAATCTCAGCTACTAAGGAGGCTGAGGCAGGAGAATTGCCTGAACCCAGGAGGCGGAGGTTGCGGTGAGCCGGATTGCGCCATTGCACTCCAGCCTGGGTAACAAGAGTGAAACCCCCTCAAAAAAAAAAAAAAAAAAAGTTCAATGTGGAAGAAAAGACATATCACCTTACCTTAATTCAGTGTTATCCAAGACTAGATGTAGATGGACAAAATAGACCTTTGCCTAATTGTTGTGAAGTATTTCATACTCTAATAAGATAAATATTGCTTTTTGAAGGCAGTACTATAATTTCTGTTGACATAAAAGTCACCTTTTTTAGTGTCTTAACTCATTGAGAATTATCTGTTATAAAATGGATATATGTAACATCTTAAGAAAAGGCAGAAATGTATTAAATTTTGGCACAATGTTCAATATTTGATTGTCAGGTATTCTAGAAGCTTGGCATCCATTATTACGTAATATACCCATGTAACAAATATGCATATGTACCCCTGAATCTAATTAAAAAAATTTTTTTGAGCTGCCAAAAGTATTGAATTAGGTGTACCCAAATTAAGAAAAAAATCCACATAGAAAACAAATGGTGAGATGTATAATGCTTAAATGTTATCAATAACATTAGAAGAGAATATTTTAATAATACTAGAAATTGCTCTTAATCAAAGGCATTTAGTTCAAAGTAACAAAGTAACTCAAAGTAGCTTATGCTAAAAAGAGAGAAAATATTAGAATGCATGGAGCTTGTGTTATACAATCATAGGTCAGGAAATATATACTGCCAGTTTTAAAAGGCAAAATTCTTGACTTTCATCATCTTTTTATATTTGCTAGCTTTCCCTTGCTGACCAGTTTTCTCTGCCTCTCTGTAGACATGACTGCAAAATAGTCACTGATATTAAGCACTCTGAAAAGCATAAGTGATATTTCTGATCCTCATTTTAAAAGTACTTGAAGAAATAATATTACTGGACAAACTTAGCAGTGTTTTCTTTTCCCCATTATCTAACAGGAAATTTCAGAATTGCATATAAAAACATGATGAATGACCATGTGTTGTTCCCCCGGTACAGAGAAAAGAGATTTCCAAAGGTATTTATGGAATAGGCACACATCCCGCAAAGTATGTTATCATTACATAGTATTCTCCAAATTGCAAAATTACTCTGGGCTAATTGTCTCTCCAACTTTCAAGGAAAGGATAGTTTCACTCAAGCTCAAATTTAATGCCACTGGAGACAGAAAGTATTTTATTGCTGTTTTTCTTTGTTTCATTTGTTTATTTAGTACCTTCACTTGAGAATACCAATCTGTACTACATTTAAAAAACTGTACAAAAGCCAGTCAGCAGTTAGCTCATTTAGTAAAAAATAACATTTTAATGCCAAGGAATTACAGGGCATTTTTTAAAAAAAGATTCAGGCAAGGATTTTTTATCCTCCAAATATGTGTTCACTCTAAGTGATGTTATCTTGGAAACATACTAGACATGATTGACTCAATGCTCATGATTGTCATTTACACCGTGTGGATAAGTCATTTGCACTGGAGACAGCTAGTTAGCTCTCCAATATTCCATCTTCCCTTCATCCTGAGGAACAGGATTTGATATTGTTGGAGGTGTCAATGAGTCTACCTGAAATATTGTCTTCTGTGCCTCGCTTGCAGAAAGGGATGCCAATGATATGGTAGCACGAGTTAGGGGTGGTATTTCTGGGAAGCCTCTTTTAAAAGAGGCCTCACTGAGGCTGCCATTCTGGTCATGCCGAAGTAACTGATTCTAAAATTGGGGGAAGAAGGTTTGTCATTTTTGAAACAGAAGACGTAGGAAGTGGCTGCTTCATTTTCCCAAGCTCTCTGAATGGGGGCACTATTTTACTGTGATGCAGAGAGTTGGAGCTCCAGCAGCATGGTAGTGTCCCTGATTTGAGGGAAATAGAGATGGGAATTTCAGCCTCATGTAGTGCTTAATTTGGGGGGCCAGGATATCAGAAAGGAGAGAGCTACAGAGAGGAGTAGGCCTCCATGTCATTATGGAAGTTCAACGTAGGTCCATGGCCCAGGTCTTCGTCCCACATTAACAAAGCCTAACAGAGAATAGAATCCATGGAACTGTGAACAGATAAGAGATACTAGAGATAGCACAGGACTGAGAGGTTTTAGAATTCTAGCCCTCCAGAGTGCAGAAGGCTTGCTGAGACCTTGGGCATTCAAGGAGGCCATACATTTAGATGAAGAAACATTGTCTAGACTAGAGTAAGAGCCATGCCCTGGAACTAAGAACAAAATCAAGATAGAACAGATCAACCTTACAGAATAAACCAGGCCTGACAGGACTAAAGTTGCCTGAAAGTAATTTAACTGCTCGTAAAATACAAACGAACAAACAAAAACAAAAACAAAAACAAAACCTTTCAAAGACTATCAGCATAATCCCAACTCCCTACAAACAATTATCCACAATGTACAGTACAAAATAAAAAGGTCCTAACCTGTGAAGAAGCAGGAAAATGTATCCCATAATGGCAAAATTAAAAAATTGAAGATAAAGAAAAAAATAATTAAGAAAAGACAAAATTTATTTTTTAAATGGTTAGTAGTATTATGAAACCCCAGTAAGACAGATAAATGAGGTAGAGAAAGAGAGAATAAATTACCAATACTGGGGTGAAAGATATTGTTTTAGAGTCTAGAGACATTAAAATGGCAATAAGGAACTATGAATAACTTTATAACAATCAACAACATAGGGGAAATGAATAAAATTCTTGAAAATTAAAACCTGCTCAAATTCACAAAGACAAAAATAAAAAGCCTAAATGTACTTATATTTATTAACTATATTTAAATTTAATTAAAAGCCTTCCAGCAAGCTCCTCCAGACTCCAATGACATTACCGATAAATTTCAGCAAACTTTTAAGGAAAAATAATGCCAGTCTTAAACACACTTGATGTGGTTCGGCTCAGTGTTCCCACCCAAATCTCATCTCGAATTGCACTCCCATAATTCCCATGTGTTGTGGGAGTGACTCTGTGAGAGATAACTTGAATCATGGGGGTGATTGACCCTATCCTGTTCTTGTGGCAGTGAATAAGTCTCATGAGATCTGATGGGTTTATCAGGGGTTTCAGCTTTTGCTTCTTCCTCATTTTCTCTTGCCACTACCATATAGAAAGTGCCTTTCACCTCCCACCATGATCCTGAGGCCTCCCTAGCCATGTGGAACTATAAGTCTAATTAAACCTCTTTTCCTTCCCAGTCTACAGTATGCCTTTATCAGCAGTGTGAAAACAGACTAATGCAACACTCTTTAAGAATATTAAGGCAGAAAAATATATTTCCAGCATTTCAACAAAAGAAAACTACAAAACCAATATCCTTCATGAATATCTATACATTTGACAAAATACATCCACAATTTCCCTGCATGGAAAAACTACACATATTGCTGACAGAAATTTTTAAAGCTTTAAAGAAATTGAGATATGTGCTATATTAGTAGATTGGAAAATTTAATATTGCTAAGAAGTCTCAAATTGATATCCAGATTCAGCTAAATCTCGATAAAATCCCAGCAGACTTTTGTAAAAAAAAAGAAAAAAAAAGTAGTACTTGATGAATTAATTCTAAAATAGAGAAATACAAAGAGCCCAAAATTTTGATAGAAAACCTAGAATAATTTTATTACTTTGTAATGAGCAAAGATTATTTAAGATAAATATATTAGCCTTAAAAATTTACTTGAACATTATCAAAGTTAAAAGATATCATTAAAAAATAAACAAATGAACCAAGGATTTGTGAAAATATTTGAAACATTCATATCTAAGACTTCTTTCTAGACTACATAAATAGCCAAAACGAATTCATACATAAATATACAATTGCCTGATTTGTAAAAAATGGAGAAAAAACTAAAAAGCACCTCACAAAAAGTATATGGCTATTTAATATTCGTCATCAGAAAAAGGCAAATTTAAATCACAATGGGATACAGCAGAATAAGTACAATTTTAAAACCTGCCAATCCGAAGGTTAACAAGGATGTGGCACAATGGGAATATTGTGGGTGGGAATACAAAATAATGCTGCCACTTTGGAATATTCTGGCAGTTTTTATAAAGTTAAACGTGGTATTTAGCAATTTCACTCTTAGGTATTTACCCAAATGTCCAGAAAAAGATTTGTTGATGAATACTTGTAACACCTTTGTTCACAATGTCCCCAAACGGAAAATAATCCAAATGTCTATTTTTATAATAGATTAATAGATTAACATTGTAATATGTTTATATAATGTAAAACTACTCAGTGATTTAAAAGCTATGTATTGATAATAAATGTGACAACATGGACAAATATCAAATACATATGCACTGTATAATTTAATTTATATGAAGTTCAGAAAACAGATGAAATAAATTCTGGCATGAGAAGAGTGTTGTCTATCTTATGTAAGGATTGAAAGAGCATGAAGGAAGTTTCTGGAGTGACAACAATAGTCTATTTTTTATTAGAGTGTATGATGTTTTCACACATGTATGCATGTTTCAAATCTCATAAAAATTGTACATTTGAAATCTATGCATTTCATTTCAAGTAATTTTTACATCAAATAAAAAACAAAGTAAGGGGCAGAAACTTTATTTTCCATTTTGTCTCCACTTTTCTCCTTCTTCCCTCCTGAAATGCAGACCTTTCTGGATTGCTGGAGGTCCAGCAACTATCTTGGACCTGAAGATAATGTTGAATATGTAAGCACTAAAGATAATTTAGTAGAAAAAGACAGAGAGTTTAGGCCTCCATTAGCCAGGCTTTCAAATTTTTAAAAGTGCTTATTTCAAATATTTTTGAAATAAAAAGTCTTGTTTATTATTTGGATTTTTTCTTTTCTTTTTTCTTTTTCTTTTTCTTTTTTTTTAAACAGAGTCTTATTCCGTCACCAGGTGCCAGGCTGGAGTGCAGTGGCGTGGTCTCGGCTCACTGGCAACCTCCGCCTCCCGTGTTCAAACAATTCTCCTGCCTCAGCCTCCGAGTAGCTGGGACTACAGGCGCGCGTCACCACACCAAGCTATTTTTTTTGTATTTTTAGTAGAGATGGGGTTTCATCATGTTGGCCAGGATGGTCTCGATCTCTTGATCTCATTATCCACCTGCCTCGGCCTCCCTAAGTGCTGAGATTACAGGTGTGAGCTACCACACCCGGCCTATTTGGATTTTTTCTTACATGCAGCTGGGTATATTCTTAATACTAGACAAAGACTGAGGAAATAATATATGCAGTTGACCTTTGAATAACACAGGTTTCGACAGTGTGGGTCCAGTTCTGTATAAATTTTCTTCCACCTCTGCTGCTCCTGAGACAAGACCAACTTCCCTCTTCCTCCTCTTCAACCTCCTCAATGTGAAGACAATGAGGATGAAGACCTTTATGGTGATTCACCCACTTAGTGAATGGTAAATATATTTTCTCTTTCTTATCATTTTCTTAATAGCACTTTCTTTTCTCTAGCTTATTTTATTGTAAGAATACAGTATATAATACATATAACACAAAAAATATGTGTTAATGAACTGTTTATGTTACTAGTTAAGGCTTCAGGTCAAGGGCTGTCTATTTGTAGTTAAGTTTTGGGAGAGTCAAAAGTTATATGCAAATTTTTGACTGTTCAGGGAGTCAAGGCCTGGAAAATTTACATTGAAGATATAGATATACATATATCTTCAATTCAAAGTTGAGGATATTTGCGTTAAGGATATATATTTATATATATCCTCAATGCAAAGTTTCCGGGCATCCTATATATAGGATATATATATATATCCTATCTCAAACATATACATCTCAGACATCAATAACACTATATCTATTTATAGATTGTACAAAAATATGCATGAGTTCATCTCATCTGTCCACTTCTATTTGGGCAAGACTGCATATCAAATGTTGCAGAATGACAATCTTCTTAAACCATCAATAAACATAAAAATCCATACTCAATCAGTTACGTGTTTTAATGTCTTCCATTAGAATGGTCAAGATTTCACCTGCTGTAATTTAAGGTCATATTGGGAGGTGGAACCTAGAGTTCTTGGTGGAAATACAGAACTCACATGAGTCCATATTTAGTATGAAAATTTTAAATGGTATTTTCATTTCACAGGAAAAGTACCAAGAAATAGTCAAAGTATGTTTAATAAACATTTCTCTCCCTTCCTTTCTTTTCTTTCTGTCCCTCCTCTTCTGTTTTCCTTTCCTGTCTCCTTTCCACTCCCCTTCCATTCTCCTGTCCTCCATCTTTCTCCTGTCTTCTCTTTTCTTCTCCCTTTTTCTCTCTTCCTTGTTTATCATTCCTGTTTTACTGTAATGTATATTTTACTGTAATACTAAATATCCTATTTTAAGTAGGTGATTTAACATAAATATTGAAAGAACATAGAATTTGACTATTCTGTGGGCTTGAATCCTGATCTTCAAATAGTACAAGCCAGAGACACCTGTATGTGAGGTTAGCTTGGTGTAGGAGCCACCACTGATATGTCCCTTCGACTGCATAAGCAGCACTAGTTTAGAAAATATTATCTGAAATTTAGTCCAACATGATGCTGCCTGCTATTGTTTATGTTGAACTCCCTTTAAATCAAAGGAATAAACACTGTGAAGATATCATTGTTTGAATTCAGGATCCATGGTGAATTGTATGAAGAATTGGCTATTTGTGATTACCATTCAGTATTTAATTCCTGAATGCAGAGAAAAAGTTGTCCATTAACACTTCAGCCTTCATAGTTTGGCACTCTTTTTGTGTAAAATTACTCATTGATTATTCTAGCTATTTCTACTAAACACCCCCATGGCCTTGTTATTGTGGCACAGAATGTTCTTGAACTGTTTGAAATCCCTCATTGAGACTGAACCTGACGGAGTAAAAGTAATGGAGGCAATGAAGGCACAGCCTTCACTTGGGGGTGATGGAAGGCCTGTTATTAAATGGAGGCCATCTTTTACTCTCTCTTTCATGTTCATCTATAGTGTAAAAATAAGGCAAAAGTATTTGTGGTATGCTCCATGACAAATACATAAAATTGAAGAATTGTATCTTATTTTTAGTAAGTAATTTATTTGATCCACTGAGAAACTTCTTATGGAGTCCTTAATTTTATTTGAACATTTCATTTAAAGGTTTTAAATTAAACTGAGCTTGCTAGTCAAGGAAAAATCAGCTCAAAAGATTTAGTATTTTTTCTTGTGCTAAAGTTATCTTCATTTTTTAATATCAGTAGTTATAAGAGATTATAAAAATAGAGAAAAATCCTCAAACATGTGAATAAGTAATAGATGACAGTCTTTACTAGTTCAAGCGCTGTAATATAAAATAAATCAAAATGTGTTTTATATAGCATCAGTGGCTAGAAAAAAGTTAATGGATATAAGAAATGCAGAGTCATTGAATTTAATAATAATAAAAAAAAACCCAAGGACTTAAAGGTAAATAGAGCTATGTAATAATTAGGCATATTGCCTCATGTGTAAGAAAATTCTTGATCTGTAATGGACTTACACAAATTTATTTGTTTTATTATTCATTATTCAACTCCATATATTTTTAGGTCTTTTTCTAGGCACTGTGCTAAATTGTGGAGATCCACAGATTCACCTAATATTAATATCTATGTCTTCCCTCAAATATAGATGCATTCATTTATTACTGTTTAACGCTTATCCTAAACTTAGTAACTTAAAACAACGATCGTAATTATTCTGTGTGTCAGGAACTCAGCCAGAACACTGCAGGGATGCTTTTCTATATTCACCATTGTCTGGGTTTTTAGCTAGAAGACTGAAAAGCCAAGGGCTGAACTCATATGAAGGCTTACTTAATTCACATGTTTGGCTTTTAGCTGAGACTTTAGTTGGCGCTATCTGCATCATCCACACATATCTTGTCTGTATGCCCTGGGCTTTCTTACAACATAGACTCTGTTGGATAAGGAAAGCATCACAAGAAGGAGAAAGACTCTTGAAATTTCACTTTTTAAAATTACTTAGTATTGGATAAAGTTACATAGTTTCATTTATTCCATATATATGGAATAAATGTTTACATATATATATAACATACTATGTAATATATAAATATATATTACATACTATGTCATGGTAGACCTTCAAAATTAATTTTTTTAATATCTATTTTTTTCTCATTTTATATAAATCATGCATTCACTAAAGATGTATTTATCACGATTAACAATTATGTGGCAGTCTCTAAACTGCGTAAATACAAAAATAAGTCAAAGCTAATTCTAATAAAGGTCCTCATTATGTAGAAAAATAAAAAATACAGGTAAAAAATTAACTATAGTTTGATTTAACCACTGACTTTTAAATGTATTAATAAGGTAAAATAAAAATATAATGACAAAATAAAGATAGACATGTAATAAGGTCTTGCTAATGAGAACTTCCAGAACATGTTTTACCAAATCATAACTCTTTTCCTCTGAAAACAATCTCCATCTTCAAAAGAAATTCAAAGTGTGGTGGTAAAATATATGAGTTGAGTACCTGACACCTTAATATCATGATATTCTACTCCTTTAGCTAAAGCTGATGGGAGCAAAGGTAAACCTTGACTAAGAAAGAAGGATCAATTGGTTGGTCAGTTGTCAAATAGATTGCCTCTGGCTTATGAGAATTTGCACACAGAGACAGAAGGAATTGCAAGGTGGAGCAAGATCCTAAAAGAAATGTTCACGAATTTTAGCTGAGGCTGTACTCAGAGTTTCCCTGATTTCCATATTTCCTGAAACCAAGGTATTCACATTTTCTTTGAGATAACATAATTGTGTGTGTGTGAGAGAGAGAGATATGGCTTAGTGTATGGATGCATATGTGTGTGAATGTGTGTGTTTGCCTCTGTCGGTTTTGTGTTTCTTGAAAGAAAAAAAAAATTGCCTTTGATCATCCCTAGCAAAAGTTCTTCTAGTCCATTAAAAAAAAAAAAAATCAGTCTTTAGCTCTTTAGTGCTTACATGTAAGCTAATTAATATTTAAATTTTAAAATGTATAAACTATATTTTCCATTTATTATTGTAATATTAAAAATACTTGCTTTAATATGTTTTAAATGACTGTTCATCAAACTCATTTTTTAAATAAAAAGAGTTGTTCTATATGTAGAATTGTAGGATCATGGTTATTCCAGAAAGTGAAGTAGAGCTGTCTTTGACATTTACAAGAATAGCTCACTGCTTGTATATTAAGATATATATTCAATTTCCTTGGATAGAATATTAATGCAAGTATTGACTTTGTTCAGAATAAAATTTCATTCATCAGTTTATTAAATTGAGGATGGGAAGAGCCAAGGAAGGAAAAAGATGATTTTTTCAATATTTCCAATCTGTTCCTTATAATTTAAACTTTTATGCCTTCATCCCTTTAAAATTTAAAATTTTGAATGTCAAATACTGTATCTTGCAAATCACAAGTCTTTCCTTATGAATAATATCCCTTCTTTGAGTATTTTGGAAAATAGACCTAAAAATATTATGTTTTTTTTTTTTTTTTTTTTTCTTAAAGGAATTTTTTTTTTTTTTGAGACATTATGGATTTTCTTTCTTTTTTTTTTTTTTTTTTTTTTTTCGGTCCTCTTAAAGGAAATTCCAAAGATGAAGTTCACATGAGTATAAATAGAGCAGGCAATAAGAAAGTGCTAAGGGAAAACCTGGTTAATTCTAAATTTTGATTCACTGCAAAAATATATATCTCCACATAGGCTATTTCAAAAAATATGTTCCTTTTTCATTCCTTGTCCATAAGATTAACTAATAATGACCTACTCCAAGTGATGAATTCATTCAGATTTTGCTTACAGGGTGGAGAATAAGACCTGTTAATACTCACACTTGATACTATGCCTCTTTGGCCTTATAACTATAGCACATATTAACTAAGACCAATTAAATTTGTTGAGTTATTTGTAGTTTCTGCTAATAAAGTATGATTTCAGAGGTTCACGACCGATAATAATTTATAACTGAATTGTGGCACAAATTTTAACCAAGTATTTTGAAAGGCTGGTGAGTAATGCAGCTAATGAATGAGCCTGGCGGACTACATTGCAACCACACCTCAAGGAGGTATTGCTATTCCCTATTTTACTTTATGTAATACCTTGTATAAAGTAACAAAACAAAGCCCTTATTTTTTTGAAAATGTCTTTTAAAAGAAAGCCATTGTTAGTGCTTGTTAAAGAAATGAGAAAGAAGTCAAATAAAATGATAGTTCTTAGCAAAAAAGGAGATATTTTGCATTAGGAATACTCCCCTGCCCTTACTATTTCCTGTAAATTCACTGATGAATCTTGAGGCATAATCATATTGAGGTTTGATTTTTTTGGCAAGACCATCTCATAGATGGTGTTGTGTCTTTCATCAAGTGGCACGTAATGTCTGGTTGTCTCTCCTATGGAATGTTAGAACCACTGATGTTCAAAACAAGGGATTGCAAATGGTATTATTTCTTCTTTTCATTTGTGACCAATTAGTAAAGTCATAACCAATGAGCGCATGTGAGGAAGTTTCTATCAGCTATGCATAGAGATATCAGTTATATCAGCTATACATAAAGTACATGTGAGGAAGTTTCTATGTATAACTGATACAAACTTCCTCACATTCAAGAATTGGTCATGAATTGTGTGAATTGCATAGGAAAGATGTAATAAATGCTAGATTCTTCTCCTTCATTTATCATTTTCAACATAAAGAGTGTGTTCCATAGTATCATCTAAAAGGGATCCACTATATTTTGTTGGGCAGGAGTGGGTATTTTTATGAATAAATGGAATTTAAATAGAATTGGTGAGTTCAAATATGTTAAAATTACTATCTCTACTGATACTCATTTAATTCCATTTTATACCAGTGGGAACACCTTTAAGATGACTCCAAAGCCATTTTGACATGACTTTAATAGTATCTGATAGCTTCCTTGTAATCTTTTATGAAAGATGACCCAAGATCATCTCTCATATTTCATGATCCAGACTTAATGTTAGTAATTGCTCTATAAAATCCTAGCTTGTTTTAGTTTTACATGATTTTCCAAGACAATCGCTAGATTCATAGTAAGGTTGTCTATTTCTACTGGCTTGATCATTATTTCTATGTCTTTTCTGGGACTGTGCTATAGTTCACCTTGGGAATACAATAAGCAAAATCCAAATCATGAAAACTGTGGGATAAACAATCTGATTTTTTTTTTCAACAAATAAACTGAAAGGTAAAATAATACCATATGTAGTAAAAGAGATTTAAAGTATTTATTTAAAGAATAGGCAAAACCAAAACATAAAGATTCATACTTGGTGACAAAACTGTAAAAAGAAGCAAAAGAATGATGCTATCAAAGTCAGAAAAGTAACTTGTCTTAGGAGGAATGAATTTTGTTTTTTTGGAAGGCGACATGAGGAAGGCACACAGGATGGCTGCTGAGGTTCTGTCTCCTGATGTGTAATGGTAGAAAGGTTTCTCTTTTTTGAATGATTTATAAAGCTAAAAATTTATCATATGTGTGCATTAGTTAGGATTTTCCAATACAACCAATAGAATATATATGTATACATATACACATATATATGTACATACACACATACATATGTCTATAAATATGATTTATTGTACGTTATTGGCTCATGTGATTATGGAGACCAAGGAATCCCACCATGTGCCATCTGCATGCTGAAGACCCAGGTAAACTGGTGATGCAGTTACAAGGCCTGAGAGCCAGAAAGCCAATGTAGATAGCAGTTCTTGTCAGAAAGCCTGAGAACCAGGAACGTAGAGGGAAGAGAATCAATGCTTCAGCTCAAGCAGCCAGGTAGAGAGGAAATTCAGCCTCTCTCCAATTTTTTTTATTCAGACCCTCAACAAATAGGATAATGCTAACTCACATTGGGAAGAACAATGTGCCTTACTCAGTCTACCAATTCAAATGCCAATCTCTTTTTGAATCACCATCACAGGCACATCCATAAACATTGTTTAGCCAGATATCGGTATCCCATGGCCTAGTCAAGTTGAGTCATAAAATTAATTATCACAATGTAGTTTTACTGTTTTGTTAAATATTTAACCAAAAAGCCCAGGTAATTTTAGCAGTAAAGAATGGGTCAGATAAAATAAGACTGGAAAAATATTGCTATCTATTAGAGCTAAATACATGAAGGGGAATTATAGTATACCAAATTATATTTTTATATATGATTTTTAAGTTCCAAAACAAAAAGTTTAAAAATGATAAAAATTGTGACAGTCCTTAAGGCAAATATATACCAGCTATTCAGAAATTAAAAATTTTGAACTTGGTTGAAACTTGGGTCTACCAGCTGCTTCTTATTCCTACATAGCATGTAGAGAACTAAGGAAAAAACACTTATGAAATTGTTTCAATGATATTTCTGCTAGTGGAAAAATTATAATTATAGCTAAATAATATAATTAATAACATGGTTAATTGCATACAATTTAGTTTTCTTATCTAGTTTTTCTCTATTTAGCATGGCTGCTTCACATTCTTATTTATAATTTATAATTCTGAAAATTATATACTTTTTCAGGGAATCTCAAGAGTGCACAGTGCAACATGTTATATGAAAGATTTAATTATGGGCTGTTATTATTTCTTTTGAAATTTCTACTCCACTTTTATTCTGTTGTATGAAGAAGGAAATATTTGCAGGGGATTCTTTAATATTCTTGTGCTAATTCTCCCTCTGGTGGACTCTTCCACATGATATTTCATATCTTAATGAGATAGTCACTTTTTTTACATTAATGGGAGTTCTGCAATCGAGGATTCCCTCAATAAAGGTAATTATGATTAAACACAAGCTTTATGAAATTAAGAATTTTTCAGATATGCCTATTTATTATTTATGATTCCATTTCTTATTAAGACTCATTCTTTAATTTTAGTCTTTGCATTGACATAACATTGACCCACTTTTTTGGTATATGACCTTTTATTTCATAGATCTTATTTGTAAAATGCTTGCAAAATGTACTTTTTTTTTTTTTTTTGACTATGTCTTTATGTCGAAATCCTCATTGTTGAACTGGGTGTTAGTCATCTGAGAATGAGCCTTTCTTTCCCTGACTCTCAAGACTTGGTTCAAGTCAGTATTTGTTTTTCCCTTTTAAGCATAATCTGAGCCTGATTTTCAAATTTTGTATCTCAGCTTTCCAGAGCAACCTGGGAAAAACTTATGTGGTACATCTATCATGGAATGTCTCTGCAATGTGGTTACTCAAGCTTTCCTGTTCATGGTATTCACTGACATTATCTCACAGAGTAGCTGTGTGAAAGTTCCATCCAGAGCAAACCTGTTTTCTATCAATAACAATACCAATAATTATAACCAATGCACTTCAATATTGTTCAACTATTAGCACTTTTTAGTCCTGCTTCTTACTTTGGATTTTAAAGTTCTTTTTCAAGATGAAAATAAAAATGTTTAGTAAGAGTATTCTGCTTTGTTTTTGATGCTTCTGTTTGAAATGTGTATTTCATTTTTCCTCTGGTTTCTAAAAACTAATGTTCCAGATCTCTTTTCAATGTAGCAAAATAAAATTTATTCACATGTGAAATGCAATAAGTGTTTCTACCATGGACTAACCTCTAAACATATACTTAATAAGCATGGTAAACTAATGTTTAAGATCTGTTCAAACTTAGTCCTTCCAATAGATGAAGCATTAGAATATACAGCCTGGAAGTGCATTTTGCCTGAAAGCATATTTTGCCATACTTAATGCTTTAGAAAGAATACAATAAAATGTATCATTAGGTAAAACTTAGATGTTATCATCCCTTCACTAATATTATTAAAGGACGGTTTAGTTCTATTGCCTGTGTAGCAACCTGTTTAATGTTGACCACAGCATAAGTTTAGATCGCATTGGCATGCTCCAATTTTTGTGATTACTACAAAATAATTTCTCACCCTGAATCGGTACAATTTATTTTTACAAATTAGGCACTTTAAGAGAAAATATAAAATGTAAGTATATAATCAAAAACTAAGTTTTTTTACTCTTTTAGAATCATCTGTTAATACTACAGCAAACACTATGGGTGCTCTTTCCTCTGTTATGTGACCTTGTTTAATTTGGACATGAACTGGGGAGAGTTAGTATACGTATCTATAGATTCTGTGTCTGTATATCTGAGAATGTTTTCTGATCTCTGCAGCCTGCAAGGCCAGTGGAAGGGACTGTCAGTTTCCACGGAGCTAACACCCTAGATGCTGTCCTTCACCAATGAGAGTTAGGAGCAGATACCAGTTTCTTTGCCTCTTGGTGGATAACCTATGCATTAAACTACTTTTTTTTTTAACCATAAGAATGTGTTTATTTTGCAAGTGATTTTTAATTTTTTAGCCATGATTTCCTCACAGTTTTACATTATCAAATTATTTTAAATGCTTTTTAAATATTAGATATAGACATTGTTAGAAGTTAAAAGAGAAAAACATGTTCTTTCCGTTGAATAATACTGTATTATATTTAACTTAAGAATTATTACCCTTTTGAATATCAATAATTGAAACTACTAGAAGTCTCATTTATTTGTAGGTCCCAAAATAGCCTTGAGCTTGGAAAAGGAAAATCTCTTTTGTAAACTATAACAAAACTCTCACTTCAAAGTAAAACACCATAAAATTTACACAAATTATATATGTCAATATCCTTAAAATATCCAGAAACCTACTCTATTTTTAGGAATGACAATGAGAACAGGTTTATATTCAAACTGAACTTATACCAAGACAACATAACTTGAAACCCAGTACCCTGTGCAGAAGTCTGCTCAATCTTAGAATATCGTAAAAGACATTGCTAAAAACACACATTCTCAGACACCCAGTAAATGCAAAGCAGAAAAATAATTCCAGTGAAATTAGCTTTCACTGTTCATTTAAATGGAGTGTAATATTCAAATTCCTTAGGATACCCCAAAGGTTCTTAGGATTGCTGATAACATTTCTGCATCTGTAGTATACTTTCATGTTTTCCATCAATAGTATCCATAGTTGTGCAGTTCTAAACCAGTTTCAAGAAATTCTACTCCAAAACTGGTTTAAAGGTGCTCTATTACTACTTCCCAAAACTTCATAAAGTGTCAGATCAACACAGGCCACTCCTCTACGTGGGATGGTCAGCTTTTTTTTTTTTTCCTTCCTACATTTAGAAAAATAATTTTAAAATGATACATTATGACAAAACTATTTCAAAACCAAATTGGATTAGCATGAATTAGAGTATCTAATACCTAGGAAGATGTGGAGAAATCTCAGAGCTTCCTAAGGGCAAGACATTGATTCTATGGTTAACTGGTGCCAGATTTCAAGGGATTCAGCATCCACCCTGTGGCCATGGTGGAATATCTGGTGGAGTTCTCTAAGGGAGGGGTTCTCTTCAGTCCGATCCTCTCCATACAGACCTTGCGTGTCAGAGGCAGAGAGATGGCCCACAGCAGACTGAAGAGGTTCTATATGAGTGTCCTGCATAAACACCACCTTTCAGTAAAAGGACCTGAGTTATTACAACTCTAGCCATGTTACGTGCCACATTGAACACAATGCTCTCAATAGATCCTCAGGCTGTGCGATCCTACAGAACACGCATCACTGAAGCAGGTCCTATCTGACATTCCCTAAAAGCCACAGTGAAGCCACAGTAGCACTCACTTTTGTGAGCATAAATCCTAATCTTTCTGTCCATTTGTGTGGTTTTCTGTCTTTCTATGGGAGAGCCAAAACAACCACTCCCGTTAGTTATGCAATTCTGGGAATTTAAAAATCGAGTTATGCAATTACCACAAAAGGTCTTGTGACTTGAGTACACATTCTTCTTTGCTCAGATACTTACTAGATTGCACTAGACTGTTGCTCTGAAGAAATCAATCAGTGTAAATTCTTATCTCCTTCTGATGTCGCACACAAAAACCATTGGGGTCCAAACCATAAAGTCATAAATATTGTACACTCATTTCCCTAATGATACCCCACTTCAAAGTTGTCTATGTAGTGTTTTATCTTGGTATAGTAAGTAAATAAAACTCTATTTGTTTATGTTATGTAGCTGGTTTATTTATTTCAGAAGGTATTTTATATGCCAATATAAATTCTTCCCCAAATCCTTGTTCCCACATTCTTGCCTCAGTATCTGCTTTTGGGGAAAGTAAAAGTAAAAAAGTATATTGAAAAATACATCAACAAAAGATTGCATGTCAATTACGCTTGTACACTATATTTTTTTACTCATTGTGGAATGTATTCTTATTTGACCGTACTCATGACAACATGCATGTTTACAGGAGCCAGCTGAAAGAAATTATGAAATCCATGACTTAATAATGGAGATATTAGTTTTCTTGAACATAAACAACCTCAATGTTTGCGACTTGCCATTGACTGAATTATGTGTCCCCAAATTGATGTGCTGAAGTGCTAACCCCAAAGTGACTCTATCTGGTGACAGGCTCTTTAAAACATAATTAAGGTTAAATGAGATCATAAGGATGGGCTCTAATCTGATAAAACTGTGGCCTTATAAGAAGAGAAACATCATTCTCTTTTTCCCTCTTGCTCTGTCTCTCTGTCTCTTTGCACTAAATGAGGACAATGAGTGAGAAGATGGCCATCTACAAATGAGGGAAAGAGTTCTCATTAGACCTCAGCCATGCTGGCATTCTGATTTCAGACTTCCAGCCACCCAAACTGTGAGAAAAGAAATTTCTGTTATTTAATACACACAGACTATGGTATTTTGTTACAGCTGACTAATATCAAGCTGAATAATCCTGAGCTGAATAATACTCAACTTCTAGGCCTAGTTCATAAAAGCATGAATAAATACTCAACTTCTAGGCCAATTTCTAGGCCTAATTCATAAAAGCATGCCATGCCTAATTGTGTTTTTCCCTTGGAAACTGTATGTGGACACTAGCAGAATCCTGGAATCACTCCCTGAAGGAAAAATACATATTGTTCATAACCACCTGTTTTGAAATTTATGCAATGCATTGACTTTTACTTATTAATCCACTTAGATTTTGGGGTGTATCTATTATGTACCTAGGATACTTCATAGTGAAATTAGTACCTACAAGTAGTGGAATATTGCCATAATTAAAAACTTAAAACAGTGTCCCTAATTCAGTGGTTAGGTGACAAAAAGAGAGGACATTGATTTTGAAGCCTGAAAAGATGAACAGTCACGGCATGTGGTGTTAAAGCACAAGATATTAATATCTATAAGAAAAATTATTTATCTATGAGTCTATGTTCTTAGATATACGGTTGGAAGGTGTCTTTGTTATATTGTTTTTATTTTATTTTTGCTTATAGCAAGATATTACTAAAAATGCTAATCCAAAAAAGAACTGACCAGAGGTGAGGGTACAGAGTGAGTCTAGAAATTTAGGGCCTCAACAGGTTGAAAAAATGAATCACTTCTAGATCCCAGTAGTGGGATATAAAGACTTTGACAAATGCCTCCAATAACTTCTCAGATTTTTTTCCCTGAGAAGAACTCAAGTTAAATGCATAGGCCTTTTACCTGTTATTTCAGGTAGTCTCCAGCTACCTATATTACACCAAATAAGATGTTCATGAAGATGAAAGAAGAAAGAAAGAAAGAAAGAAAGAAGAGGAAAGAAAGAAAGAAAGAAAAAAAGAAAAGAAAAGAAAAGAAAAGAAAAGAAAAGAAAAGAAAAGAAGGAAGGAAGGAAAGAAGGAAAGAAAGGGAGGGAACAAAGAAAGGAAAGAAGGAGGGAGAGAAGAAAGAAAAAAGGAGAGAAAGAAAACGGGAAGGAAGAAAGGAAGGAAAGAAAGAAGGAAGAAACAAATGGAAAGAAGGAAGAAAAGAAGAGAGGGAGGAAGGGAGGGTGAAAGGGAGGAAGAGAGGGAGGGAAGGGGGAAGAACTCAGAAAAAATATATAGGAAAAATTTGTGTTTAGTCACTGGCATAAGTAACCAAGTAGAAACAAACAGATAGGAAGTCTATTTTTTAAAGGTATTTCCATAAGTTCCATGAACCTGAGTTAAAGAATTAGAGGATCTATTGACTGATTCATCATTAAAACAACTTTTACATTCCCAGACTTAACAGTATCGAGAAGTCAGCTGTGAAAACTCCAGATCATCAAAAGGAGAGACACTTATAAACACCCACCTCAGGTATAGGCATATAGGAGAGTGGAGGAAAAAGAACTTTCTGAAGAGTGAGATTGTGGGCCACAAAGAACAAAAGACACAAGAGTTATTTCCAGAGAGCAGGATGAGGATCTAATCAGGACCTTTCTCCACCATTAGGGCATAGGCGCCTCATGATGCCTGCCTGACACAGTTTCGTTCACCTTGCTGTGGGTTAATGGCAACTATGTGTCTCCCATAATTCTGTTTTTCAGATGTATGTATCAGTTATACTTACCTTGTCTTTTTTCTACCATTTGTCAAAATAGACTGGGAAGATATAGTAATTTACTTTTTTGTATACTACACTGGGTTGTAAGGAGTCACATCTGAGTTTGGTGAAGCACTGTGTGGTTACCCAGAGGCCTGGACTTTGAGTAGAAGGTAGTGACTGGATGGGAATTTGATTTATCTCATTTGGAAAAAGGTGTGCATATAGAAGAAGGGTAAAGCTATTTGGTGACTAAGAGGGCAGACTATGCCAGAGATTGGGTTGATATTCACCAAATCCATTTCATCATTCAACTGAGAACTCAGGCAAACTACATTTTCACTTACGATTAGTTGCTTGTTTTTAGTGGATTCTGGTCAGTACAATATGTAAGACCAGGCCAAGGACAAGACATGTTTCTCAGACAGGATTCTGCATCATTTAATTTCATTTTCCGTACCTCACTTTAACCACTAACTACAACCTGTTACCAGGAGAATACAAGATTAAGCTATACCAAACACTCAAAGTCCTATTTCTGCACATTTGAACTGTAGTATATGAATTTAATCCCACAGTATCTAAATGTTATGAGACATCATGCATTAGAGAGATCTATTTAACTCATCAACTCATTTTCCTGACCATCAAATTCTGTTTTCATATAATACTTATTAGCATCCACAGAAACAGTGTGCTCTGTGAGTATAGTTCAGAAATTGGTCTATGGGTAAAGAATACTTATGATTCCGTATAAAGAGGGTAACACCTCTTTCATTAGAAGACTCTCTTAGTAAGCGTGAGTGTACTAAGTCTTCCCTGCATCATGCTCTTCTTCTCTGAATTTGCATTTAGCTCAGGTCCAAATGTTCCAACGTATCCTTCTAACATGGAGCCCAATTCTGAACTCCTAAAAATAGGAAGGAGATTATTAAGTCACTGTTATTAACTGAGTGTTTGTGTCTACCCGAAATTCATATGTTGAAACCTAATCCCCAATGTGACAGTGTTTGGAAATGAGTCCTTTGGGAAATAATTGTGCCATGAGGGTTGAGCCCTCTTGATGAGATTAGTGCCCTCATAAGAGACAGGAAAGAGCTAGCTTGCTGTCTTTCTCTGCTCCTTGCCATGTGATGAGGCAAAGAAAAAAGATGACCATTTGCAAACTATGATGAAAGCCCTCACCAGACATCAATCTGCTGACACCGTGATCCTGGATTTCCCTGCCTCCAGAACTGAGAAATAGATGTTTGTCGTTTAAGCTGCTCAGTCTATTATATCTTATTTCAAACTACGGCAGTTACCTCCATCCTTTAAGCCCTTCCCCTCCTCAGTGTTCCACTTCACTTTCGTGTCCCTTGCATTAACTCTGGTAAAATCCAAATTTCTTGTCACAGACAGACTATCTAATGCTATTATCATACGTCTGTCTTCTGTTTGGGTATTTGAGAACTCCAAGTTGCAAATGAGGAAATGTCTAGCCTGATCTTCAAGGCATCTGGAGGCTTCTTAGAGACAGGATTATGCTGGAGAGATTCAGAAGCAGTATTAAGAGCAGGGTCAAGTATGTATATATGTAGATATGGACACACGACATAGGCAGGATAATGGTCTCTTCCACTTAAATATGCAGCCTTCTCAGGGGAGTCATTCCTAGTACTTGGTTAAGATGATTTACTTTATCACACTTCCTGGTGACACAGAGTGTCCCACAGAAGCAGTACCTTTCCTTGTTCCTTTCCCGGGGACATTGGTGGTTACAAGCTGACAGTAGGCTCATTCTGGGGCCCAGCTATCTGAATCCTGACCCATCCCTTCAGTTCTCCTTCTCCATCTCTATTTCAATTAATTCCTTCTTTAACTTCATTAACAAAAAGTTTAATGCTCTCTTTTTCTCACACAAAAATATTCATAAAGAGAAAGAAATTCTAGTATTTGTAACATGAACACTTACACTGTCTCTGGGTAATAATATTTTACTTTTAAGAGCACTAAGAAAGTACTGTATTTTGAAACTGTTTTAGTTAGGGTTTTCTAGAGTGACAATTAAGAAGCCAGACACACACACACACACACACACACACACACACACACACACACACACACATATTTAGCAGTTTATTAAGGATTACTAATTCACATGAACACAAAGTGCCACAATAGGCCATCTGCAAACTGAGGAACAAGGAAGCCAGTCCAAGTCTCGAAGCTGAAGAACTTGGAGTCTGATATTTGAGGGAAAAAGCATCCAGCATGGGAGAAAGATGTAGGCTGGGAGGCTAAGCCAGTGTAGCCTTTTCACATTTTTCTGCCTCTTATATTCTGGCTACACTAGCAGCTGATTAGATCATGCCCACCTAGATTAAGTGTAGGTCTGCCTTCCCCAGCCCACTGAATCCAATGTTAATCTCCTTTGGCAACACCCTCACAGACACACCTAGGATCAATACTTTGCATCCTTCAATCCCATCAAGTTGACAGTAATAACCATCACAGAAACAAAGAGACGAACTCCTCTATTTGGAAACAAAGAGAAGCAAGTAGAAGAAACACTTTCATCCCCACTTGGTGGCTCATTCTCTGTTTTGGGTTGAATTGTGTCCCCTCCTCCCACCATCAATTCCTGTGCTGAAGTCTTATCCCATAGCATTTCAGAAAGTGACGATATTTGGAGATAGTGTCTTTATAGAGGTAGTCAAATTAAAATGTCATTAGGGTGGCCCTTGATTCATTCAATATGACTGGTGTGCTTGTGAAAAAGGGAAAACTATAGATAGAAAAGTACATAGGGAGAACATCATCTGAAGATAAAGGCAGAATTTGGAGTAATGTTTCTACAAGGCAAGGACCACCAATGACTGCCAGCAAACCACCAGCAGCTAGAAGAGAGTCATGACACAGATTCTTTCTCACAGCTCTCAGGAGACCTCTTGATCTGGGACTTCCAGCCTTCAGAAATGTGAGACAATACGTGTTTGTTATTCAAACCATTCAGTTTGTGTTTGTTATGACAGTCCTAGGAAACAAATAAATGCTCCTGCAAGGACAGACTAAAGAACTTCTTGTTGACCCGACACCATCAATACCCACGTGACACACACTGAGTTCTCATGTTCTGCAGCCCAGAGGTCCGGCTCTTGCATCCTACCAATCCTTCTTTCTGGGTTTATTAGTTCTCTCTCACCTTTTCTTTTGATCAACATGGCTTCTTTCTCCCTAACTATGATGGTGGGGAGCTACAGGTGTAGGGAGTGTTGGTGGTGGGAGAGGTCAGGGAAAGGTGGGAAATTTGGGGGAAAGGGATCCTTGTCCCATTCCTGCAGTGAGGCATTTTTTCCCCTGTCTACAGATTAGCTCATACTGAACTCTTACTAAGGCCACAGTATTTTGGAGACAAAGAAAATGAATTTCACTTAGAAATGTCAGTTTGCAGCTTATAGTACAAAGCTGGAAACAGAAGACAAGATGTAAGATAAAGCTATTGACCTGAGAATCAGTGAAATCCTGAGAATTTATAGATATTCTCTATATTCAGTAAGGAAGACAGCTGAGGGAAGAACTCAATAAACCAAGAGAGGGCAAAAAGGAGAATAAAATACAAATATAAGCTGACATTTATTACCCTCCTATTAAGTGATAGGCACTGTAACAATAATAAGATCTAACACATTCAGTGTTTACTAGATGTCAGGCATCATTTAAATACATTTTTTTTTTTTTTTTTTTTTTTTT
>NW_016107349.1:5090651-5096557 GCF_001604975.1 Cebus imitator | reverse complement strand
GCTAATTTTTGTATTTTTTAGTAGAGACAGGGTTTCACCATGTTGGCTCTTGTGATCCGCCTGCCTCAGCCTCCCAAAGTGCTGGGATTACAGGCATGAGCCACCGTGCCCAGCCATTTAAATACTTTTGAAATATTATCTAACCATCTGGCAAAAACCATAATCGTACAAGTGCTATTTTATCCCCATTTCCCCAGTGAAGACACTAAGGGTCTTAGCAATTACTAATTAGGCAGTAGAGAGCTGATATGCTCTTCCTGACCACAGAACACTGCAAGCTAATAGCTATAAGGTTATAACCAGTAATAGGTGAGGTGTAGGTGAATTTTTATTTGGAGCCTCCTATAAACTTCAGAAATACAATACGAGGTGGGTGCTGATGAATAATTTCTATTTTGAAGGCTGAGGCTCAGACAGATTAAGTATATTGTCTATAGGTATCAAAACAGTAAATGGCAGTGTTTGGAATGCATGTGAAAACTGGTGGAATATAAATGAGGTCTATAGTTGTGTTGATGTTCATTTCCTGGATTTGAGTATTGTATGATAGCTTTATAAGATAATATCTTTGAAGAAAGTTGGATAAAGAGTGTATGGGACTTCTTCATATTCTTTTTGCAACTTATTGAGAGTCTTCAATTATTGCAAAAAATGTTAAAAGAAGTATAATTTTCTAAAAGTAGGAACCCAGTTGCTTCTGGTTCTGAAGTGCACACACTTGTCATGAATGACAGACTTATATTTTAAAATACTCAGGAATAAGCAACAGAGCAGGACAATCAAAAGTGAAGAGAGAAAGAAACAGAGAAAGAGAGAAAGGATAAATAATAAATAAAACATATGCAAGCCTATATGCAATGTCACTGAGCAATTAGTCATTTTAAAACACTGTCAGTGTATTCACAGTGACTCTCCAAGGGCGATATCAAAAATGTTTTTATACTTTGGGAAAATTCAGGCTTTGGGAAATTAAGTCACGCTACAGATCATTAGTGTCAGTACCAAGAATAACCTTTAGTACTCTCAAAACCCTGACTCCACAGTTTCTGCCATTTCTATTACACAAAGCTGCCTGGCATCTCAGAAGTCATGGTAGCAGACATTTCAGGGTTAGAACAGATACACAACATAGGCAGGCAAATGTTGCCTTTGGCTGAAAAAGTTAACAGCTCTTATAGGCAAAACACTTTCATAGCATCACAGAGGCTAAAGGCACTTCTGCAGTTTGAAAGGTCAAAAAGTGGTGAAAGTATGGGAAGATGCATTATAATACCTTTTTCAAAAAATGTAAAAGGCAAAAGCTAGTAGACAGAATTGAAGGAAGGGTCAAGGAAGACTGGCAAGGCAGGAGACAACAGAAAAGAACTGCACATGTGTCTGTCCTGTAAAAGGGAGCTTATGGCTATTCAAAGTTGTAGCACCCTAGACTCTAAGCTGCTTACAGGTGTGATTGCTATTCAATTTCCCTTTGCCTGGGAGGGCCTACCCCAGTACCAGGCACATTGACATACCAGGAACAAATACATGAATTTGGGATGACTCTTAACTGCTCTAAATGTCATCACCCAATCCCAATTAATATAACCTCACCATAACCTTAAACCTTGCACAAAAAGAGCTCTGCCTTGAAGAAGCCTGTAGAAATTCAGCAGGGAGGGCTTCACTTTGAGCGCTGATCAGACTCAGCTTTGCGAGCTCTGGCAGGACCTGAAGAGATAGCTACACACAGCCGTTGAAGCTTAGGTTGCCTGCTGTTTCTTCTAGACAGCTGTCAAGGCTGATAAAACCTGTCATGCTTTCCCTGGCAGTGCAGCCATTTAATAGCAAAAAGACATCACCATAGGAAGCACAGTCAAGAGGCATAACGTTTTTGGAGATGGATGGATGGATGCTTTGTTGTGTGTCTCCTTACAACAACTTAAATGTTGATCCATTCCTTGGAGGCGTCCTCATCTACCACCCAGGAGTTACTTTGGAGCTTACTTCCTAAAACAAGTCCAGAGTGTTTGATGGGCATTGTGCCCTTAGCACACAAAGAGGTTAAAAAAAACAAAATGAGGAGGTCAGGTGTGGAAATGTAAGGCAGTGTATTAGGTAAGATTTAACAGCAGGGCAGTTCAGAATGCTCAAATGTACTTAGTTTCTGGACTTGTCACACAAAGTGTTTTATTTCCTTTCAAATGTCAAAAATAATAATGATTTCAAAAACAGCTTGAACTACAGAGCCAATGGCTAGTTTGATTAAGGTGCCTGGAACAGGATAGAGTAAAATCAGACAATGCTGTGCTGCCAGCAAGTTCATATTGCTTTGGAATGAGAAAAATCTTGTTTACCAAAAAGTTGTGCAATTGTATGTTTTTCAAGTTTTTATTTTTCAAAGAGGACAAGGCCTAAGAAATAATTTAATGAGCTCTCATGGAAAACATCTAACATGAAAGAAGACATCTAACTAAACTTTAATTACCTTTAAGCTTATTCCATTTATGAAACTTCTAATATATTTCATAAGCTGGATAAGTTAATTAAAGTTTTCAAAGTTATAAAAATTGATGTTTGGAGAAATAGTTTTGAAGCCAGACACAGACATCTACTGTCAGACTGCTCTTCTATTATTCAACATGTTCATGTAGTCTTTCTCTCTCAATTGATCTGTGTATGTACTTTCATGCCTCCCCAAATCTTTAACTCTTCTTCAGTTTTACCATTATATAAATAGATGTAGATTGCATTTTATTTATATTGCTTAGGATTTATTGTGCTTCTTGAATCTAAGGATTCATGGATGTTATCCATTTTGAGAAATCATCATCCATTATCTTCTTAAAAGTTATATTTTCTATGTTCCCTCTCTTCTTTCCATGTGGAATTCTGATTAGACATGACATAGCTTTTCTGATCTCTTCACTTTCATCTTTTTCATTTCTTTGACCCACTGTAAAGCATACCACATCATTTTTTCCAAGCTTGATCTTACAGTTCACTAACTTTTTCTTTAACTGTTTAATCTCAACTCCGCAAAACTTGTTTTCCTGTTTGTATTGTAATTTAACAATGTGAACTCATGTTTGGTGGGGTTTCACATGACAATCGTGTGAGACAAGCACTGAGATTTCTTCCTCTAGATAGAATTTGCTTTTGCTTTTCCAATAGTGCCTTACATTTTGTTATACTGAGATTCTGAATATTTAGGAAGATTTTTTTTCCTGTCATCCAGATCACAGGTTGTGGCAGAAAACATTAATTTTCTTCAGAGGTTCATTTTGCATATAGAAGAATGTTTTCTAACATTCTTTCACTCATGATTTAGTATTTTAAGGGCTCTGGCTTTTTGTGTGTGTTTTGTGGAGGATTGGGATATACTAGCTCTAAATCTATATCTTGTTTAGATCCAAGGCTTCTATTAAATCTTTTATATAAACATTAAAACCCAATCCCAATTTGCCAAAATTGACAGGTATCCTCAGAAAACTCATAACTTCAGCCTTTGATTGTTGTGTGTGTGTGTGTGTGTGTGTGTGTGTGTGTGTGTATTCTTTATTTTTGAAAACCTGAGGATTTTCTTTTTTGTGTGACACCTCCTATATGATTTAATGAAAAAATAAGTTTACTTGTGAACCTACACATGCTTTAAAAATAAGTCCTATTAAAAAATATTTGTCCAGCATGGTGCCGGTACAAAAGCAGATAGATGGACCCATGGAACAGAACAGAGAACTCAGAAATAAAACTACACACCTACAACCATCTTATCTTCAACAAACCTGAAAAAAGCAAACAAGCAATATGGAAAAGGTTCCTTTTTAATCCATGGTCCTGAGAGAACTGGCTAGCAATATGCAGAAAACTGAAACTGGACCTTTTCCTTACACTTTACACAAAAGTTAACTCAGGATGGATTGAAGACTTACGTGTAAAACCCCAAACTGTAAAAAAATCCTAGAAGAAAGTCTAGGCCATACCATTCAGGACTTACACACAGGCAAATATTTCATGATGAAAATGTCGAAAACAATTGTAAAAAAAGCAAAAAATTGACAAATGGCATCAAATTAAACTCAATAGCTTCTACACAACAAAAGAAACTATCATCAGAGTGAGCTGACAACCTACAGAATGGAAGAAAATTTTTGCAATCTATCTATCTGACAAAGGTCTAATATCCAGAATCTACAAGGAACTTAAATATACTTACAAGAAAAAAAAAACATTAAAAAGTGGGCAAAAGACAGGAAGAGACACTTTACAAAATAAAAGATTCATGAGGTCAACAAACATGGAAAACAAAAGCTCAGCACCACTGATCATTAGAGAAATGCAAACCAAAACCACAATAAGATAACCTCTCATGCCACGCAGAATTGTGATTATTAAAGTCAAGAAACAACAGATGCTGGTGAGGTTGCAGAGAAAAACGAACACTTTTACACTGTTGGTGGGAGTGCAAATTAGTTCAATCATTGTGGAAGACAGTGTGCTGAATTCTCAGAGACCCAGAAGCAGAAATACCATTTGACCCAGCAATCCCATTACTAGGTATATATCCAAATAAATATAAATCATTTTATCATAAAGATACATACATGTGTAACTTCATTGCAGCACTATTCACAATAGCAAAGACATGGAATCAATCCAAATGCCCATCAACTGGATAAAGAAAATGTGGTACATATGTATAATGGAATACTATACAACCATAAAAAGAAACAAGATCATGTCCTTTGCAGGGACATGGATGGAGCTGGAAGCAGTTATCCTTTGCAAACCAACACAGGAACAGAAAACCAAACATTGCATGTCCTCATTTATAAATGGGAGCTGAACGATGAGAACACATGAACTTATGGAGAGAAACAACAGACACTGGAGCCTGTGGGGGTGGATGGGGAGAGGGAGAGGATCAGGAAGAATAGCTAATCTATGCGGGGCTTAATACCTAGGGGATGGGTTGATCTATGCAGCAAACCACCATAGTACACATTTGCCTATGAAACAAACCTGCATATCCTATACATGTACCCTAGAACTTAAAAATAAAGTTGAAGAAAAAATGTTTGTCTACATTTTATCCAGAACATTTAGATAATGTATATATGTGTGAAATAGAATTTGTTGTAGAATGCTATTTCTCACAATAAAAAGTTAAGAGACATTACTAGAAATAAAATTCCTTTAAAAGTTTTTTTTGAGACAAAAATATAGTCTTTCAGAAGTTTTTAAATTTCCCTTTAAACTTTTTTTGTTTATCGTTTTTTGTGGGTTTTTTTTGTTTGTTTTGTTTTGTTTTTGCTTTCTTGCCAACCTGGTGTGCAACGGAGCTATCTTGGCTCGCTGCAATCACCGCCTCCCAGGTTCAAGTGATTTTCCTGCCTCAGCCTCCCAAGTAGCTGGGACTACAGGCGTGTGCCACAAAAACAGGCTAATTTTTGTATGTTTAGTAGAGATGGAGTTTCACCATATTGGCCAGGATGGTCTTGATCTCTTGACCTCACCTGCGTACCCTGGAACCTTACCCAGGGTACGTGATTCGCCCACCTGGGCCTCCCAAAGTGCTAGGATTACAGGTTTGAACCACCACACCTGACCTCCTTCAAATATTTTAAAGAAAAAACACATAGGAATTTCCAAACAAGATACAAAAGAAAAACTAGAATGGTTGGGAGGCCAAGGTAGGCAGATCACTTGAGGTCAAGAGTTCCAGATCTGCCTGGCCAATATGGTGAAACCCCATCTCTGCAAAAATACAAAAATACAAAAATTAGCCAGGCATGTTGGCATGCACCTTTAATCCCAGCTACTCAGGAGGCTGAGGTAGGAGAATCACTTGAACCCCAGAGGCGCAGGTTGCGGTAAGCTGAGACCGTGTCACTGCACTCGAGGCTGCACAGCAAGCGCAAAACCCCATT
>NW_016107349.1:5088460-5090351 GCF_001604975.1 Cebus imitator | reverse complement strand
TGTAATTGGGATATCCATCAATTCTGAGTGTTTTTTTTTTCCTTCACCAAATAAGATTTCAAGGGGAAAAAAAACATAAAAACAAATCTAAAGTCTTATTAGGTTCTACATATACCTTTCCTTCAAATATCTTCTTTGTTAAAAAAATAAAACAACTAAACTAGAAATAATAATTATCTGCCCATTTCCATTTTGCAAACTGTGACTAATCTGGGATAAATTGTGTTGTAAGAGATAAAGTATGAGAGAAATTTCCCTTGAGGCATTGAGTTAATTGCCGTAATTCATTGGCTGGGTGTGACATCTACCACTTCAAAAAAGACTTTTGAACCAATGCCATGTTAGAGAATTACCTTATTTTAATTTCTTTTCACCACATTGTAACATCTGTGTTTAGTACTTTTAATGGTGGAATAACAGCTTTTTCATAAATTATTCTGCTCCAAATCCAGTAATATATGGTATTCTAGAGATTATTTGATTCTAATAATAATGAGTGAAAATTTTAGGATAGACTACATTACCCTTAACATTCCTCTTTAACCACTCATTTATGTATTCATCTAAAAACTTTTTAATACTTTCTTTAGATCAACAAGTGTTCAAAAACAGAAGAAACTTTAAGAATTTCACTCATGGGAGTGAATGAATTTTGAATTTACAGTCCAATGTTTTATATAACATATGGGGGCATTTGTATATAGAGCAAGTGTCAGGGTATTGCACTGACACTTTATCTAATTAACCTATGATTTTGAGTTCAGAATAGGGTTTTTCTTTTCCCCCCATAAGAAGTTATTTCCTGTGTAATAATCAAATTGGGATAGGCTACGTCACATAGAAAATCACCCAACTAGCATAAACTTTGCATGATCATTAATGTAACTTACTGTGTGAAGAAAGTGAGTTTGGGGAACTCTTTAGAAAGGGCTTGTGCTTGTTCTTCAGTTGCCACAGTATCTACCTCACCCTCCTACTTCACAGTGTTATGTACTGTAGCGATTGAAACTGGCCTCTGTGGGTTCAAATCCTGCTTCTTCCACTTCAGCAAATTACTGAACTTCTCTGTGTTTCAGTTTATTTTTAAATGGCATAAAAATATTCTCCAGCACAAGAGTTGGGGTGGGGCTAAAAGGAGTTAATAGATTCTAGTATCTGGAATGCAGTAAAAGTTAAACAAATGTTAACTATTATAACACCACCCTGTTCCATTTTATTTTCATGGTTTTCTGGTCCATTTGGCATTCAAATTTGGGATACGTATCTTTAGAATTATGCAATTTAAAAAGACATAAAAGAGTGGGAACAGGGAAGATGGTAAATACAGAAGTGACGATAAAAGTTGTAAATAGAATATTATGAGAACACAAAAGAGGCCCTTTCCCTTCCCGCTGAGAGATTATGCTGTGTTTGATAAAAGAAGTGACAAGACACACTTTAAAGTATAGAGAGAACATTCTAGATCTGGAAAACATTTCAAATAAAAACAACATGACTTAATAATAGAATTCTTGGTTTCTTTTCTCTGGAAAACAATTCTTGAATGCCTTTAAGATGCTGCATTTTGGGGGATATAAAGTCAAATTAGAAAGTTTCTCCACCATTTTTCAGTTCACAGCACAGGAGTGTGGAGTGAGCTGGATTATACATAAATGAAGAATCACACATAATATAGTAAAGGAGAACCAGGAAAAGAGTGCTCAAGTTCTGATAGGAGGAGCCCAGTCTTAGAGGGTTCTCAAATGGAGTTGACAGGAGATCTGGGTCTTTGGAGATAAGTAGAAATTACATAGGTAAAAAACATGGAGAAGGGTAAGAATAATCCAAACAGAGAAAAGAACATTCAAAACAGTTTTAGATTTATGAAAACTGTGATGAATTCTGCAATGAA
>NW_016107349.1:5076576-5088010 GCF_001604975.1 Cebus imitator | reverse complement strand
TTCCTTAGATATGGCAAATTTAGACTTCATACATTATTTTACATGCTTTACTGTTTTTATTTTTTAAAGTTTTTATGGCTGCCTAATGTGGCGGTAGAAATATTATCCTATTGTTCAGATGGGGACAATGAGGTTTAGAGAATTGTTCACATTGTTTATTAATAGTAGATAGATTTAGAATTATTTAAAAAATACAGGAGGTATACACAATATGAAGAGGTTGATTTGGTCCAGATTAAATGTCATGTAAACAAAGTTGGATAAGAATATGAAAGAAATTTCTCCTGGGTGAGATCAATGTAAATGAAATAGGAAGAGTGACCATTTGCTTAAGGTACCAGAGACGTTCTGAACAGCTAATCAGTTTCACTACCTCAGGTATCTTTTGGAACTACCTTCCCAATATTTTCCAAAAGTCTGTGGACCTTGGTAGAACACTCATTCTATACAAGGCTCAATGTTAAAATGAAAGAGGTAGAATTCACTACAAATGCGTATTGTTTTATAAATTCCTTCTAATGAAAACTAATAAAAGTGCAGAATACCTTCAGAAAGCTGACCAGATCTTTTCCTTTCAATCTTCTCTCCCCCATGTATCTTAATACAAATATTTATTTTAATTTTTCCTTAAAGTTAAAAATATACTTAAAGTTAAAATGTAAAACATTTCTATTACCTAAACATTATCCACTCTAACTTTTACTTGAATATAGTTTTTAAAGCAGATTAAATATGCTTTTAAAAATTTAGTTACACTATATTCACTATATTAAAAACATTTTAAAACATTTGGGAAAATAGTTGAATTTAAGCATCCTTCACCACCCCCCATATCTAGTAAAACAGAACTCCATCTTAATTCTTTTTCTCACATATCATTTTATGTACTTAGAAGAAATGTCTGTTAACTTAAATGAATTTGACAAATGGATTCAGCAGATGAACAGATGCATTTAAAATATAACAGATGGGCCTCCATTTTCTTAGGTGAGGTGATCTATATCCATTTTATCAAATTACAAGGATGCAAGACTATGAGGCTCAAATGATACACAAAGAATTAAAAAATATTGATGGCATCATGCCATATATTAAGCAGACCTTAACATTTTATTAAATTTGAAATATACATTTGGGGATATCTGAAAAAAAATTTTTTGTTAGTAAGAATCATATTAAATAGGAAAGAATAAGCAAGCATTCCAAAGCACTTGGAACCTCCCAAAAATTTCTTAAATTATGATCAGAAAAATTTAGATTCCATAGCCTTCTTTAAGGATGTGTGACCTTTGTAGGGCTAGGAGAGAACTATTTTAGAAAACATAAATTTAAGGAGCCTTACTCATTAGAAAATGGAGGTCAAAATGGCGAAGTAACTTGCTGAAAAGGGAACAATGGCGGAGCTAGGACTATAACCAAGGTCTTGTTAATTACTTTTGAATGTTAACCCTTTCTGTATTCATGCTCTCTACAGAATTAGTTCCAGTAAAAAGGACTATTGATAGTTTAAGTAGGAATGAACAGTACATATGGAACTTTACTTACAGTACCTAGGGTACAGGAAAGCCACTTCTCCATACCCCTTCCCTCACTCTACATTACTTGTCAAATCATGAAATTGATAAAATAAAAAGCTTGCTTTTTATTTTTAAATGGCTTTGAGGATTTTAAAGTATCTTTAAGTAATAATGTCACTATCCAAAATATAATACTAATTTGAGTTCTAGAAACGCAGTCCCAAAAGTATGACAAGCACTGATAAATAGGTGGGATTTGAAGATTTGCCACAATAACATTTTTCTGTTTAATTTAAAATTAAGTTATTTGAAGTATCTTGGGATTATACAAAGTGTAGTTTTTGATTCTTTGTTTTCTTTTTCTTTTNTTTGAGATAGAGTCTCACTCTGTTGCCCAGGCTGGAATGCAATAGTGCAGTCTCGGCTCACTGCAACCTCCACCTCCTGGGTTCAAGCAATTCTCTTCCCTCACCTCCCAAGTAGCTGGGATTACAGGCATCTGTCACCATGCCCAGCTAATTTTTGTATCTTTAGTAAACATGGGTTTGCACCATGTTGTTCAGGCTGGTCTTGAACTCCTGGCTACCCACCTCAACCTCCCAAAGTGCTGGGATTATAGGTGTGGGCCCATGCTCTCAGCCCGAAAGTTTAGTTTTTACCATCGCCTTAAATAAAATATAGCTGTTCCTTGCATTATGATGGGACTATATGGTAATAAACCCATCATAAGTCAAAAATATCATCTGCCAAAAATGCATTTAGCACCTCATTAAATCCATCATAAAGTCAAAAAATTATAAGTCGAATCATGGTGAGTTGGGAACCATTTGTGTTTAAAATTTGTAAAATATATTGGCTGGGTGCAGTGTCTCACACCTGTAATCCCAGCACGTTAGGAGGATGAGACAGGTGAATCATGTGAGGTCAGGAGTTCGAGACCATCCTGGCCAACATGGTAAAACACCATCTCTACAAAAATACAAAAATTAGCTGGGTGCGTTGGTGCACACCTGAGGCAGGAGAATCGTTTGAACCCGGGAGGCAAAGGTTGCAGTGAGTCAAGATCATGTCACTGCACTCCATCCTGAGCAACAGATTGAGACTCTGTCTCAAAAAATAATAAAAAATAAATAAAATGTACAAACTATATGAATATTGCTATCTATATTACATAATTATCTATTTAAAAAACTTCACGTTGGAGGCTGAGACGGGAATTTCTTGAACCCGGGAGGTGGAGGTTGCATTCTGGCCTAGCATCAGAGCAAGATTCCGTCTCAAAAAAAATAAAAAAACAAAAAAACAAAAACAAAACAACTATAGCAAAAGAACAGAACTCAGAAAGAGCTACACACGAATATGCTCAACAGATTTTTGACACTGGTAGAAAAGCAATTCGATGTAGAAAGGACAGCTTTTTCAACAAATGATGCTGAAATAACTGGACATTCATAAGATGAAAAATAAACCTTGATCTAAATCTCATGGCTTATACAAAAATCAACTCAAAGTAAATCACAGACTTAAATATAAAACACAAAGCTATAAAATATTGAGAAAAAAAAGAGCGTCTTTAAAACCAAAAGTTAGGCGAAGAGTTTTTAGACTTGACACCAAAAGTATGTTTTATAAAAGAAAAATGTTATAAATTTGATCTCATTAAAATTAAAAACATTTGGTTTGCAAAAGCCTGAAAAAAAGAAGAAAAGACAATCTAGACACTGGGAAAAAACATTTGCAAATCATATATCTAACAAAGGTCTAGTGTCTAGAATATATAAAGAACTATCCAAACAGACATTTTTCTGAAAAGGATGTACAGATGGCAAAGAAGCACTTGAAAAGTGTTCAATATCATTAGCCATTGGGGAAATGCAAATTGAAACCACAAAGAGATATCACTACATATCTATCAGAATGATTAAAATAAAAAATAGTGACAACATCAAATCCTGGCAAAAATGCAGAGAATCTGCCACACTCACAAATTGCTGGTGGGAAGGTAAAATGGTACAGCCATTCTAAAAAAGTATTGCCTATTCTTTAAAAAGCTAAACACCAAATAACTGTATTCCTAAGTTATTGCACACTAGGGCATTCATTTCAGATAAATGAAAACTTACATTCACACAAAAATCTGTACAAGAATGTTCATAGCAGCTTTATTGGAATAACTAAAGAACTGAAAACAAAACAGATGTCCTTCATCAGGTGACTGACCAAACTCTATCCACACCACAGAATACTACTGAGCAATAAAAGGAAGGATCTACTGAAGCACACCAACATGCATGTATCCGCAGAGAATTATGCTGAGTGAAAATGCCACTGCCAAAATGTGACTTTCTATACAATTCTATTGACAAAACAGTCTTAAAATGACAAAATATAGAAATAGGAAACAGATTAGTGGTTGCCAGAGCCTGGGGTTAAAGTTGAGAGAGGGGAGATGATTGTGTTATAAAAGGGCAACACGCGGCAATGCTTGTGGTGATGAAACTGTTCTGAACATCAGCTGTGCTGCTGGTTACCTGAATCTGTAAAATAAGATTGCATACAACCAAATACACACACACAGATGAATAGATGTAAAACTGATGCAACCTGGATAATATTGTTTGTTTACATTGACGTTAATATCCTGCTTCGATAAACCCTAATCTTATAAAATGTTGCCATTGGGAGAAATGGGAAAATGTACAAGCAATTTCCTTGTATAGTTTCTTACAACTGCATGTGTATCTACACATGGAAAGAGTTGGGAAGAGATTAGGAAGCAATCCAGGACCGAAAGTTTCTTTCCTAATTTTGTGCAGTTCAAAATTCTCATGGACATGTGTAATGGGGAGAATCTCTTCCAATGGTAACTTAGGCTTTTTCCTACTTGAAATTCCATCATTTTCCTAGATCACTTTAGCATGAGTCAACAGAAACCCTGCATCTTAATAGGAGAATAATGTGTAGGATAGTGCTTTGGGTACTTTCATGGGCCAGACCAAGGAGTATTCAAATTTGCTTCCCATTTTTTCCTATTATTTACAGAAAGTTTCATTTTGTTTTAAGATTATAATAACACTGTCTGATGAATAATAATTGTAATACCCAAAACTCAATTCCAAATGTGTGCCAAGATTTGTCAAAATGTAAAACTCAAATATTTGACACAACAAAAGGAAGGCTCTATTGATGCATACATCAACTTGAATGTATCTCCAGGGAATTATACTGAGTGAAAATGCCACTGTCAAAATGTGACTCCAGAAATCTCCGTAAGATTTCTGAGCATTGATATTTAATTTAGGATTAAAACGCTTAATTTTATAAAGTATAGTTTTCACTGTTCCATTGAATGGAATTCCCCTTTCATTGAAGAGAACATCATCTTGCTCCTTCTTAACTGAAAAAGAGCCATGGTAACGTAACTTGCTGTGCCAAAAACACTGCAGATATCAGAAGTTATTGTAGCAATCAGGGGAATAGTCTCTCCCACAACAGTTCTGGATACAAATCATGTAGAAGTTTGGGTCTAGAGTCATACTGTGTCTTCTCCATCTTATGTTTTTTGTTTTGTTTGGTGGTATTTTGGTAATAAAAGCATAGAACCTATGAGTGGCCCAGTAGCTTAGTTCCCCCTAGGAGTACCTATCATTTGAAAGTCACAAGGTGCGACTCAGTAACTTTGCCCACAAGAGTGTCCCAAATTACTGCTGTTCCCCAGAGTCACATATCACAAAAGAAAGGCTACTGAAAAATCATCTTCATATATTTAAATAAAAACTATAAACCTAGAATAAGAATTATAAAATTTTAGTATACAATTGCACTACAGCATTAAAGAAACCAGGCTGTAAACTTGCTAACAAGTAAGACAAACTTGATTTTCTAAAGCAAAGAGAACAGTTAACTATAGTTTCACAAATTCGTAATCACTGCCTGTTAATGTGTGCCTGAATCTAACACAACAAAAATATTCTATTTATAAAGCACATAGTGAAGTTTGCATTTACATTTTGGGCCCTAGTAATCTAATATCTATGTTTCTAGTGCTTATATATAATTACATGAGTTAGTGCTTTAATAATCCTTCATCATTGTAAACAAATATAAAATGCTTAAATCATTTGAAACTGAAATAAATCCCAACCAAAATGCTATTCAGTAAAAGCTGTAGTAATTTTATGAAATTTTAATAAATATTATTCATGAAGAGTGTCTTTGCATTTCTGAAGGCTGTACTTATTATGTCAAAAATTCAGAAAATATTTCAAGACTCAAATAAAGAGTCCTAGTTAAACACGTAAGCCAACAGTTCAAGAAAACATTAATATCTATCTTATATGTAAGCCAACAGTTCAAGAAAACATTAATATCTATCTTATATATATATAACAATTTACAATAAAACAGATCTAAAGAGAAAATTTCACCAGAAAAAATAACTTGGTAATACTGAATTTTTAATTTTAAGTTAGTTCCATTTCTAATTTATAATGCCACAACGAAATATAAACAAAGCAAAAATAGGTAGACATGTGAAAAAACAAATGATACTCTGTTAATGCCCACATTTTCAATATGTGCCTCACAAAGTTGAATATTACATTTTATGTAGCATATGAATTTCTGCTTCCAAAGTGTCCCATTTCACATGTCTCCAGGTTTCATAATTAGGAGTGTCCCAAAAGATAAGCTAAGCAGTCACATATTTAATATAATTTGAGATCTGATATTGAAAGGCACTACCCTTGAAATAAATCTTCCATCTGCCTGGCAGAGTCTCTAATATCACATTATTTTAGATCTATTCTTGACTTAACAGTCATCATGTTTCAAAAATCACTGTTAAAATGCAATTAATACTAAAGGGGATTTTGTATAATGTTACTATATCTGTTTAGGTTAGTGTCTACAACTTACACAATTAAGATTGGCCAAAATCTTTGAAATACCACTAAGAGATAATATTTGGACATAAAAATTCATAAAGCAACAACTTTTAGAAATGTGAGGTGCATATGAAATAATCCTAAACATGTTAAAGAGTTTTATATAGTTTTCTTAGCCCTTATAGATAAAATATACAAAGTTAATTTAGAGAATTTAAATATCACATTAATACATTTTATTTAATATATAGGCATACCTTGGAGATACTGAGTGGTTCCAGACTGCTGCAATAAAACAAGTCATATACATTTTTTGTTGTTTTCCAGTGCATACAAAAGTTATGTTTACACTATAGTCTATTTGGTGTACAGTAATATTGTCTATAAAAGCAATGGACATACTTTAATTAAAATGCTACTAATCATCTGAGCTGGTATCAGATGATTAGTAGCATTTTAATTAAATGCAAGGAGCTGTAATGTTTTTACTGGTGGAGGGTCTTTCATTGATGTTGATAGCTGCTGACTGATTAAAGTCATTAGAGTCATTAGGGTTCTCTCTGCTCCCCCCACCATTTTTTTTTTTTTTTTGAGAATGGTCTCTCAATGTCACCCAGGGTGGAGTGCACTATCATCATCCCCTGCTGAGTAGTGGAGACTATAGGCACCTGCGACCACACCCAGCTATTTAAATAAAAAATTGTAGAGATGATGGGGTCTCACTTTGCTGTCCAGGCTGGTCTCAAACTACTGGTGTCAACTGGTCCTTCTGTCTAAGCCTCCCAAAACCCTGAGATTACAGGCATGTGCCACTGCATCCAGATGGCAATTTCTTAAAATAAGACAATAGTGAAGCATGCCACATCAATCAACTTTCCCTTTGAATAAGATTTTCCCATGGGGGCAATATGCTGTTTGATAGCATTTTACCCATGGTATAACTTCTTTCAAAATTGGAGTCAATCCTCTTAAACTCTGCCACTGGCTTATCAACTAAGTTTATGTAGTATTCTAAATTCTTTGTTGTAATTTTGGCAATGTGCACATTATCTTCACCGTTAGATTCCATCACGTGATACCACTTTCTTTGCGCATACACAAGAAGCAACTCAATCATCCAAGTTTTATCATAAAATTACAATTCAGTTCCATCTTCAGGCTCAACTTTTAGTTCTATTTCTCTTGCTATTTTCACCACATGTGAAGTGACTTCCTCCACTGGAGTGTTGAATCCCTCAAAGTCATCCACGAGGGTTGAAATAATTTCTTTCAAACTCCTGCTAATGTTCATTTTTTACCTCCTTCCATTGAAATTGGCCCAACTCTCCCATAAAGCTGATACTTATGTATTTTTTGGATAAATATAGACATGGACTATCTTAGTCTTAAAGTTTGAGGCTTACGTTGGTCTTATCTGAATTCCTTTCTCAGGAAATCAATCATCATGTCTCTTTTCAAAGAACTGAAACTTACCAGATCACTGCATTTGGACATAAATACCAGAACTTTCACCTGTCATGATTGCTTAACTGCCCACTTGCATCCTGTGACCAACTTCTCTTTCATACCCACCGCTAATTCCTGTTTTCCCACACATAGTTAAAACTTTTTCCCTGCTATAGAAAGCCCTCATTTTGATTGGTTGGAGAGACATATTTGAGACTGATCTATGCTCAGCAGCAGCACCCCATTAAAACCTTCCTCAGCAATACCTGTTATCTCAATGATTGGCGTTGTGTGTCATGAGCTGTAACACCCAGATTAAATTTCTGCCCATTTCAGTAATTTTATGTATGATGAATGTTCTTAATGGTATCTAGAATGATTAATCCTTTCCAGAAAATTTTCCATTTACTTTGCCCAGAATCCTTAGAGGAATCACTGTCTATGGCAGCTATAGCCTTATGAAATTTAATTCTTGATCTTATGGTCATATAAAATTACTCTTTGATCCATAGGCTGTAGAATAGATGTTGTGTTAGCAATAATGAAAACAATGCTGATATCCTTTGACATCTCCATCAGACCTCCTGGGTGACCAGGTGCACTGCCAATGAACAGTAATATTTTAGAAGAAATCTTTTTTGGGACAGTAGGTCTCAACAGTGAACTTAAAATGTTCAGTAAACCATGCTATAAACAGATGTACTGTCATCCAGGATTTGTTGTTCCATATACAGAGCACAGGCAAAGTAGATTTAGTATAATTTTATGGGCTCTAGGATTTCAGAATGGTAAATGAGTATGAGCCTCAACTTAAAATCACCAGTGGCATTAGCTCCTAGTAAGAGTCAGTCTGTTTTTTAAAGCTTTTAAGCCAGGTATTGATTTTTCTTCTTTAATTATGAGAGCTTTAGATGGCATCTTCTGACAATAAAATGCTGTTTCATTTGCATTGAAAATTTGTTGTTTAATGTAGTCACTTTTGTCAATGATCTTAGCTACATATTCTGGATAATTTGCTGAAGCTTCAACATCAGCAGTGGCTGCTTCACCTTGCACTTTTATGTTATGAATATAGCTTCTTTCTTTAAGCTTCATGAATCAACCTCTGCTAGCTTTAAACATTTTTTTCCTGCAGCTTCCTCACCTATAGACTTTACAGAATTAAAGAGAGTTAGACCCTTGCTAAAGATTAGGCTTTGTTTTAAGGGAATGTCATAGCTGCTTTTATCTTCAACCCAGACTATTAAAGCTTTCTCTATATTAGCAATAAGTCTGTTTTGCTTTCTTATCATTCATGTATTCACTGGAGTAGCATCCTTAACTTCCTGAAATCTTTTTTCCTTTGCAGTCACAACTTGGCTAATTGTTTTGTGCAAGAGGCCTAGTTTTTAGGCATCTCAGATTTCAACATGCCTTCCTCATGTAACGTAATCATTTCTAACTTTTGATTTAAAGTGAGAGACATGTGACTCTTGCTTTCACTTGAACATTTAAAGAAAGGCCATTGTAGGGTTATTAACTGACCTAATTTCAATATTGTTATAATCTTAGTGTATACAGGGACCGGAGGGAAGGGAAACAGATGGGGAAAGAACTGATAAGTGTAACAGTGAGAACATATGCGTTTATCGATAAAGTTCAATAGTAACATCAGAGATCCCTGATTACAGATCATCATAACAGATATAATAATAAAAAAAAAAAGTTTGAAATATTGTGAGACTTACCAAAACGTGATGCAGAGACATGAAGTAAGCAAGCACATACTGTTAGGAAAGTGGCACTAATAGACTTGTTCAACGTAGGGTTGCCCAAAACCTCAATTTTTAGAAAATGCAACATCTGTGAAATGCAATAAAGTACAATAAAACAAAGCATGCCTGTATGTACAAAAACTCTCTACCCCACAAATAGAGCATTGCAGCACTCTGTCAGTAAGCTATTGCTGCCTAACAACAGGATAAAATTTCAGTGCTATATTAAAATATACAGTTATTTCTTAGGTCTCTTTAGATCACTTGGAGCCACTGTGCTAATCTCAGCTCTACTGATTTCATGCATTTGTAGGTTGGCAAATTTATACTGAGCTTGACTGAGATTGGCAACTTGAAACAGGTTTCAAGCAGTCAGGTCTGTTTCATAAGTCTTCCCTTCTCCTTGGATTCACAAACCAGCCAGAACATCTTCTTCTCATGGCAATGGTAGCAGCACAAGCAGCAAATGGGAACACACAATGGACATAGCTCGTTGCCATTTCCATCTGATTTCCACTAGCCAAGTCAGACAAGGTTGAGTTCAAATGCAAGAGAACTGGTAAGGATATACTACCTACTTTGACCAAAGCAAGTCACATGGCCAAACTCAACGCCGATGAAGTGCGAAAGTAAATTCCTCCAATGGAAGTGAGTTAGAGGTAAGAGGAGTGAATATTTTTGAACATTACTATACCACAAACACTGCTTTAACCAGATATCATTTACACACACAGACACACACACACACACACACACACACACACACACACACACACAAATAATAATGCCCTTGGCATTCAACTGAACCTCAATAAATACAACAAGGATAAAATTTTACAGGTGATCTTTTCTGACCACAAAGCAATAGCCCTGGATATAATTTACAAAATTTATTCAAAATGTAAGGTCCATCAGACTCTATAACTGATTGCCTGTACTAAGACAGGAAATGGGACAATCTCAAATGATCTCTTGGTTTCCAACAAGTTGTTAGGTGGACAATGATATAATTTGTTGAGATTGAACAGCTCCTCACCTACAGTTAAACTCTGTCAGATAACTATCCAGAAAAACTAACTGAACTATCTAAGAATATATTGTACTGCTGGGAAGATTGTGTTGTGTTTGTCATAGGACAACCTCTACAAGGTTGGTTCAAATGGCAAATTCTGAAGCAATAAGTTTCCAGTTTAGGACTGGACACCAGCGCATGTCTATGGTAAAATGTCACTGGTCCATAACCAACTAAACAAAGTGACTTTTTCTTAAAGTTAAATTTACTCGATTTCAAGGACCACATCGTCTTATGCAGCTCTACTTGGCAAATATTCAATTGTTAAAACGTCTCCTTTATTTATAAAATATTTGTAAGTCCAGGGAGCACTATTCCTTTGAACTTGTCAAATTTTAAGTTTTACTTGTTTCTCAAATCCAAACATCTGAGAGCATTTGTGAAGGATTTTTTATATTTTTTTCCTTTTGAGCTCTCTGGCAAGGAAAGAACTGGCTGGTTTTTCTCAGTATTGGAACTTTGGCATCTGCAGCCTGTACTAGATACCCGGTGATTATTTTTAATAAAAGAAATGACAGAACATCATGCTGACAAAGATGGACTGGAAGCTCACTAAGTCTGTTTTCCCTTCTCCTAACAAATAGCCATGCTACCTATTCCAGTCTCCCTAGCAAATAGGTGTGATCTTAGCAAGTGCGAGCAGAAGAATGTGGTTGAAAGTGACGTTTGACACTCTGAAATCTGGTCCTTTAAATTCTCCCATGCAAGATTTTTTTTTTTTTTTTTTTTTTTTTTTTTTTTTTTTTTTTTTTTTTTTTT
>NW_016107349.1:4958994-5076541 GCF_001604975.1 Cebus imitator | reverse complement strand
TGTGACAGAGTCTTGCTCTGTCGCCCAGCTGGAGTTCAGTGGCACGATCTTGGCTCACTGCAACCTCCACCGCCTGGGTTCAAGCGATTTTCCTGCCTCAGCCTCCTGAGTAGCTAGAACTACAGGTGCGCGCCACTACACCTGGCTATTTTGTGTGTGTGTTTAGTAGAGGCAGGGTTTCACCGTGTTGGCCAGGATGGTCTCAATCTCTTGACCTCGTGATCTGCCTGTCTGGGCCTCCCAAAGTGCTGGGATTACAGGCATGAGCCACAGAGCCCAGCGGACATTTTTAAAAAAGTATTTATTCATTATACTTTAAGTTCTGGGGTACATGTGCAGATCATGCAGGTTTGTTACATAGGTATACACGTGTCTTTCTCCTTGTGTCTGTTGGCCAGAACTGATCAGTTTATTGTTAGCTTTTATTTCGTGGTTATAAAGTGGGCAGAGCCATGTAAGCCAGTCACCGAATATCCTCGTTTCAGAGAATATTAAGACATTGACTCCAGTACTGATTGAGAAAGTCTCTGGTTGCTAGGACAATGAAATAAGATTTTTGTTTACGTTGAGAGATACTTACTTGAGGATATATCGAGTATCTCTCAGAACTGAGACCTGGTAACTCTTCCTCTCCTCAGAACAATAGAGCCTCCTCAGAGCATCACTTTGAAATTCTTCTTAAGGAAGAAAATCTTATAAAGCTTTAAAACTTACAATGTTACTTGTTAACGTATTTATTGTCTAATAATTGAGGCAAAGATTAATTTCTCTCCTGTCAATGTGCTAGGGGTAGTAGTAAAAATAATTTTACACACAATTTTAAATTAATTATTACAAGTGATATGTCTGCATAACTGAAAATTCTAAGTAGAAATGACAGCCTAATGATTTCTTATTTCTAGCAGAAGAATTAGACTCAACAAATTGTCCATTCCACCAAGATGGTGCTGAACAAAGGCCTCATATTCCCTCAGTAACTTCCCTCTGAGTTTATGTAATAGTCACAAGCTTCAACCACAAATTATTAATAAACTCCATAGTAGTATGGATTTGACCCAATGTTAGCTATCTTTTTCTCTGTCTCTCCCTCCCTTTCTTTTTCTTCTGGACATTGAAGATACTTCCCCATTTTTATAGACCATCAAAGTCAACACAAAAGAAGCATTCATGAAAACTCCAACCTGTTAAAATATTGAATATAGTTTGCCATGTAATATCTCTTCTCCCTCTTACACTCTTTTCTTTCTATTGTTGGACAGCTATAATGGTACAGGAACCTGATTAAATTGTTATATTCACTTTTCTCTCAAATAACTTAATAATAATTTCCACTATCCTCAGTTTGAGAGACAATCTTTGCATGTATCATGCTCTAAAAGTTCTTTCACCACTTAGAAGTTAAATAAAATGAAATGTTGAAAACAATAAAAAATAAGTTGCACTGGGAAATTACTGGATAATTTTTACAGTCCAATATTCTGAAGTCAAAGACCAAAACAATAATTTCTGATGTACCAGACGATCACGTAATAATGCTGAAAATAATGCCAGATACTTTTGGATAACTCTGTTGTGGTCCTGCAGAATAAAACTATGCCATGGGCCATAATTGAGTAAATGGACTTCATGCAACATTTTTCTAGTCATATCAGAGACTTAGAGTAACAATAATAGTTGACACTTATTGATAGTTTGCTATTTCAAAGTCATCTTTAGCTATATGTGCTGTAATAATTCCTGATATAGAGATGAAAATATATGAGAATACGTATCTTCCTCAAGGTCACAGAGGCAGTAAATTGTTCAGCCAGGATTCAAACTCAATTTCTGCTTTTTCCCATACTGCCCTGTAGAACTGACAAAATCATGCAATGATAAGATGGCCGAAGTGCTTAGTTGGAGCAGTGCTGATGTTTATTTGACTGTACATAGACTTCTTTCATAGCAGCATGTGCAAAGTATATTTTTCTTTTAAAAAGCTTCAATTGCCCTTTATTGTAGGTTTAAGTCAGACTGGCATATAAAGTGATCTGCATTTTCATTTTCTATAAACATTTAGGTTTTGATTTAATGTATAGGTTTACTCATTCAGCTGCTACTCTAAGCAGTTGCAGCCCTGAAGCAGAGATCATGAGGCCTCAGCAATCTCCTGGTAAGTTACTCATTAGCAGGAGCCAGAATGATGGGCAGAGGTTGGGTTGGACGCACACATAGCTGTAAGTTAGTACCACAGAATATGAGACTTGGAAAAAGTACTGAAGATTCCTTTATTCAATTTTCTTATTTGAGGGAGAAAATTCAGTCACTGGAAGGTAATGCACTTTGCTCAAGACCACATCATGAGCTAGTGGTACAATTCAGAGCATTTGACTCCTAGTGAATTTCCATTCTCTATGGAGATATGTACGATACTGATGCTGAGAAAAAGGCTAATTTCTCCACTTGAATTTCATGATCAGTGAGAGTCAGACATGCTAGAAAAAAGATAAGTACAACTGTACGTACAATGAGCAACTTGTCCATGGTATATGTGTTTTATTTATTATTTTTATCACAAGTGTTTGCATTTTTTCATCAATAAATAATGAAAGTCTTTGCTGATGGTATTTTTGTAGCCAAACCTCAGGAAGTCTTGATATAACATCACTTGGAGACTTGCACAGGAGTTTATTCTTACAGGATGCTCTGCTTTGTGATGTGACCATGATGAAGGTGACTTTAATGCAGGGATTGACAGGTGGAATACTTAGTGTGTCAGTGTAATTCGTAATAACACTGTATTCTGTGAGGTCTTTATGAGTTCAATTTGCTGATTAAATGAACCAAAAAATTTACTTCATAATGTTTTTTATCCCTCAGATAATCTGGATACTTAGAGTTCTGTTAACTTGAGTATATATTTTTTATTTTTATTTTTTCAAAGACATACACACAAACTCAAACTCACATGTAGATTTTGAGGATTAATTACAAGATATGTCAGGTCAAGCAATTGCAATAGTTCACTCTGGGGTGATGAAACATACCTAGCATGTTATTTTCTTAGCTTTTTCCCACATTCAAATCCTTCTTCTATCAAACACCACATCCTTAAAAAGGAAGAAAATTTATTTTACCTTTTCTTATATCCATTAATAAAACAGCTCTCATAATGATAATTTTTACATCACCACTTTGCATTCATAAGAAGCCTAAAATCTGAAAAACAAAAAGAAAGAAAAAGAGAGGAGTCAGTGTCATATATTAAGTAGATTTTAGTAGAATTCAGTAACATTACTGATCATTTTTCTCTTCCTATGAGACATAAGAGAGGAAATATTGAACGGATGAACTGCAGCCAGCAGCAGACTCTCATGAAATTGTTAGTCAATGTCAGCATATGTAACTGACAAAAGCATCTGAATGGAAGATTGAGTAATTATTTTTTGTGTGTTAATGGTCCTTTATTTGTGTTTTTTATGCCCATGTTTGTTAACAGTAATTGCCTCTCCTCTAGTGTTCATTTTTAATGAGTCCCTTAAAAAATGGAGCACTAACTACTGTAGGATTTATTCTCATTTTGTTTGCCATAGCAAGAACAGTGGACAAAATAGGACTTCATTTCCTTAAAGGGAACGCTGAAATGATGCATCAGTGAGTGTAAGAAAAGAAAAAAGAACAAACTAATACTTTTGGAAGGGTGTGCATAGGATTTCAAAAATAGAAAAGCAATCAAGTCCCTGGCCTATTTGTGCGTGAAGTCTCACTAATTCAAGGCGATTAAGTCTGATAAATCATATATTTTTTTTTAATGTGTCATTGTTAAAATCTTGGTGTTAGAGTGTCCACAGAAGAGTACACTTGATCTTAGCCAAAAGGCCGAGAAGCGATCACAGAAGAATACAAAATAAATTGCTTATAGTGCTAAATGGATTGCATTTCTTTATAGACGGCAATATTCAGAATTTTCCCCTTCCACTCTGTTATGTTAGCAGATAATGTTTTAGTCTTCTTTGCATCATCAGTATTACACATAGATTTGTGTTGGTAATAGATACTCAGTATGTATTTATTAAATAAATAAATAACTACTACTAGCTTTTGGACTGGGCAAAGAGAATGATTCCAGCTCCCAAGTCAACATAGCATATTTGACAAAACATGTTTAAAATATAAGCAATTAAATGTATCCTGGGTATTTTTATAACATAGGAAACGCATATTTGTTTTCTGTACACACATGTTTAATTTCCTGGGGCTGCTGTAACAAATTCCCACAAACCACTTGGCTTAAAATAACAGAAATTTATTCTCTCAAAAATTTAAAGGCCAGAAATCTGAAATCAAAGTGTTAGCAGGGCCACCCTGAGGCTCTAGGGCAGAACCCTTCCTTGCCGTGTCGTAGTTTCTGGTGTTGCTGTCAGTCCTCTGTGTTTCTTGACTTGCAGCTGCAGCACTCCAGTTTCTGCTTCTGTCTTCACACAGCTGTCTTCCCTCTGTATCTGTCCCCGTGTCTCTGTTTTCTTTTATATGGATACCAGTCATTGGATTAGGAACAACCCAGCATGAGATCATATTAACTATATCTTCAAATACTGTCTTTCCAAATAATATATCACATTCTGAGTTTCCTAGTGGACATTAATTTTGAAGGGAAAGGCATTATTCAACCCAGTACACCCTAGATGAATTTACATCTTAGCCATATCACTTATTGTGAGACCCTGGGCAAGGTATTTAATACCTCTAAACCTCAGTTCCTTTATATGTGTAAGAGGGACAGCGATGTTGCTGTGTACCTCATGGACCTGTAGTGAGGACTACTTGCACTAATATATGTAAAGATTTTAACCACAGCTCCTGACGTACCAAGTGTGCTCTGATAAACAACACCTCTGAAGTGGATAAAGTAGAGAATTTAATAGGATTTTTAATAATAATATCCCTCAGTTCAGGACAGTGACAAAATGCTAAGGCAAAAATTCCTAGACATAGTTTTATGAAAACCTGCCCACTGGGGCACTGTTCAGTGGAGCCGTGAGAAGAAGATCATGGTCCTTCAGACTCCAGAATGGTAGATCCACCTACAGTTTACACCCGTTTACCTGAAAAAGCCAGAGGCATTCAACACCAGCCTGTGAAAGGCTGTACCCTGCAAAGACACATGGGCTGTGGGAACCCACCCCTTGCATCAGTGTGATCTGGGTGTGAGGCATAGAGTCAAAGGAGATCATTTTAGAACTTTAAGGTTTAACAGCCTTGTTGGATTTCTGACTTGCATGGGGCCTGTAGCTCCTTTATTTTGGCAAATTTCTCCCATTTGGAACAGATGTATTTACACAATACCTGTACCTCCATTGTATCTAGGAAGTAACTAACTTCCTTTTGATTTTACAGGCTCATAGGTGAAAGGAGCACACCTTGTCTGAGATGAGACTTTGGACTTGGACTTTTGGGTTAATGCTGGAGTGAGCTAAGACTTTGGGGCACTGTTGAAAAGGCATGAGTGTGTTTTGAAATATGAGGACATGAGATTTGGGAGGGTCCAGGGCAGGAATAATATGGTTTGGCTCTATTCCCACTCAAATCTCATCTTGAATTGTAACTTCCATGATCCCCATGTATCGTGGGGTGGGAAGGATCCCATGGGAGATAATCAAATCATGGGGCCAGTTACTCCCATGCTGCTGTTCTTATGATAGTGAGTGAGTTCTAACAAAATCTGATGGTTTTATAAGGGACTTCCCCCTTTTTGCTTAGTACTTCTCATTGCTGCTGCCATGTGAAGAAGGACATTTTGCTTCCCCTTCTGCCATCATTGTAAGTTTCCCGAGGCCTCCCCAGCCTTGCTGGACTGTGAGTCAATTAAACATCTTTCCTTTATAAATTACTCAGTCTTGGATATGTCTTTATTAGCAGCATGAAAACAGACTAATTCAGATAATGTAAACAATTTTGTGAGAGCTTACTTTATACATGATTCTAAACATGTTCCAAACATTTTGCTTAATCATTACAACCTTCTTACGGACATACTATTAATTTCCCCATGTTTTTTAAAGATTAAAATCAAGGCAAAGAAAGTGAAATCAGTTGATGATCTGCCAATTAATGTGTGGTAGAATAACATGTTGGCATTAAGCAGTCTGACACTCTTGCCCGTGATTTTGCCCTGTAATGTTCTTAATTTGTTAGTAAAGTGACAACATTTTTGTACTTTCTGGATTGTGGGGTATCCAGTCGCTCCCTTCATTAGTGAGTGCTGTAACTAAGGAACAGATGGCATTCAGTCAGAAGTGAATATGAGGGCCTTAGATAAATGGCTTAAATTATTCTGTCAACACCACTTATGGAATGCTTATTTTGTGTCTATTTTGCATCAGGCATTCAGTAAACAGGGCTCTTCTGAGCCTTGTTTTTCATAATGGCTAAGTGGTTTAGGAGACCACCATGCCTTCCAGACCTACCCCATGACTGAAAACCAGATGGTATTCTCAGCACAGAGACACACTAAAAGCGAGAAAGCAAGCAAAGCCCTTGAAGTGATGCAAATAACAAAATATCTTCAAAATTATATATAGGAATCAAAAATTGAATTGGATATCAAATAATCTGGTTGCTTTGAATATATAAATTGAACATTTGATTGCATATTCTACTTTATGGGCTGGGTTAAAAAATGGTCATGACTGTCAGGATTTTTTTTTCCTATTATCTCCTCACTCACCTTTAAAGATATTGATTGATAAAATCTAAGATAAAACTAGTAGTCAGTATTCAAATAGTTAACATGTTTTGACTCAGGCTATGTTATGAATCAAAAAATAATTTTTAACTGATGAAAATGACTCATCTATAATAATGTGATTTAATAAATGTGTCTCCCGATTTAAGCTAAAATATTTCGGCTAAAATTAGCAGCACATCTTGTTCTCTTACTATGTCTTAGAATGAAATAAGCCACAGGAGAGATAAGTTTCCTTTGTCCGATTTAATTGCTTTTGGGGAGATGCACCCGTGTAAAGCTACCTAACTCCAATGGACAAGATGTAGAGATAGGAGTGAATGTACCATAAAAGGAAGAAATTAACGCTGATAATATAAACAACTTGGAGTCCCAAGAATACTTCAAACAACATTTTAACCCCTTGTAAAATCCCCCTAAGAGTAAACAAAGCAACTAAAAAGGGATATTCACCCATCATGTTCTTAATATTAATAAGTTCATTAACATCACATTTTTTGCCTGCACCAATCTTTTCTTAGAAAACTATGCCTAGATTTGAAGGATATTATTCTGTGGTATCAAAAGAGAGAGAGAAAATTTGTGATATTTTAATTTTTTTCCTTTACATCTAATAAGTGGGAATGTGCGTGTGTATGTGCCCTTAATTGCTTTAATAATTTGGAGAAAAAAGATATGCTGGAAGAGGTTCTCTGAAAATTTAGTTATCCCAGAAGCAACTGTCTAACCAACTGGATGAGGAAGAGAGAATAAGGAAAATCTTTAATTGAAAAATATTTACTGAATTCCTTCTATGAGTGACATCCTATTCAATGTTCTGGGTAGACAAGGATAAAGAAGACTTCGTTTTTGTCCTCAAGAATTCAATCAGCATAAGGAATTGAAGACAGAAGCAAAACATTTATGACAAGTTTGTGTGGTATTAAGTAACTAGGATACGATGGAACAAGGGATATGGAACATGAGAGGTTGGAAACTATATTGGAGCCAAATTCTAGAATAACTTCTTATGAAACTAAGACGTTAATGCTTTTTTTTGTTTGTTTCTTTTCTATATTCAAAAAAGTAACAAAGTCATAAATCTATATGAAAAGATTTACTTTTCTTATATTTTGTGTGTATATATATATGAAATAGATACAAATAATTCACATATAAATAAATATATTTCTATATATATTTCATTAATATTTATATATAAATGAATATAAATATATATTTAGAAAAAGATGATAGAAGAAAGAAATTTTATGGAGTTTGTGAAAGATAAATTGATTACCCTTGCACATTGATTTACTTTTTTTTTTTACTTTAATGAAAATGATACGTTTTAAATTGTGTTTTTTCTTTTATGCCTTTGGAATGTTTTTAGGCTTACCATTTTCTACTGTCTTTAACTTTATTTTAGGGTTCAAGCAAAGAAGTCTAAGCTGTGAGTGATAATGAGAAATTTGGCCTATATCCCACTTCGTGGGAATTCTGGGTCTCTGTAACTTATTTAATCAGTGGGGGAATGAGTCAACAGAGGATGGATTGAAGGCGGTGATATGGTCCTGAAACTAGGGCACATATTGGTAGTGTCTTCCTTTAGTAAGCAGCCAGCTCTGGGAATTTTCTTTCTGCGGTGCTATTTTAATGTGTAAAACCACCACACAAAACCTGTGCAACAATCATAATCCTGCTAATCTGGATTTTTCCATTCCTCTTGTAATTTTCAGAGTAAGTCCCAAGTTAAACAAGGTTGGCCCGCCACTGAGCACATTCCCCAGGAACAGAGATAGGACAAGGGTACTCTCCTTTCTGTGTGCAACTCAAGAGTGCTTTACAGAGATTGTGCTTTTTAACATTTGTGAAACAACAACTGCCCTTTGATTGTGGTTGTGGTCACAGTTGAAACTTTGCTGGAAAAAGTTTCATAGCATTTGCATTGCATAGCAAAAATGAAAGGTGAAAAGAGGGGCTTAGATCTGTGCTTCTGACTACCTGAGGTGATAGGAAAAAAATTGTTTTCTTTTTCTAAAAAAATCCAATATATCTATACCACTACTTTTATAAAATATAATAAAAGTTACTAGAAAATTAACAAGACATTTAAAACATAAGACTAATTTTTATTATCAGTTCAACAGGCATATTTGTTCTCTCAAGGTTCCTAAATGCCTACTCAAAATTTCTGTACTTATCTCTCTATATTTCAGAGGAAGGCTCTAGTCATTGGACCACATTTGGAGTAGCACTGGCTTAGAGGATTCTGAAAGCAGTCAGGAAATCCCAAGGCAAATGATACAGTTTTAAAGAAAGCTATATATAACACCTTGCTTCATCAGGGTTACCACTGTTTCTCTGCACTAAGTTGCTTTCTGATTTATCTAAAAGAAGATAATTGTCCTCTAGGCAGTAAGATAGTAGCTGTTGATGGAACTTAAAAGTAAAAAAGCCATTCATATTTATAAGTGTGTGTGTGTGTGTGTGTGTGTGTGTGTGTGCGCGCGCTCAGCACTATATTGAATGACAGCCCATAGTCTGGCGGAAACTGGGATCTTCATGAAGTTTTCAAAAGTAGCATCAAAAGATACACATACTCTGAAATGCTAGTAATTACATCTGCTTGTTTCCAAATTTGTGTTTGTGAAACCTACAAATATAAAATGGAAGCCATCTTAGGTAGTTTCACTGAGTGATATTATTTCATCTTTAGAATGTTTTCTTTCTCTTTCAGCAGCCAGTCTTTCCCCTGATGTACTCTTTCTCTGCCTCTTTTATGTTTCTTCTTATTAAGTGATGAAGAACAGGCCGATGATCATTTCAACCTCCATTTCCCCTTCCTTCCATAGCAATAAAATCCCTATTTTTTTATTTTTTTTCTGAACAAATGACTACACTTTTCCAATTGTCTTTTGTAGTCACATGGAATCTTTAAACTAACTGTAGACAACATAACGTGAACAGGTGTCAGGACCAGGTTCTGGGAACCAGGAAACAAGATATAAAAGACTGATGAAAATAAAAATTTGCTTTATTTTCTTATTTTTAAAATCTCTACCTAATTTCTAGCTGGTACAAGGAACTCCATACATCTTGGGTTATAATATAATCCTAAGAGTAGGGATCACATATGGGTAGAACCAAATATTAGATGGAGTAAGGATCTCTAACATTCCTGAAATACCACTTCATTTTCCTACAATTTCAGACAGATTTCCACAAAAAATTTTGATCTTGAAAGAAAGTAAACTCCTGCCTTGTTTAATCAACTATGACACAGAACCAAACTTTATTTTAATTGATAAGAGTGATAATGCAAGCATGTTCCATGTTTGTGGTTTCCAACATGATGGCCACTAGCCATATGTGGCTCTTCAAATTTAAGTTAACTAAAAATAAATTAATGTAAAATGTAATTTCTGAGATACTCTAGCCACATATTCTGTGCTCCACAGCCCCCTGTGGCTACTCTGTTGGACACTGAAGAAATTGTAGAACAATTTCATTGCAGAAATTTCTATTGAACAGCACTGATTTAGAGGACAAGGCCTAAGTTAGTCTTCATTGTAACCAAATAGATATATAATAAAAGTTTTGCATTTCTTTATCTTAAAATATCCTGCATATTGAGTTAACTATATAAATCAAATAAACCTATGAAAAGAATAAAATATGTACAATAAACTTGGAAACAATTAAATGTTTGCGAGATATCACAAGAAATAACATAACTGTTCCTGACATGGATAGGAACTGATTTCAGGGGTTAATCTAGGACCTGGAATAAACAATTCTGAGGTCTTCCATTCCCCACAATTTTCACACTGCTGTGAAAGGGGATTTAAAGGATTCCCACAGGGAAAAAGTGAAGAAGTGGAAATGAAGCATAAAATATATCTTGGTCAACTCTTGGATAGTAAAAAAAGTTGTGAAGGACAAATGCATTAAGCTATCTTTGGTATAATAAGATACATAAGAACTTACAGTATTTGTGGTAATGTTTTTTTTTCCTTATCTTTCTTTTTAAATTTTTCTTTTATTTATACCCCATGCCTTATTTCCTACAATAAGGGCTTAAAACACCTAAACATTGCAACATGGTGGAACTTCCAGAAGTTTTGACTATCACATAAGTTCCATTTGCAAGAGTGTAGTATATTTTCACCAAGAGCAAATGTAACATAACAACAAAACACTAAGAAATTATTTAATTTTAAGTCAGAGTATAACAGATGCTGGTGAGGTGGTAAAGAGAACACATAAACTGTTGGTAGGAGTGAAAATTAGTTCAACCATTGTGGAAAGCAGTATAGCTATTCCTCAAAGAGATAAAAGAGAACTACCATTCAACCCTGCAATCTCATTACTGGCTACATACCCAAAGGAATGTGTATTAGTCTGTTTTCATTCTGCTGATAAAGATATACCTGAGACTGGGCAATTTACAAAAGAAAGAAGTTCAATGAACTTACAGTGGCACATGGCTAGGAAGGCCTCACAATCATGGTGGAAAGTGAAAGGCACATCTCACATGGAGGCAGACAAGAGAAGAGAGCTTGTGCAGGGAAACTTCCATTCTGAAAACAATCAGATCTTGTGAGACTTATGCACTGTCATGAGAACATCATGGGAAAGACTTGTCCCCATGTTTCAATTACCTCCCACCAGGTCCCTTCCATAACTTGTGGGAATTCTAGATGAGATTTGGGTGAGAACACAAACTGTAACATTCTACCCCTGGCCCTCCCAAATCTCATGTCCTCATATTTCAAGTGAATCATGTCATTCCAATAGTCTCTCAATGTCTTAACTCATTTCTGCATTAAATCAAAAGTCCACAGTCCAACATCTCATCTGAGACAAAGCAATTCCCTTCAACCAAGGAGCCTGTAAAATCAAAATCAAGTTAGTTACTTTCTGGAAAAAATGGAATTAAAGTCATTGGGTAAATACAGCCATTCCAAATAAGAAATTGGCCAAAACAAAGGGGCTACAAGTCCAAAATCCAGTGGGGCAGTAAAAACGTAAATTTCCAAAATGACCTTTTTTGACTCCCTGCCTCACATCCAGGTCACACTGATGCAATAGATAAGCTCTCACAGCCTCCGGCAGAGTATAAATCATTCTAACAAAAGACACATACACACATATGTTTATTGTAGCACCATTAAAAATAGCAAAGACATGGAATAAACATAAACGTCCATCAATGACAAATTGGATTTTTAAAATGTAGTGTATATACACCATGGAATGCTATGCAGCCATATAAAAAGAGATCATGTCCTATGTGGGAACATAGAGGGAGCTGAAGGCCATCATGTTTAGGAAACTAATGTAGGAAGTGAAAATCAAATGTTCTCACTTATAAGTGTGAGCTAAATAATGAGAACTTATGGCCACAAAGAGGGGAACAATAGGCACTGGGGCTTACTTTAAGGTGAGTGTTGGAAAGAGGGAGAGGATCAGAAAAAAAACATGTTATGTACTATGTCCTGGGTGACAAAATAATCTGTATAAACACTGTGACATTAATTTCCCTATATAACATACCTGCACTTGTACCCGAAACTTTACATAAAAATTTTTATTTTAAAGAGAAATTATTTAATTTTAAAAAATCCATCAGCATGCTACTTTTGTTTGTTTTTTTGTTTTCTTCTCAGAGGAGACATCTTGGAAAAACTGCTCCCATTTTTTTTTTTTTTTTTTTTTTTTGTTTTTTTTTTTTTTTTTTTTTTTTTTTTTTTTTTTTGAGATGGAATTTCTCTGTTGTTGCCCAGGCTCTGCTGCAATGGTGCAATCTGGGCTCACTGAAACCTCCACCTCCCAAGTTCAAGTGATTCTCCTGCCTCAGCCTCTCGAGTATCTGTGATTACAGGCATGTGCCACCACTCCTTGCTAATTTTGTATTTCTAGTAGAGATGGGTTTCTCCATGTTGGTCAGGCTGGTCTCAAACTCCCGACTTCAAGTGATCCTCCCGCCTTGGCCTCTTAAAGTGCTGGGATTATAGGCATGAGCCAACGTACACTTTATTCTTAAATATATAAGCATATTTTTTCCCATGAGTCCTAAGTTAAAAAAATTAAAAACATTATAGGTTATTTTATTATACAATGCAATTTTGCAATTTTGAAAATTGAAGACTTGTCTATTTAGTGAACTAATTTTTTCCTATTCTTTCCTCCTTATTGCAAGAGCAATCATGCCAAACCTCATTCAGGTGAAAATGTGTTTAAAATGAATTAAAATATTACTAGCTATATAGTGGAATTCAGTATGCAGGAAAGCCTTACTAAGGCATATATTTGTGATTCAAGAGTGCAAAATATTTTTTTCATGACCTCTTCCCTAGTAAAGGGGAATGTTTTAATTAGCTGTGCATGCTCTTTGTTGCTATATCTTAGCATTAGACCATACTAAACAGCCTAGAAAGCCATCAGCAATGGGATGGAAATCACATAGAGATGGGAAGACTTGAATTCGACAACTGGCTTCTAGTAAGGCTGGGACACGCTTAAGTGAATTAGCCTTCATGAGACTCCATAAAATGAAGTCTGGATTATTTATCTCCTAGTGGCATTGTGAAAATGAAGTGAAATATCTTATGGATTACATCTGGAACACAAGAGCTCAAACACAAAAAGAAACATGAATCATGATGCAGAGAGAGATAGGAGCAAAAGAGGGAAAACAGCTACGATCAAAGGCATGTGTTTGAGATTTTTCCTCCTGGTGTGAACCTCCAGCCCAGAATTAACCTAGAGGGTCTTTTGAGAAACAGGAGACCTAGAAGAGCTTACAAGGGAAAAAAGAGGTTCCATGTCCCACAACACTTTAGAAATTTTGAAATAAACTTTAAAATATTATTTAAACTCAAATATTGTGGATTGGTTAGACTGAGTTATCCTTTCAAGACCTAATACATCTAATAAAATAAAAGTTTATTATTATAAGAGTTTTATAAAACATGATTTGGAAACACTTCTATTTACCAGGTTCTTATAAATGAATTTCTAACACTTATTTGAAAGACTGCACAATTAGAAATTAAAGATGTAGTGATTTGTTAATTAAAGATACATTTTTCCCTATAATTATTCTTAAAGAAGAACCTGAGAATAAAAATTTTAAAAGTTTGGCGAGGCTACCTCATATATATACAAGGGATATGTAAATTGTTCACACCTACACATACATAAAAATATGTGTATATATACATAAATGCATACACACACACATACTCTATTAATTCACTATACATAGTTTCTTATTTTAAAAATAATTCAAGATAGCTCAAACTTGCTTTATAATGGTTCATTTATCTTCTGCACAATATACTCATTGAAAATAATAGCTAACACGTTCGAAGAATGTGTTGTAATTGTGCTAAATGCTCTACATATAAGCTTTTATTTAATCTTCAAAGCAATCCTAGGAGGCAGGTTCATCTGTTCTCTTTTACAGATTTGGAAAGGAGAGCTTTGGAGAAGTTCAATAGCTTGCACAAAATTGAATGTATTAGAGGCAAATGATGCAGACACATTCTAATGTTACCCCTAATGAGTCAAACCATTGCACAATTTTCTCTCCTAGAGTATGGGTGGAAACTGTGGTTTGCTTCTAACCAATGGCATATGGCAATATTGAATGGGTTTTGCCAATTTAATTCAGGTCTTTGACAAGTTTATTTTGAGTTAATTTAAAAGGCAGATTTTCTTGGGTGGACCCAGTCTAATCAAGTGAAAGCTTTTAAACAAGGGACTGGAAACTTTCCTTTAGCAAGCAGTTTGCCTGCTGAACTTGAAGAAGCAAGCTATGAACTCCATAGCCACAAAGACTGAAACTGCCTACAACCTAAATGACTTTGGAAGAGGACACTGAGCTTCAGGTGATAATGCATCTATCTTATGCTTGATTGCAGCCTTGTGAAACTATGAGCAGAGAATTCAGCTATGCTGTGCCTGGACTCCTGAACCACAGAAGCTGGGAGACAATAAACATACGGCATTTTCCACCAGTAAGTAAGTGATATTTTATTACATAGCAGTAGAAGACTAATAGAGTGGTGAAGATGAGTTTTTAACTCCGGAAGTCTGTCTTTAAAGTTTGCATTCATAGTGACATCCACTGACATCCCAGCTTCTCAAAGATGCAGCTTGGTATCTGCTATCCTATGGATACACAGCTGTACAGCTATGTACTCTGTGGTCCAGGTGTGATATGGTTTGGCTCTTTGTCCCCATCCAAATCTCAAGTTGTCCCCATCCAAATTCATCATGTTGAAATCTCATGTGGAATCCAACATTTCTCAAGTGTTGAGGATGGATCCTGGTGGGAGGTGACTGGATCAGAGGATGGGGTTTCTAACGGTTTGGCACCATCTCCTAAGTACTGTTTCATGATAGAGTTCTCATGAGATCTATTTGTTTGAAAGTGTGTACCACCTCTCCCTTTGCTCTCTCCTCCTCCTGCTCCAGCCATATAGGACATGCCAGCTTCCCTTACACCTTCCTCCATGATTCTAAGTTTCCTGAGGCCTCCCCAACCATGCTTCCTGTGCAGCCAATGGTACAGTGAGCCAATCAAACCTCTTTTCTGTACAATTTACCCATTCTTGGGTAGTTCTTTATAGAGATCTATAAACTCATAGATCGACACACGGTGTCTATGAATTTAGGAATGAAAACAAGGCTAGTTGTTGTCCTCTACTTCATATTTAGAACTCTTTAGGGAAATTGGTGGATAGGACCAGAGGTAGATTGAAAGTAGCAACATTTGTTTTTTGGAAGTGGTACTATCCTTACTTGAATGACCTCAGAAAATTCACGTGTTGCCCTCTCCCTCAGTTTTTTTTGTGACATTGGGAATATTTTATTCAATTTCCAACTTGAAAAAAAAATCTATTGATTGTACCACACAATGATGACTGTGAAAATATTTTTTTCTCAAATAGTAAGCATTTATAAAATATTAGCTTACACACCTAAAATACATTACAAAATTCATTTAATGAGGGCCTACTCAGTACTAAGTGCTATTAATCTTTGCAGATTCCTTAAATATTATTTCTCCTCTTTCTTTTAACAAGCTGGAATGAAAGTTAGTGAATTGTATGACTTGCATCCCTGACCATAAGACAAAAACAAAGAAGTCCTGATTTATTGGGTTGTTAGATAAATCTGGCTTCTTCTGGATCTTTAATTCTATATTCATAAGCTGAACATATTCAATATGTTAAGGAACAAAGAAAAATGTCAGATGATTTCAGTTGTGTGTTTTTTTATTCTACTAGATGATTCCATTTCAAATACAACTATCAGAAAAACAAGGCAGTGGGTATTTGTGTTTATTCTTGGGTCTCATTTAGGGAGATGTGTTTTTAAATGAAACATAATTTTAAATGTATCTCTTCAATCCTCCACCCCTTATAAATGTCTTGCTGCATCTACTAAGAATTCAGGAACAAGAATCCTCGTTTGTCAGCCTTCCTTTCTAAGCATACATTGCAAAGAACTGCTAATTTCATTTTATTTCTGTTTAGTTTCATTTCTTCCTTCTTAGGATTTCTGTTTAAAAAAGCTTTTAGCAGTCTTTGCTCGCATATGGTGCATATGCTTGTGAAATAGGCAAACCAGCTTGAGTAAAACATGAATAAAAATAAACCACACAGAACCAAACTACAAACTTTTTGGGAGGTCCTCAGTAGTGTTGCTTTTTTTTTTTTTTTTTCTGCACATGTCAATGATTCCTGTTTGGAACCAGGAATGGAATTCTCTGAAATACTCAAATATAGTAAGAAAGATGGCATTGTTCTTTAGATCAAAGAATTAAATGAGATCTATGAGTTCTGAAAAGTTCTTCATCTTATGAGATTTGCAGGCTCTTCTCCTGAACAAAACCTTCAGCAAAAGATGAAAATTACCGGATGTGCTTACTTTAAGATAAACTTGACAACCTCATCTTGACATATTATAAAAAGACAGACACTAAACATAGCAGGCCACAGAGTAAAGAGTAAAGCCTCCAAACCCAAATATTTAAAACCCAGCTACTCAAGAAGCCATAGAAATAAAGTGTAGTTTTCTACTGAAATCCCTTTGGCATTATCTTCCTGCTGAATGTTTTCAAAACACACTGAGCAGTCTATATCCCTAAGGATTGCTTTTCTCTAGTTGATTTATATGTTTACACACGTTTAACTACTCATTGTATTGTCTATTAAAGAGAAAATTCATACCAGGCATATGGGTCTGGGTCCAGGTGGCTTACCAGACTGGTTCAAGATGTGGGTGGGGGGCTTTAGTGTCTGGTTGGTATTTCAGCCTGTGTTCAAAGATGGAGGGAAAAGAACAAAAGAAAGGAGGAGAGGATTTATGCTGAGTGACTTCTCTGCTCTAAACTTGCCAATGCAGTTTTTGAGGGCTGACAACATCTTCTCTTTTTACTGCTTGGATCAGAATCAATCAGGAAGTCAACGGAAGAATATTAGGTATGTACAAAGCAGGTAGGAAATACAGAGCAACTGGAGTTTGTTGTCTGTTTACAATTTTGATGTTGTGATAAGACAAGAATTTAATAACACAGAAGTCATCCATGTGAGTGTTTTAGTTCGTTTTCTGTTGCTTATAAAAGAACATCCAGGGGCCAGGCGTGGTGGCTTACACCTGTAATCCCAGCACTTTGGGGGCCGAGGCAGGCAGATCACCTGAAGTCAGGAATTCGAGAGCAGCCTAACCAGCATGGTGAAATCCCATCGCTACTAAAAATACAAAAATAGCCAGACATGATGTCATGTGCCTGTAATCGCAGCTACTCAGGAGGCTGAAGCAGGACAATTGCTTGAACCAGGGAGGCAGAGATTGCAGTGAGCCTCGCACAGGCTGGAGTGCAGTGAGATTGTGCCATTGCATTCCAGCCTGGGCAACAGAGCGAGACTCCGTATCAAAAAAGAAAAACCCACCTAAAGCTGGGTAATTTATAAAGAAAACACAATTATGCCTTACTGTTTAGGAGGCTGGGAAGTCCAAAGTTGAGAGGTACATCTTGTGACAGCCCACTTGCTGGTGGAAACTCTCTGCAAAGTTCCAAGGTAGTGCAAGGCAGCATACGGTGAGGGAACTGAGCATACTAATGCTCCAGTTCAGGTCGCTGCTCCTCTTTCCATAAAGCCACTGTTTTCCCTCTCATGCTAACCTATTAATTCATTAGCCTGTTAATTCATGAATGGATTAGCCCATTCCTGAGAACTGAAACCTCACCATCTAATTGTCTCTTAAAGGCTCCACCTCTGAACACGGCCACATTGGGGATTAAATTTCAACATGAGTTTTTGAGGGGATATTTAAAGCATAGCAATGAGAGATGTCACCTTTAGCTATTGCTTTACGATTATAGTCATGATAGAGCCTTCAAAGAGGAAATGGGACATAACCTGTCAGTGCAGGGGCTGTCAATTTAAGAGGATGAGGGGGCAAGGAAGTCATGCCAAGGCCTGAGAACAATGTAAATAAATGGGAGAAAAGACAAGTTGCGGGCTGAGTATGGCAGGATAACAACTATCACTTGGATTCTGGTTTATCGAATACAGGGACGGCAAACTCAGATTCCTCATGGGGTGAAATAGTAACGTAAATGAGAAGAGCAAGCTGGGGAGTATAGTTTCCTCAAGGTTCTCAGTTTTTAGAAATTTTGCTTATTTTTAAAGAAAGTGAAATATTCTTCACTTCCACAAGAAAAACAAGTCTTCCTGTTTCTTTCTCTTCTTCCTCTCCTCTCTGCTACATAGGCTCACAGTATTATTTCTCCTTTAAAACAAACAAACAAAGCCAAAAGCAGCAGAGCAGACATGTAGGTAAGCCACCATGGATACTCGACCTCCCATCATGAGACAATATGAAGCACAAGGAGCCAGCCTGCCTGGGATCCTTCTCTGTCAATGGGAGAAGCTGCAAGTCTTTTTGAAACACTGTTCAAGTCAAACAGTGCACATCTATAAGCAAGAATGCCCTCATTAGCCACCAAAGTGCAACTTCTGATGAAGAAAAGAAGGGTGCCATGTAATTGCAAAGATAAGAACTTTTAGGAAGTTAAAGGAATTAGACTTCAGGTTCAGTATGTGGTTCAAGATCCAGGCTCCTTCCTACACAGAGCCCAGATTTGATTCATTTGGTAAATGCTAAATCCATTCCATTTGCATAGCATGTTCTCTAAAAGATTTTCAATTGGAACTGATTTTGTATTTGAGAGTGAAAGAAGAATGTATTCTGGCAAGCTGATGTTTCCGTCTGTGTGGAGCTGCCTTACCATGGGGTTGACAAACACCCATATTGGCCCTTCAGCATTTTTCTATGTGTTGAATGGGCTTCAGGAGCATAGATCACTTTTATTGCAGTGTGCAATATGTTTGATAATAAACTTTTAAGCTCTATTTATTGGGCTACACATACAAAGCCATTACTTTCTTGGCTAACACCCATACCTTATCTAATGGGAAAGATAAAGAGTGATTTCAGTAAGAAACTTTAAAGAGCATTTGATACTTGGAAGAAAAGAGTAATCAGACCACCTAATATTTATTTTCTCCTGTGTGCCTGGCATTATAACATTGATTGATACTGCCTTCTACCCATCTCATACATAAGCATGTTTTCTCTTAGCGTGTGTGGTAAGCTTTAAATAATTGTTTCCTGGACATTAGAGAAATAGATTGTACTGCCTGAGTAGAAAATATCTGATAATTGCAGGAGATTTCAGAAGGACAGTGAAAGGAGGGAAAAAAAAACCTTCCAATATTGCAATATTTGAAGCTGACTGATGATTACTAGATAACTTATGAGCAATTGGCCTCATTTAAATATAGATCTGACAAATGGGGAGTATATTGTAATGCTAGATGGGAGGTAAAATGCATATAATGCTTCATTATTTCCAGTACATTTTAACCTTCACTACATCATTTGATATATGAAACAGCACTGAGAGCCCTGGTGGGAAAGTGGGGTGTGTGTGTGTGTGTGTGTGTGCGTGTGTGTGTGTGTGTGTGTGTGTGTGTGTGTATACAAAGAGAGATTCAGGAATTATTATCTCCATCTCACAAATGTGGACATTTAGCTGAGTTTGAATGATGAACATGCAATTCAACAGCTAGTTAGTAGCAGAACTGAGCCTTCCCAGTGATTTATATCACAATAATACATGTTTTTGCATCTCCAGTATTCATTAGCTGTATGTCCTATTGTGTCATTATGTATCTGCCACTGGTTTACATGGAATTATACACATTCCCTTGCTGATATAAAATGATCTTTAGAGATTAATGGGTTCAAGATGTACAGAGACAACGAAGTGAAACCTAAGGTTTTTGTTGTTTGATTGGGGGGGAGAAATATTTTCTCTCATTCAGAAAATGAGAAATGAGAGAGCATCTGTTCCTAGTAGCTATTTGTAGTCATCTTGAAGCCACACATGGTCTACTTTGAAATAAAACTGTACTCTTGCAGGCTGAAAAAATATTGCCATTGAGAACAACAGGCTAAGTACATACGTAAGCCGAATCAAGCCTTGCATGGCCTTTTGTTTTTTTCCTTTTTAATTCAATATGTCAAGAAGGAAAATTAATTCTTTTTATAACATAAGCTAATCTGGGTTGTGGTTTCTATTATTCATGACCAAAATAACCCTGAGTGTTGCACAAACGCTACATCTGCAGAAACCAAATTTCACACCCTTGCTTTGATTAGAGAAAACCTTTAGAGGTATCTGCAAGCATTATGGGTAACTTTAGTTAGGCTATGCCCAAATTATTTTTAATCCTTGACTCAGAAAGAAGAATCACATGCATGTGAAAGTGTTTTTGGGCCAGGCACAATGGCTCATGCCTATAATCCCAGCACTTTGGGAGACCGAGGCAGGTGGATCACCTGAGGTTAGGAGTTTGAGACCAGCCTGGCCAACATACTTAAAATAAAAATAAAACTCCATATGTACTAAAAAAAAAATAAATTAGCCAGGCGTAGTTGTAGGCACCTGTTATCCCAGCGATTCCAGAGTTCGAGGCAGGAGAATCCCTTGAACATGGGAGGCAGAAGTTGCAGTGAGCTGAGATCACACCAATACACTCCAGCTTAGGCAACAAGAGCAAATCTCTGTCTCAAAAAGAAAGAAAGTGTTTTTGGATTCTAGGTTAAAGAAGTAGTTTGGGTTCATATATCGGATTGTGTAAAACATTGAATTGGAGAGGGAAACATTTTCTTTGCTGCTTCTCATAGCCCAGCACTGGTATCATTCCAGGAGCCTGAGCTTTCTGAACAATGAAACTCAGTGCCCCTGATCATAGACACTGGCTCAATATGTGGCATCATATGCCAGGGCAAAGGTGAGACTCTTACAAGTGACTTTGAGAGCAGTTGCCATCAGCCCAGGGAGGTGGGCAGCTGGCAGTTGGACAGAAATTACATTAAAACTTTGACATGGGAGAGTAGTAGACATATTTGTTTGTGAGAATTCAAAAACAAAAATTTTTGGTGAGTTTTTTTGTGGGGAGTTGTCAAGAACCATGAAGAACCTGAGATTTTATCTTGCTTGCAAGCTAAGATGCTAGTATAGCATGGCTTTTTGAATGCTTGCAGAATTCATTAGACTGCAGAGTAACAGACAAAGGACTTTATTACTCAGAGAAAAACAATCATGAGCACCAATTAACCTTGTCCCCACATCCCCTAAGGACAATGTACAGGAATCTACATAGACACTACTTACACAGTAGGTTAGCATCACATCTGAGTAATTCTGGCCTTAGGAGACCCATGTATTTTATACAGAGCAGTAAACACAACAGACTTCTGCCCTGGAGGTACATAGTACTTCTATCATCTAAGGCTGTTTGGTATCCAAACATCCCTGACAATTTAGTCCAAAGCAAAAGGGGAGTTAGTGTCTTTGATGGTTAATTTTAAGTGCCAACTTGACTGGATTAAAAGATACCTGATAGCTGGTAAAGTATTATTCCTGGGTGTGTCTGTGAGGGCATTTCTGAAGGAAATTGGCCTATGAGTTGGTGGACTTAGTGTGAAAGACCCACCCTCAATATGGGGAGCACTACCCAATCAGCTGGGGCCTTGGAGAGAATAAAAAGCAGAGGTAAGGCAAATATGACCTTTCTTCTGAAGCTGGGTCACCCTTCTTCTCCTGCCTGTGGACATTAGGACTCCAGATTCTCTAGTCTTCAGACTCCAGGATATTCATCAGCAATTCCCCTGAGGTCTTGTGCCTTTGGTCTTACACTGAGAGTTATACCAGTTGCTTCCTTGACTTGTGAGGCTTTTGGAGTTGGACTGAACTATGTCACTGGATTCGCTGAGTCTCCAGCTCACAGACAGCCTATCATGGGACTCCTTAACCTCTGTAATCACATGAGCCAATTCCTTTAATAAATCACCTCTATCCCTTATCTATCAATCAATCAATCTATCTATCCATCCATCCTATTGGTTCTGTATCTTTGAAGAATCCTGAATAATACATTGTCACTGCCTGACATATGTGAGGAATTTCATGGAGAGACTCACAGAGCACTGTCTCCCAGAAGGACATCACAGCATTGTTTGAGAATCTCACATTGAGTTGGTGGATATTAAATTCTTACAGTATACACATTAAAAAATAACTTGCTCATTATAACTCAAAGTATAAAATAAATAATCATGTGTCCATGTCAATATAAATGAATAAGTAAATTTATACATGGAGGAGAGAAAAGAAATCTCCCATATAGAAGAATTCAAAATAATTTTTGTAAATACTCTGTCTTCAAAGAGGGGGAGCATAATTCTGTTCTCTATAAGTGTTGACTAAACACAATGACTTCCTTCCAAAGTATACAAAAATTAGGGTGGGGTAGGAGAAGAAGAGAAAATTTATAGTGGAGAAAAATGACAAACACTACATCATCCAGGTGATAAAGCCCACCAACAGTCATATCATGTTGATACTCTGTATTCTTAATATGATATGATAACAATGGCACTTTACTTCTGAGGGCTTTCTCCAAATAACTCATAACCCCAGTCTTATCAGGAGAAAAACATGAGAAAAATTCCATTGTGGAGTATTGTGCAAAATACTTGCCAATGCTCCTTAAAACACTCATAGTCCTTAATATGGTTTGGCTCTGTGTCCTCACCCAAATCTCAGGTCAAATTGTAATTCCTATGTGTCGAAGGAGGAGAGTGGTGGGAGGTGATTGAATCATGAGGGAAGACATCCTCCCTTGCTGTTCTCTTGATAGTGAGGGAGTTCTCATGAGATCTGGTTGTTTTAAAAGTGTGTAACACGTCCCCTTTCACTCTCTCTCTCTCCTGCTGCCATGAGAAGGTGCTTGCTTCCCCTTTGCCCTTCTACCACAATTGTAAGTTTCCTGAGGCCTCCCAACCATACTTGTTGTATAGGCTGCAGAACTGTGAGCCAAATCTCCTTTCTTTATAAACTACTCAGTCTCAGGTAGTTCTTTCCAAAAATGTGAGCATGGACTAATATAGTCCTCAAAAACAACAAAAAAGCCTATGAAATTGCCATAGCCAGGAAGAATGTAAGTAGATGTGAGTACTAAATATAATCTGATATTTGGCTGAGAACTTAGAACAGAAAAAATACATTAGGTTAGAGTTAAGAAAATCGAAAAAAAAGTTGCTCCTTGACTTTCAATGGGTTATTTTCTGATAAACCCATTTTTGTTGAAAATGTTGTAAGTCTAAAATTTATTTAATACATATAACCTACCAAACACCTTACATTAGCTTACCATTAGACAAAATAATATTACACAAAGCTTATTTCATGATGGATTGTTGAATATCTCATGTAATTTATTGAATACTGTACTGAAATGAAAAACAGAATGATTAAAAAGGCACTCTAAGTATGATTTGTAGTGGATATGTATCAATTTTGCACCATCATAAAGAGAAAAACATCCAGGTCAAACCATAGTAAGTCAGGGACCATACGCATGAAAGTTTGTTAATGACAATACATTAATATTATTTATTAATTGTAACAAACATAACAAAATGTTAATCATGGGGGAAATTGGACACAGAGTATATGAACACTCTGTAATAGTAGCTCAATTTTTCTACAAATCTAAAACTATTCTGAAAAATAAAATATGATGAAAAATAATGAGCCCTCTTATGTCTTAGCAATTGTATTTCTAGGTATATAATAAATAGAAATATGTATATATATTCATATAATAAATGTACAGCAATATTTATAGCATTACTGCTTTTAATGTCTTTATTTAGAAAATAATCCTAAAATCTTTAAATTGTATGATGAATATATAGGCACTATAGTATAGTGACAGTGAAACTCTATGCACCGATAAGAATGAATAGACTACAACTAAACACAGCAACATAGATAAACCTAACTGTGCAAAGGAAACCTCTTTTAAAAGTGCATACTATGATTCTATTTATATAAAATCAAAATTACCACAACTAACCTGTAGTGTTACAGGAAAGTAGACAGGAGAGTGTGTTTACCCTTGAGGGGAAGTGGCTGGGTCAAGACATGGGCGTCTTGTGTCTTTAGGTGCTGGTAGTGTTTCCTTCTTTGATCTGGGTGCTGGTTACAAGAGTATTCATTTTATGAACTTCAATAAAAGTTTGTTTTAAAAAAAAGTTTGTATCACATTCACAGGAAGTTGAAGCATGATTACACCCAGTACATGATGAATATTGAAGTATTCCTAAATGTCCTGGCATGAAATTCTTTTAGACCAGGTGTCCCTAACCCTCAGGCCATAGACCTGTTGGGAACTGTTAGTGACTAGGCCTTACAGCAAGAGATGAGTGGTGGGCAAGCAAGCGAAGCTTCATCTGTATTTACAGCAGGTGCCTATCACTTGCATTACCCCCGAGCTCCACCTCTTGTCAGATCAGGGACAGAATTAGATCTCACAGGATTGCAAACCCTATTGTTGCCTGTGCGTGTGAGGCATCTGGGTTGTGTGCTTCTTATGAGAACTAAGGCCTGGTGGTCTGTCACTTTCTCTCATCACACCTAGATGAGGCTGTATTAGTCTGTTCTCATGTTGCTAAGGCATACTCAAGGCTGAGTAATTTATAAAGGAAAGAGGTTTAATTGACTCATAGTTCAGCATGGATGTGGAGGCCTCAGGAAACTTACAGTCATATGGAAGGGGAAGCAAATATGTCCTTCTTCACATGACATTTGCAAAAGTAAGTGAAGAGCAAAACTGGGAAAATCCCCTTATAAAGCCAAAAGATTTTGTGAGAACACACTCACTATCATAAGAACAGCATGGAAGTAGCTGTCCCAATTATTCAGTTACCGCCCACCGATCCTTCCCATGACACATCTGGATTACAGGAACTACAATTCAAGAAAAGCTTTAGGTGGCACACAGCTAAACAATATCAGAGACCATCTAGTTGCAGATAAACAAGCTCAGAGCTTCCACTAATTTCACATCGTGGTTAGTTGTATAATTATTTTACTATATATTACAATATAATAATAATAGAAATAAAGTGCATAATAAATGTTATATGTTTAAATAATCCCAAAACACTCCGCTTGCCCCTCTGGTCTGTGGAAAAATTGTCTTTCATGAAACCGGTCTCTGGAGCCAAAAAGGATAGGTACCACTGTTTTAGACAACTAAGTTATCCAATGACGTGATAAAGTAAAAGGTCACAGATCAAGAAACTAAAACACAAATGAAAGAGGGTAAGCCTTGGGAATAACATGGGATGTGTTACTGTGTTTTCAGAATTGAAATCCTATTTTTAGCTTTAATTCTCTAAAATGAGGGGTGGAATATGACAGCAAATAGAATAACAGAAAGAAGCTTCAAATAATTGTAGTTATTGATACAGGGTTGGATAAGCTTAAAGAGAGTAAACAAACACGTTGTATCTTTCTTACAAAAGGAAAATAGTAGCATGGAAGCACCTCCTCTCATAAATGTAAGAAGATCCCCTTGTAACAACAACCAACTGGTATATTGCCATCAATCAATCCATGTGCCTTTATTTTTAGCATACTTATAATAAGAAAACAAGTATTCATTCAGAGAGACAGCATGAAACATAGACTTTAGGACAACATTGCCTTAAAGATTGCCTTAAACCCAGGCCCCGTTACTTAGTAGCTCTGTGGCCTTGGGCACATGCCTCGTTTCTTCCCAAAAAACGAATAATACCTTTATAATAATGTGTTTATGAGGATTAAATATAAGCTTTTAAAATATTATCTATGATTATACATCAAACCCTGCAAATCAATTCATTAAATCATCTAACAAACATACTACAAGGAAGTCATTTTTAGCTCTATCTTATAACAGAAGAAACTGAGACTTAGAGTCCTTAAGTGATTTGCCTAAGGTCACAGAGCTTTTAAATAGTGGAACAAATTTCAAATTCAAATGCATACCCTTCCCCTTCCCTGGCTTTCCAACCCCTCCAAAATGCTTTCATCCACTAAATTAGGTTCTTTCATTCAGGATATAAATCAGTCTGTCATTTTAAAGATCCCTGAAACCATCATTAGGTTGTTCTTTTGAGAACATATCTCCTATTATTTTTGAGAGGTCATACATGTTAGCTCATTTAATTTCTTATTCAGGTAAATGAAATCTATTATTTTTCATCTTCTCCTCATTGTAGTGATGAGAGCCAATGATCATTTGCTATAATTTAAAAAGGCTTTTTGTTATGTGAAAAGCAGTTATTAATTTTAGAGAAGATAACAAACTAAGTCTAAAATTTCACATATACAAGAGAAAATTAAAGGACTTTTGGCCATGCAATCTCATGCTCCAAGAATGGTATCTGACATCTCTGCTTCTCATTTTATACATCTTCCAAATAATTAGTCATCTTATTATATTTAGCCAGGGATAATCTTGATGATACACCAATTACATACTTATAAACTACATTCTATTGGGTGAATTAAATTTTGACAGGGTAGTGCATTTTTCCTGCATCTTTTTATTCTAGTTGCAGTAGACATATGAAACTTTAAGAAGTATGCTGAAATTTGGATTTTATTTTTACTTGCTGGGTTTGACCAAAACAAAACAAACAAGCAAGCAAACAAACAAACAAACAAAAAAAACCCAAAACAAACAAGAAACCTCTTGTGCCTTTCAATGAAGTAAAAATTTTGAAGAAAAATCACTTGAATGCATGCATTTGCATTGTTACATGCTTGTAACTAATCAAGAAAACTTCCGTCTTTTTTATTTTCACTTATGTAAGTAAATTCCATAATTTGATATCAATATACCAGAGTCTTTTTTGTTGTTGTTAGTTTACCTTATAGGATGACTCACATTTCTACCACTACCTTGATAGAACAATATGCAACTAACCTTAACTACTGACCCCTTGTTTCCAAATATTTATACTGCTATTTTTATTTAAATATAGAGGTCTGGAATGTTTGTAACAAATCCTGAATATCTCCAGTCAGGAGGGATGCTTGGGACTGCTACATGGAATGTAGTTAAGGACTCAGCCTATTATTAACCCAGGCTATCAGTTGTAAACCTTATACTTAGGTATAGTGGAGAACCAGAGGCAGGTCTAGTCTTATGAAAACTGTAAAACAGCTTAGAGTCAGTTCTGACCTTGAGCAAATTAAGGTTATCTGCCCTTATTCTAACTGATCTATAAGAAATAAGATAAATCCTCATAGAAAAACATAACAACATCTTGAGATTCTACAAGCTACTATATGTAATATCTGGCATTCGATAAAAAATTACTGAGAATATAAAAGATAAAGGCCAAGAGTAAAATAAAGAAACAGATGACCCAGTTATTGGAGTTATCAAATATAAAGTTTAAAATAACTTAATTAATATCTTCAGGAAAATAGACAATGGAGATGTTTTCCCGAGGGAATTAAAACCAGTGAAAGAGAATTGAATGTTGAAATCTAGAAGAATTATAGTGATTAACATTCAAAATTTAATATATGAATTGAATGATAATTTTCAGACATTATTAGACAAACAGAGGAAGTTGAATATTTACAGCCTGAAGCATAGAGAGCATAAAAGATAATAACTATGTAAAATTACATAATAGATAATATGGGGTTGGTAAAAAATATGTAATACATTTGTATTTGCAGTTCCAGATGTGTAGGAGAGAAAAAATGAGAGGCAGAAGCAATATTTTTAAAAAAAGAATTTTCTAAAACTGAAGACATTAAATTATAAATTTATTAATTTATAAATTTTGTTTTAAAACCCAACCAGATTAAATATGAACATATTCATACCCAAAGGCATTAGAGAAATACTGCTGACTTCCAATGTCAAATAGCCATAGGAAGCAAAGATTGATTTATTTTCTCAAATCAGTATCAATCTGACATCTAACATTTCAATGGAAACAGTAAAGAGTAGAAGAGAGTAGAACTAATCTTACTAAATGAGTGAATGGGATTATTATCATTATTAATCTCTAAGATGATGCGATAAAATAATTTTAAAGTGGCAACAAAATAAATACTATTTTAGATGTAAGAAAGGTAACAGAATTTGTCATCAGTGTACTCACACTAGTGTAAATACTAAAAGTATTTTTTTTTTTTTTTTTTTTTNGTTTCACCATGTTGACCAGGATGGTCTTGATCTCTTGACCTCGTGATCCACCCGCCTCGGCCTCCCAAAGTGCTGGGATTACAGGCTTGAGCCACCAATTTTTTTTAATCAGACAAAGAAAAATGATCTGAGGTAGAAAAATAGTAAGACATGAAGAAATAAAAAGCAATGATAAAGGTAAATGTGTGAACATATACAAATATACCTATACAGGACAACAACAGCAGAATAATAACTTTGGTAATAATAATAATAATAATTATGAGGTGATGAAGGAGGATGTCTTATAAAATATACATTGCAAGCATTTTTGTGTGGAAATTAATAAGATGATTTTAACATATACATGGAAATGAAAAGAGCCCAAATCACCAATATAATATTAAAGAATAACAAAGTTGAAAGACTTTTCAGATATTGAGACTTACTACATTGCCATGGAAATTAAGAACATGTAGTATTGGAGCAAGGACAGATATACAGATCAATGGGAAAAGGATAGGGTCAAGAAACAGATTCAGATGTATATAATCACCTGATTTATGAAGAAGGCTTTACTGAAGTGCTCCAGGAAAGGGATTTCTTTTTTCTTTTAAATAAATAAGACTGAGTCAATCAGAAAATTAAAAGTCCATGTGAGAAAAAGTGAAACTTGACCTTTAATTTATGCTAAAGGAAGAAAACTCTTGACTGCTACTTTGTACTTAAGAAGAAAACATAAGAGAACATCCTCATGACACTGGGTAGCAAATATTTCTTAAATAGGACATTGAGAAGTACCATCCATAAAGGAATAAATGACAAACATGGACTACATTAAGATGAAGAACTCCTGTTTATCAAAAAATACTGTTATGACACTAAAAGTCAGGCATGGGGGAAGAAAGCTGTTGTACATGCATACTACAAGGACTTTGACCTAAAATATACGAAGAACTTCTACCTGTTAATAAAACAATAGCCAACTGCCTCCTCTCATCATAAAAATGAGTTAAATGTCTTAAAGACTGTTTACAAAAGATGATACATACATGCCACCAGGCATACGAAAAAATACTCAATATCATTATCATCAAAATAATGCAAATTAAACTCACAATTTAATATCACCACACAACCCACAGAACGGCTTAAATGAGAAAAGACTGACCAAACCAAGTCTTCACAGAAGGTGGATAACTAGAATTTTCATAAACTGTTGTTGGCCTGTCATTTAGTAAAAACACTTTGGAGAATTGTTTGGCAGAATCTTCTAAAGCTAAAAATACATATGTTCACTTTTCTACTATTTCCATTCCTAATTATATACTCAAAAATCTGAACACACATGATTAACCAAAGTCATGCATAAGACGTTCACGGTAGCATTATTTGTAATAGCCTCCAACTGAAAGCTACTCAGGAAGACCACTAACAGTTAAATGGATAAATACATTCCGGCATATTCCTACAGTGGAATGTTGGTATAATCCTACAATATTTAATAGGGAGAGTGAATATCCTAACTGCTACACAAGAGAAATAAATGAATTTCCAAAATACAGTATTGAACAAAGGAAGCAATATATGAAAGATGGCATATTGTATTATTTTGTTTATATAAAAGTAAAAATAGCTAAAATTATCTATGAATTTAGAAGTAAGGATAGTGATTACCCTAAATGTAGTCACGGGGAGGAAACATCAAGAATGCTTCCAGCATGAGATAATGTTTTCTTTCTTGACCCTGGTGATGGTTACATGACATCTGTTAACTTTGTGATAGGAAGAGCTGTGTAATGTTCTACATATATGTTAAATTTCAATCAAAAGTTTATTTAAAAATTCATATTCAATAATTTGCCATGAATCCATTGCAGCAGACTTCATATTTCTGCCAATTCCAGTAATCAAAGAAGGGAGAGTGGTGTCTTGATATCAAATAATGACAGACAAGTTCAGAAATGAGGCCTCTGTGACTGAGAATCCATATGAGGCAGTGAATGGTGCTAACTGCTCCTTGGAGCCTTAGGAAATGTAAAGGCCACCGAAAAGGCTGTAATTAACTTGACAGAAGTCCCACTGGTGGTAGGATCAGAGCACCGGTCAGAGATGCTCAGAGATGCCACTCAAGCTTTCTTCCAGATGCCAGTTTCCTTAGACATTTACAGGAAGCAGAGGATGGGGGAAGGGAATCATTTTTTTTTTTTTTTTTTTACCAAGGAGACTGTCTTTGTGGAAATCTTAGCACAAGGCCTTCCATGCCCTTGATTGCTGACAGTGAAATCTTAGCACAAGGCCTTCCATGCCCTTGATTGCTGACAGTGAATGGGCTTGTCTGGACACACACTCTTTGCCACCTGGCAGTGTGCCTCAAACACTCTTATGAGTAACAGACTCAGACAGATAGAAAGCTGAGGGTCATTTCATCAGCCTCACTAGATGGACTGCCACCTTGGTTGGGAACATGGCAGCAATTAAATAGATGTGCAGAAACAAAAATGTCATTACCACTGTTGGAATTTGTCCTGACATATGTTTAACATTCCCATTCTTGTGCAAAGTGGCAGAGGAGAATGTTTCCTGCTCCAGACAGGAGAAGGAAACTGGCCAATGTTTTAGAAAACCTAGAAGAGATAAGTCTTTAACACTAACGTAGGCAGACTCAAATCTGGATGAATCCATCTACTCTATTTATCATATTTCTTTGTTGTCTCATCCTCACAAGCAGATCTTATCTTTCTTTTCTTTGAGGTGAAGCAGCATGCTGAATTAGGATAAATTAACAGACTAAAACAAAACATAGCGAAAACCTGGTTTCAACCTGTTACTGATTCCCTAATTCGAATCGTTATTTTTTTCATGTACAAAATGACAGAAATAATTTCATCTACAAAAGATAATACATAAATGAATCATCTTACAATGCTTGTGAGTACAAATGAGATAGTAAATATGGAAACATCTTTAAACTGTAAACTACTATTAAAACACTGGTAATTAATAACATATAAAAGCTGATTTCTTAATTCACGTCTACTTAAAGTGTGATTGCTTTTTTCATCTTGTATACTGGATATCTGTGAAACGTCCTATACTCTAAAGGAAAAAATAATTCCAAAATATATCTCATATTACTTGATGATACTCTCTTGATTTCATCACACAACACTCTTTATGGTTATCTGCTACATAAGTTACTCTCAGTAGATTTTAGGTGTCAGTTGTTGACTGAAAGTCTAAATTAAACATTAAACTTTTTTATTAGACAGTAGTTCATTTGGCTGTAATATTAAAAATGAAAATTGAAATTAAATATCTACTTTGGAAAATAGTGCTATGAGAAATTAGGATTATGGAATACATTTTACCTGTTCATAGGGTTGAATTAATTGATTGGGTTATTGCAGAGACTGTATTTTTTTTTAATGTTCTGTGTTTTATCAAATAAAAAAATTTTCTAAGGAATGTTGTCACATGATTATAAAGTAATTTTTTGTGTTCAACTATTATGAGGAATTTGATGAATTTTGAAATTATAGTATTATTTTTTATGGTGCTTTATGATGGTAAGAATGAATCTATCTTATTACTACTTTCCTATTTTGCTTTTCTTAAGTATGAAATGACCATGCTCCCCAACCATCATTGAAAGACAAATTCTGTCTATTTAGCTAAATAGTAAAAATTTGAAGCCCAGGAACAGAGGAGTTCTGGTGATTTGAAAAAGGTTAAAAATAACAATTTTTAGAGTTTTAACACCATAAATCTCATCGGTACAGAGAAGTTGACTGACATCTAACCTTAGCTTATGATTAAAGGCTGTCCAAGTCACAAGAGCCATCCCTCCTTCCCTTCTTCCCTCCCTCCCTCCCTTTATCCCCCACTTCCTCACTATCTCCCTTCTTCCTTTCCTCTCTTCCGTCTTTACTTCCTTTCTTCCTCCCTCTCTCCCTTCCTCCCTTTCATTTTTTCTAACAGTACATGTGTATTGATTATATTGAATATTATTCATTTGCCCATCCAGCCTCACTCCCTACCCTTCTCCATCCTGTACTGTGTTCCTGGATTTATGCTTTTTTTCATTCATTCACTCATTTAATCATTATGGATGTTGTCAACGGGATCTCCTGTCTTCTAGCTTGCAGTTGGGAAAGGTTAATGGAAAACACTGGTAGTAATTGGGCAGTGGGAGGAGAGTGAAGTAATAAATTTGGGGATATTGTTCCATGTTCACAACCCGCTGTGTCACAGGTTGCCATCGACTGTGTTTCCAGTCAATGATGACCAGGGTACCTATTAGTTACCTATCCTATAGCTCCATCACTTTGTCAGGGTTTCAATGATTACTTGTCTTTTCTCCTTCAAATCTGGAAGTGGTATCAGTTTCCAGCTTTTTTAAATTCTGGAATGCTGTACAATCATTCTTAAGAAATTATTTTCATATACATATTTTTCTCTATAATACCAAATGAGCATACCATCTCATTCCTCTTGAAACTCTAACCTATCATAGTAATACATCAAGCATTATGGGAGATGAAGAATATGGAAGAAGAATGGGAATTAAGAGACTTCCCTAGGTAACTTGCAATTCATACATAAAATGCTGAGGAAAAGTGCTGTATTATTGAACTCAAATACATTAGGAGTTCAGAGAAAGGGGAGTTAATGAATCTAAGACAAAAAAAAACTTTATCCTTCAGATCTCTGAATAATAATCTTTTCTCAAGAAAGTCTTTTCTGACCTTTAAATGGAAAATCCAACTATCACATATTCTTATGACATAGAGCATTTGTAATTTGAAGCAGCAGTTGAGATTTTACATGTGTCTACTTAATTATTCAATTGACATTGGTTTTACCATTAGATAATAAGCTCTCTTGAGGCAGATACCATGTTTGCTTTTTTTTCATAAAATTCTAACTCTAGCACCTATCACTACACATAGGACATAGTAGGCACACACTGGGTTTAGTGACTGTTTATCACATATCCTGAATGCATGAGCATACTGTAACATTAAATATCTCTTTGTCAATCTTTCTCCAAAGAAACAGAGAAAGATATATCTTTTCTATGAAGTTCTTCTAAGGAGTAGATGGATCAATATTTAGTGACTTTTGGTCCTTATCCAAAACATAATTAAGGAATCATTAAATGATAAGACTTTCAGGTCAAATGTTGAGTCACATGATTGATTTCACTGTGGAGTCCTAACGACAACCATAGATCTCTGCTTTAGCTGATGACAAGTGACATTCTCTAGGGATGATTCAGTTTAAAACACTTGCTGCCAGAAGTTTGAGATCCCTGGGGACGTGGTTGTTTATGGTCTAGGCAGGCAATGATTCTCAAATGTTTGTACATCAGAATCACCTGTTGGGTTGTTAAACACAAATTGATTGTCTTCACCTCCAGTGTATCTGATTCAGTAGATCGAGGGTTGAGGGGTGCAGCAAGAATTGGCATTTCTAATACGTCCCCAAGTGATGCTACTGGTACTGCTGGTGTCGGGACTAAATATGAGGAACGCTGCATTTAAGGATGTTTTTATTCTCAGACCTCCAAAGTTTATATTTCAGTACAAATTATGTCACTACTAATAATTTTTAACAATTTCTCTATTTTTACTTTAATCTTCTATGTCTATCTTGAATATTCAAATGCAGCAAACATTTATGCCACTCTATGGTGGCACCCTTCTAGGAGCCAGAGATTCATTAATTTAATGAAGCAAGCAAACCCAAGAAAAAATTTTCTGCCCTCATAGAGTTTATATGTAGTGTTTATAGGTAGAAATGTTAAATGTATGTTTTGTACTTAATTTGAAAAGCATTCCCAGGACAGATATTGTAGTTATAGCAATCTTACTCCACACAATTAGTTTAATTTCAACTAATGTTTATTAGAAAAAGGAGGACACACATTTAAACTAAGTAAACTTATTTTCTGTCCTGAAAAGAATCTCATGATAGACTAAGACATATAATGCATTTGTAAAATATTTCTTTGAATTTTATTCAAATGCTCCTTTTTTTCTGTAAATATTGAGCAATATTACAGTAATGGTTGTAGCTTCTCTGACTCAAATTAAAATGTTATCCCAAACTGAAATATTTGATATTTTAAAATCAGGTATTTTAAAATACCTGAGGTTTTTAAATCGCCATCAAAAATACATGGCTAGAAATATTGCCATTTGTCTTATTGAAATCTTGGATTAAACAGTAGTTTCTGCATTTGTTTCCAGTGTGTTTAAAGCTGATGAGATCAAGAAAATGATCTTGATATTTTTGTTAACACAACCTTATTTGCTATTTTTTCCACAGGTAGATAAATCCTTATATTTCTGCACATATATTTAGTTTGTAGGGTATTATATCAACATTATTATAAAATATCAGTAAAAATATTTTTAGGAGTATTGATTATCCAGATGACTTAGAAATCTGCTAGATTTTTTAAATTTATTAAAGCATAAACTTGCTTATCATACAGTAGTATCAAATTTAGAAACGTGGTTTTAAAAGCCTATAAATTGTTCCATTACCATGTAATTCGTAGATGGAATAGAATAAGGTGGCTGTGTGGCACAGAATTAGAATAAAGAAGCAAATCGTGTTTGAGACATGAAGGACTTTCTTTACATCCTTCGCTAAAAAAGTTCAAACTGTGACATTAGAATCTGAGAGCCAGAATTCCTATCTCTGTTCTACCATTAACTAACCAAGTGACCTTGGGCATTTCCCATAACCTCTCAGGTTTTCTTTTCTTATCTGTAAAATTGGTTTAATAAGAACACTTTAAAGGATTCTTTGAGTTAAATCAAGTAAAACTTCTAAGGCAGACTCCATCACATAGTGTAATAAGTGTTAGCTGTACACATGTTGATGGATATTACTAACAGACAGACAACTACATCTGTTGACAGAAAAAGAATGAACAGGAGGCAAAAATAGTATATTGAAATGTTTCCTATTGGTGTGACCCCTGTGTGTAATGAACCACTAGTTTAGAGACATGCTCCAAAGAACAGTGTTTCTGGATCAACCAAATTGAGGAAACACTGGATTTTCTATCTTCTTTCTGATATCTATTTGCATATCAATATCCTTGAGAAGTTCTGCAAAATATTTCAAAACATCTCCCAATCCTTTTAAAACTTCCTAAATATAGATCTCATGTGATATCAATTGTGTCCTATAGAGCTTTTGTAAAAACACTTTGCAGAATGCTGGCCATACATTTTTACTTTACTGGGCTAATATGCTGGTAATAGGAAAAGAAAGACAAGTTAGTAGTCAAAGGAAATTAGAGAGAGAATACACAGGAATTTTACAAGCGGAAGGACCATCCTAAAGTGGTAAGCATTACGTCAGTGTTACTTTGATTTAAACAGCAATGGCAGCTTAAAACAATGTAAAAACTAAAGAACAGACAATTTTATAAGCAATGGCATGTGTCTGATATGGTGGGAAATAATAGTGTCAGCACATTCCACATGGGTAATTGGTTTTCATTGTGCATATTCCCAGCAAATTGGGCCTTTTGCTCCTAATTTAAACACCCATTTTTGCCTAATTATGTTGTGTATTTACATCTCACATTATCTTTGTTAACACGTGGAAATTCAGCTGGTGACCTAGCAGGAAGTCCCTTGAAGCCATAACTCTTAATTACCTTCCCTGGAGCCAGAGTGGTTTGAATTGAGAGGTAGTCAGAATTGGTTACAGGAAAAGTGCTGCAAAAAAACACACAGATGTACAAGCCCTGGTGGTTTTGATCCATACGTTTTTGCTCAGTATTTTTTAGTAGTCAGTAGCATAGGCTTTACATTCAAATAAGATAGGTTCAAGTACACGCCGTACTATTAACAAGATGGTGTGAACTTAATAAGTTACTTGATTGTTCTGTGCCGCAGCTTGTTGAATGCCAAAATGGAGAAATAACAATAATACCTAATTCTGTAGGAATTCAGAAAAAAAGATGTGAGAATATGTATAAATCCTCTGAAATACAGAGCATGCTCACTAAAGATGACATTAGTTTTATAACTATTAATTATAATTATTTCCTTGTGTGTAGTGAGAAGTGATTAAATATTGGCTGCCCCCAAATTATAAGTATTTATAATGAATAATATTCATTAATACTAAGCAAGCCATTAATTTCTGTCCTTATTTAAATGATTTGTCTATTTGATGTTTTATATTCACATTAAAAATACTAACATATCAGCTTTTGTTTCATATTTAATGTTAAAATATTAATTTGCTTTTTGGTATGATAACTGTATTCTTTTTTTTTTTTTTTTTTTTGAGACAGAGTCTTCACTCTGTCACCAGGCTGGAGTATAGTGGTAGGGTCTTGGCTCACTGCAACATCCTCCTCCCAGGTTCAAAGGATTCTTCTGCCTCAGCCTCCAGAGTAACTAGGATTACAAGCACTAGCCACCACAACTGGCTAATTTTTGTATTTTTAGTAGAGACAGTGTTTCACCGTGTTGGCCAAGCTGGTCTTGAACTGCTGATCTCAGGTGATCCCCCTGCCTCCACTTCCCAAAGTGCTGAGATTACAAATGTAAGCCACTTTGCCCGGCCGCTAACTATATTCTTAAATAAATATTTGTTCAATGTGTTAATGATTTTTAACATTACTAAATAAAATAATTGGAATAAAAACCGAAATCAACTATTTCATGATTATTGAAATTTAGTAAACTTCAGCAATGACACTGCTTTTATTGACAGCACAAGAACATGTTTAGTCAATAAAAAGATTTAAGACTGAGAAATGTGTCTTTTATGATGGAATTCAAATGATCCAATGTAGGTAAAAACTAAATATTTAGGTCCCATTTCATGTAATAGAAGAGCTGGTGTTCTAGTAATGATTTTATATGACTCTTTTAACATAATACCTTAATGACAGCTACAGGTTATTAACTCTATTATGTTGATTAAGAATTGTTCTAATGACTACATACATTATACCCATGACATCTCATGAAAATTATAGAATAAGTACCATTATCCCCAATTTGCAGATGAGAAAACTGAAGTAAAAAAAAAGTGGGAATTGTCTCAACTCAGTACTTCTTTCTCTGTCTTTCTTCAGGAGACAGAAGATGCATCATTACTAGACACGAGCATTTCAGGACTTAGGCAGGGCTAATTATAGCCCCTTATTTTCCCGGAATTTTTTTTATGGATAGGCATTCATCTTCAGCTGGATCAGGGCCATTCCCACGAATTTCTTGGGCGTCAGTTGGTAGGGATTGATTTTTTCCCATGTTTCTGATTGCAAGTTCTGTGTTTGTACAAATGAAGTGATTCATGGCATGTTTCTTCTGTCTTGTGAAAGCCTATATGTATTAAAAGTGAATGAATTTGAGCAAGAGAAAAGAAAGAAATAGATACTGTAAGCGCTTGAATTATGACATTTCTAAATTCAGCTTACACTCTGCCTTTTTGTGTTTCTGTCATGTCACCCGCTATGTTTTAGTTTTTATTTTTAAGGTAATTAAGTCAGGTTTCTGCAATTTGTGATTAGAAGAGTTGCTCCTATTTAAATCAAGGAGGGTAGATATATTATCCAAAATAACATGGCTGATGAGTAGTAAAAGCAAGAATCAAGCCTAGGTCGGTTAGTGCAAAAGCCCATTCTTTGAACACTGGAGACTTTTTCATAGTTTGACAAATAAAAATCCAGCAATCATTTTTAAAATTGGGTTATCTGTTTTCTTGCAACTGAGTTGTTTGATTTTCTTATGTAATTTAGATATTTACCCCTTGTCAGATATAAAATTTGTGAATATTCTCTCTTAATCTATAGGCTGTTTCTTCACTCTTGAATTATTTCCTTTACCATGCAGAAACTTTTATTTTTTTTCTAATTGTTCCATCAAGTTAAAAACAGATGCTCCATTAATTTACTAATATGAAATTTATTTGATCTAAACTTCGTAAGGGTTTCATTTTGTTTGTATTTTCATCGGAACATTATAGTTGTGCATAATTTGGAAGTACCTGTGATATTTTGATACATTTATACAATGTGTAATTATCAAGACAGGGTAACTGGGATATCTATCACCTCAAGCATTTGTCTTTTCTTTGTATTGGCAACATTACAATCCTTCTCTTCTAACTATTTTGAATTATACAATAAACAATTGTTAAGTGTAATTTACTTACCCTACTATTGAATATTATAACTTAATGTGAGCTATTTATTTTTATTTTACTTTTCCATGAGTAATTGGGGTACAGTTGGTATTTTGTTACATGTATAAGTTCTTTAGTGGTGATTTGTGAGATTTTGGTGCACCCATCACCTGAGCAGTATACGCTGCACCGTATTTGTTGTCTTTTATCCCTCACCCCTGCCACTCTTCCCCCAAATCCCCAGAGTCCATTTTATCATTCTTATGTCTTTGTGTCCTCATAGCTTAGCTCCCACATATCAGTGAGAACATACAATGTTTGTTTTTCCATTCCTGAGTGACTTCACTTAGAATAATCATCTCCAATCTCATCCAGGTCATTGAAAATGCTGTTAATTCATTCTTTTTTATGGCTGAGTGGTATTCCAGTAGATGTTGGCATGGATGCAGTGATAAGGGAACACTTCTACACTGCTGTTGGGAAGGTAAACTAGTATAGCCGCTATGGAAAACAGTGTGGAGATTCCTTAAAGAGCTAAAAGTGGAACTATAATTCAATCCAGCATTCCCACTGTTGGGTATCTACCTAGAGGAAAAGAAGCTGTTATATGAAAAAGATACTTGCACATGCATTATTTATAACAGCACAATTCACAATTGCAGAATAATGGAGCCAACCCAAATGCCCATCAGTCAATGAATGGATAAAGAAACTGTGATATATATATATATATTTTTTTCTACTTCTAGGTATCTATACAAAGGATTTGAAATCAGTATGTTCAAGAGATATTTGCTCTCATGTTCACTGCAGCATTGTTCAGAATAACCAAGACGTGGAATCAACCTAACTGTCCATCAGTAGACGAATGGATAAATAAAATGTTGCTCATATATGCAATGGAATATCATTCAGCCTTTAAAAAGAAGGAAATTCTGCCATTTGTAACAATGTGAATAAACCCAGGAGACATTGTACTAAATTAAATAAGCCAGGCACAGAAAGACAAACACTGCATGATGTCACTTATATGTAGAATCCCAAACAATCAAATTCAAAGAATCAGAAACTAGGATGATATTGACCAGAGACTAGAGGATGGCAGGGCAGTTGAGAGATGTTGGTCAAAGCATATCAGATTTCAGTTAGATAGGATGAATACATTGGTTGTGCTCTAATTGCACAGCATAGTGACTATAGTTAATAATTATATATTACTTATTTCAAAATTGCTAAGCATAAATTTCAAATGTCCTCATTATAAAAAAAACAAGTATTCAAGATATGAATTAGCTTGATCGAACCATTCCCCATCATATACATATATCATAACATCACATTGTACTTCATAAATGCATACAATTATAATTTGTCAATTAACACTAAAATGGATTTTAAAATATCAATAATTAGTGTGAGAGTGAGAGGAACATCTTTTAATAATTCTTGGACATTTTTCTAATTCCTTAACTAATGTAGTAAAAAGTAGATAAATTGATAAAATGTAGTTCTAAATTCTCATTATCAGCGACTACTTTCACAGTAAGGCCTTTTAAAACAATTAAAATTGATATTCATAGAAGATTATTGAATAAAAAACCCAAAGCGGCAGCTTTTCCTAACCAGATCATCAATTGTGATTCTAAAACAGAGATATCATGTTCACATAGTGTTAAATTTGATTCTTAGAGATTACTGTCCTAGACTGGTGGCCTCCAAGAGCACGTTGCCCAAACAGAAGGCAAATAGTTGGCATGGTCCAAGGTAGACAGATAAACAGCTGAAGTTTCTCTAAGCTGTTGAAAATAATGTACCAACAACTCAACTGAGTCACTGATGACAATGCAATAATGGAACTGGATGGCCTGTAATAACATTTTGATTTTGTGGGGAATGTTTTTTCTAGATTGGAGCTGATAATAAACTATGACTATTGACATAGAGAGGTAGAAGTTTTCCTGGTGTTTTGACTCTGGATGTTATTTATATTACTAAGTCTGGTAATTTATATGAACAATGATACCCCATTATGACCACCCTTATAAGAACCTCGAATAAATGCCATTTGGTAAGTAAAATACCATTTTTTTTTTTCAGTTGCCAAAAGTACAAGCAGTCTGCAGTTGATGGAGTTGACTATTTCCCCAGGGAGAGGTGTTATGATTCCCCACACTGTCTTAGAAGGTCCACCACTGCCAGAATATTTCATGGGGTGCTCTTACACATCATCCAACATGAGCTAATATATCATTTTAACTGCAGTTCTGGGAAACACAAATGGAGATGTTGGGTTGGAAATATACGAGGTGTACTGAACAGGGGGTGTTTTGATTGTGAATGCAGAGGATCTCAAGAAAATATGTACTCCTCTGAAACTGTTTCCGTATGTTTTCTGATTCACAGATTCCACTACAGGAGACATGGTGTTATCTTGATTAATGCCTTCATCATAAATACATGATAAACGAGACCTTACATCCACTCTGGCCCTCTCTCACTGTAAGAAGATCAAAGTAAATATATTTCATTCTACTATGAAGGTATTTTTTTAATGTTGTTTAATGCAGAAAGGTGACCCACTCTTATAGCAGCTCTGCTTTTATTCATGTCTACAAAGAAAGAAGAAAATAATTTCTAAGTTTAAGATCTCTTTTGTGTTCTAAGAGATAATCCTATTTTTTTTTTTTTTTACATAATGTGAGGATGTTACAGAAGATAACATTCTTTTCCTTTTTAGTATTTATTCATGCCATATTTTGGAAAAAGAAAATAAAGGTGATGTTTATCAGTTGTATCAGATAAAATTTTGTCTAAATGTTTGTTCTTTGGAGTTGTTTAAAGGTTTTTTGGTGCTTAATTATGATAGAAATTTCCCATAGTTTTCTACTTAAAGCAATTTTTCAGTGAGCATCCTGTATACCTGTTTACCTGTAGATTAAATTCTTAGAAGTGAAGATGCTAATGTTTAAAATTAAGTAACTAATTATCTCAATTACATTCTGATGTATTAAAGGAAAAATTTTATATGCACATAAAACTGAAAATATAAAATTTAACACGTTTTATTCCTTTAGACAATTTGGCATTTATTTTTGTTTGATAAGGCTAATCCTAAACAATGATTACCAAAAAAAAAAAAATAACGCCAACAATATTCTTTTCCATTTGTAGCATTGTTTTTACATGTGCATTTTTAATTCATACAAAATTGATTTCTGCCTAAGAAAGGCAGAAAAGGAAGCAAGTTTAATTTTTTTTCCAAATGTTTATCTTGTTTTCCCAGCACCATTTATTTCATTCTTCAGAGAATGGAAGTGTTAAATTGAGAAAAGTTTCTTAAACACCCAGAGCATCAGTTATCTTTTCAATAAAGTTATTGTTGCCTCTTCAGTGGGCAGTACAAAATAGCTAACAAAATAGTCCATGTGAAAACAACTCATAACCACAGACAGCTATTTAACATTTTAAAGATTTGAAACTACTGTTTCAACTTGCCAGGACTTTTGTATTGTGTGTGCTAATTAAATTCCTAAGACAAAAATTTATTTCAGTAAAAGCTGTAGTTTTCCTCAAAAGGAAAAAAATTGCATACACAAATTTCTTATGTTGTGTCCTAAAGGATGATTTTCTATGCAATAATTATTGACAAAGTACTGGTAATTACTGTCATGCGAATACTAAGATGATGCTATTGACACATCATGTGATAGGCATGGGCTTTGACTTCATTTGCTATGTGATGGAAAAGGATTTTCTTTGAATCATTTTCCCTTGTGACCCATGCCTTGGAATTGAACGCCAGAACACGATAGATGTTCAAGGCATTCTAATTGATTGAATTCACATGACTGGGTTTGGCAATTCAATCCCTGTCTGTAACAAAGAAAATTGCTAAATAATTCCCACTGTGATACATTCTGACATCCTGAGGTCAGATACCAGTTCTCAATTTTATTAGAGCTACACCTTAATTAACAATATTTAGCAAGCAATAAAGTTTATGAATTTTGTTCAACTAGGTATTGATTTTAGTTCATGTGAATTTAAAATGCAGCAGATTTTTGCTATTGTTGTTTTTTGAGACAAAGTTTCTCTCTGTCACCCGGGCTGGAGTGCAGTGGTGTAATCTCAGCTCACTACAACCTCTGCCTCCCGGGTTCAAGGAATTCTTCTGTCTCAGCCTCCCTGGTAGTTGGGACTACAGGCATGCCCCACCACACCCAGCTACTTTTTGTATTTTTGGCAAAGACAGGGTTTTTATATTGGCCAGGCTTGTCTCAAACCCCTGACCTCATGATCCTCCCATCTAGACCTCCCAAAGTACTGGGATTACAGGTATGAGCCACCATGCTGGCCAAATGCAGCACATTTAGTGGCATTCGCAATCCGTGCATGCACCTAGACTTGGCTGCCATAAAGAAGCATTCTTTGCAATGTCTTAGGGGAATTAGGGAGAGAAATTCTGTGGAACTAAACAGGCAGGCAGCCCACTGGGACACATGCTGCCTGTAATGGCTATTGTGCCAGTGCACATTATTGAAGGGTATAAATAAAATGTGATAGAAATGAAAGGAAAGAGAAAGACTCTATTTCCATTGGGACATATAAAGTATAGTGATAATATTCTAACAACAGTTATATAACTTTTTGTCAAAATATATTTTTAAAATGGAAGATTACAGTTGAATTTTGTTCAAAAATGAAGGTTATATTCCCTGTTCATTTTTGAAATAGATGACAGACTAATAGCTAAATACCTCTCATTTTAAATATGCAACCAAAGCTTGAGGATGATAAACTAAGTGTGATACGGAATGTTAAGAAACATGGCTTTGGTCTGACAATATCAAACTGGAATAGTGATGAGCTATGGTTTAAAAGCTGTGTCCCATCCAAAATTCATGTGTTGAAACATAATACGGAATGTGAGAGTTCTAAGAGGTGGGGCCTTTGGGGAAGTGATTAAGTCATGAAGGCTACATATGAGGCTACACCCTCGTGACTTAATCACTTCACCCTGGATTAATATAATTATAATAGAGGCTTCAAACAGTTGCTTCACTTTATCTTGCTTTCTTTCCCTTCTACTTTTTGCAATGTGAAGATGAAGTAACAGTTCCCAATCATGGCTAAAGGCAAAAGGTACCATTACCATATTACATGGTGGCAGACAAGAGAGAATGAGAGCAAAGTGAGAGTGGAAACCCTTTATAAAACCATCAATGATCAATGATGCTTTACTGGACACTGAACCTGTTGGTGCCTTGATCCTGGACTTCTCAGCCCACACATATTACAGTAGGTAGATAAGCATGGCAGGAGACAGCTCCTCCCAGCAGCACATACTATCCCCACCATCAGGTGATGATCAAGCAATTGTTAACTGTCTCTCTAAAATGATAACTGGTCACAGTCAGTGTTGGAGAAAGGCAGTCTCTGAATAGACAGAAACATCTGAAACTGTTGATCAGTGCCCTTCTGATAAGATCTCAGGAGTTGGGTGAGTGGGCCCACACATGTGCACTGAGACAAAATGGTGGAGTTTAACTGGTATATGACCTTCTAGGAACATTCGATTGGTAAGGGAAGGATGCCCAAAGTGAGCATGAGCACAACTCCAGGAAACACACTGTACATGCAACCCCTCCCAAGTGTTAGTAGGCCACTGCACGTACAAACAGCCCACCCCAAGGGACGAATCAGGGGAGAAGGGACGCAAGACCCTAGAGTATGCCAAATGTATTAATCCATTCTCACACTGCTGATAAAGACATACCCAAGGCTGGGTAATTTATAAAGATAAGGAGGTTTGATGAACTCACAGTTCCACATGGCTGAAGAGGCCTCACAATCATGGCGGAAGCCAAAAGGCATATCTTTCATGGTGGCAGACGAGAGAGAATGAGAGCCAAGTGAAAGTGGAAACCCCTTTTAAAGCCATCATATCTCATGAGACTTATTCACTATCATGGGAACAGTGTGGGAACTGCCCTCATGATTCAATTATCTCCCTTTGGGTCCCTTCCACAACCCATGGGAATTATGGGAGCTACAATTCAAGATGAGATTTAGATGGAGACACAGCCAAACCATATCACCAACATGTAAAATCCTAAGTCAAACGTCAAACCAGGCACCTGATCTCTCAAGTCACCTGCTTGGCCCTCTTCCAAGTGTACTTCTTTAGATTCCTGCTCTAAAGCTTTTTAATAAATTTTCACTTCTGCTCTAAAACTTGCCTCAGTCTCTTAAGCTGCCTTATGACCCTCGGTGAAATTATTATTTTTTTTTGAGGAGGCAAGAATTAGGTTGCTGCAGACCTGTGCAGATTCACCTGGTAATTCAGACAGTGAGAAAACACATTTTTCATCTTGATAAATTACCTCATTTCAAGTATTCTGTTATAGCAGCACAAACAGGCTAAGGCCACGTGTTACAGGCTGAATTGTATCTCCCCAATGTTTACATGTTAAAGTACTAACACATGCCCCCCAACCCCAGAATATGGCTATATTTAGGGATAGGGTGTTTGAAGAGATTATTAAAGTAAAATGATTTAATGTGGTGGGCACTAATTCAATATGAACTGGTGACCTCTAAAGAGGAGATTAGGACACAGGTACACACAGAAGAAAGACCATGTGAAGACACAGGGAGAAGACAGCCATCTACAAGACAAGAGAGGACCCATGATAAATCAACCCTGCCAACACCTTACTCACCGGATGTCTAGGCTCTAGTATTGTGAGAAAATAAATTTCTGTTGTGTAAGCCATCCAGTCTGTGTTACTTTGTCAAAGGAACCCTAGCAAATTAACACAATGAGATTCATGCATAATTTTCTTCTGCGTTTTCATTCTTCAGAATGTTTCCTCTCAAATTCAATTTTGTAAAAGAAATTCTTCTACAAAGGTAAATGTGTAGAAAGGTGATTCTTTATTGATTATCACAGTGATCAGGATTATTTCTTTTTTTTTGATCAAATCAGCACTGTTCTCATAGTTTTAAGAAAAGAAAATAGCTCACAGCAGTCAGATCTATGAGGTAAACAGGCCCAGAGACACATGAGTATGGGACTTGTCATGTACTTCCCCATACACTTGGGGCAATTGTTTAAGGTCAGTTTGTCCCTGACTTGCTGACTCACCTGTTATTTGTGTCACAAATCCCAGGAACGTGAAGAGCATGTTCCTGGAATATGTGACACAAATAACAATATATAGACAATAAATAGCTTATGTTATTTTAATGTAAATTATTGGTGAACAATGAAGAAACTACCTCTTCTTTTCTTTTAAAAATCTGGTTGGGTGCAGTGGCTTATGCCTATAATCCCAACAGTTTGGGAGGCTGAGGCAGGTGGATCATCTGAGGTCAGGAGTTCGAGACCAGCCTGGCCAAAATGGTGAAACCCTATCTCTACTAAAATTTTAAAAAAATATATAATATATATATATATAATATATATTATATATATATATTATATATATTATATATATAATATATATATAATATATAATATATAATATATATCTGGGCATTGTGATAGGTGCCTGTAATCCCAGCTACTTGGGAGGCTGAGGCAGAAGAATCACTTGAACCTGGAAGGTTGAGGTTGCAATGAGCCGAAATCATGCCACTGCACTGCAGCCTGAGTGACAAGAGGAAATCTCCATCTAAAAAAAAAAAAATCACCTGCAACTGCCTCTAATGGAAACATATATTCAGGGAAACTTGAATCTAGTCTCCTGGAATGCAATCCTCAAGATTGGTACCAGTAAACAAAAAAAAAATTAATGTAATTAGTACTACTTATATTAATTTTGGCCAACCTTCTTCTTTTCAGGCCAAGATATCTTATTATTTGCTTCTTATGACAACAACTCTACGATACATGTATTATTAATTCATGAATTTATGATGAAAAGAGGCAAAGACAGCTTAAGCAATTTGCCATGTTCACACAGCTTATAAATTACTGAGCCAAAAAATTGAAACTAGCTATCTCTTACTCTCAAACATTTCTTTTCATCACTACGCAATCTTTGCCTGTGCCTATCTTTTACAAAAAGATTGGCAATGAGTAGTTTGAATGGTGACCCTCAATAGCTTTACTAGAAATAATATTATTTCAGTTAATTAAAGTTGTTAGCGCTCAGGCAGTGATACCCCAAAATATGGCACTTCAGCATGCTGAGTACGTGAATTCAAGGAAATTAAGAGGCTTCAGAAATAAACCTAAACCAAGGTCTCTCTCTGACCTTTCCCCAACCCTCTGTCTCTCTGTTCCTCATTTTTTTTCCCCCCTAAAGCACTGGAAGGGTCTATCTCTGGAATTTTATTATCTGACTAAGAAAACTTCTTCCCAAAAGAAATGTAATTCTCTTAAAATCCTGTCCCTAGGAATCTCATCGGATACCCAGGAAAGATTAACCACCCAAGAAGAGAATGGATTGAGAGTCAAGATAACACCCAGACAGATTTTTCAACTATTCTTCTAAAGGTCGCTCTGAAAGCTTACCTGGGAAACTTTATCTGCATAATTAGACAATCTTTGTTCATAACGAAGTTCCACCGTCATCTTTCTGCCACCTCCCCAGAGCTCAAAGGATCTTTGTTCCAGTCCATTGTCCTATAAGCTCATTCATTTCCCCTGAAAATTATTTACTCTTAAACCCTCCTCTATGAAAAAGAGTACATAAGCATCTGGACGTGGTTGGATTATTGGGTAATCATTCTGCTGCAACTCCCTCAATTTATTTAACTTGCATAAGTTAAATACATTTCTATTTCTTTTTTCTCCTATTAGTCTGCCTGCTTTCACTCATTTCATCAAAGCTCCAGAGAGGCCAGAAGGGAAGCTTGGTTTCTACCCCTACAAAGTACTCAAGGTTTTCTCCTGCCATATTTAGAATCTAATAGATTGATAATAGAAGAGGAAAGAAAAACTCAAGTTTAGAACTACAGGGTTCTAAAGGAAAGCCATCCTGGATAGTAAGTTAATAACAGTTCACTCAATAAATATTGATTGAGCATTTCTTCAGTCTGAAGCATTGCCCTAAGAGCTGCAGATAGGCATAAACCCGAATTCAGAGTTTAGAGCATGATGGGATAACATAGACAAATTAAAGTATCAATTACAAAATTTTTAATGCTACAAGTACATAAATGGCTTGGGGACTTAAACATAGCTTACGGTTCAAACTTTGAGGTAAGATTTCTATGCAAAAGGAGAGAACCTTGAAAAAATAGACGGAATTAAGATAGATGGATTTTGGGAGACTAAAAATAAGGGAAAAATATGAGTAGAAATGTCTGGTTATATCTCATTTCTGATCATAATTTAAATTTTCACAGAAGAAATGATACATATATATCTTAGTAATAGAGATTAGAGTCCTTCCTGATAATATCAGGTATAATATATGTATTTTTCTTTAGGATAGTATAAGAATTCCTAGGCTTTAGCCAAATATTGTGCCGATATTTTAGATTTATCTTATAAAGCCTTGGTTTTTCTGAAGCTGTTGATCATTGAACATGTGTTATAGTAGTTTCCTAGGGCTGTGATAACACATGGACACAAACTGGATGAAAACAACAAAAATTTATTCTGTTACTGTCCCAGAGGCTAGAAGCCTGGACTAAGAGTCAGTAGGGTTGTTTCCTACTGGAGTTTAGGGACAATCTGTTCAATGCTTCTCTCCTAGCTCCTGGTGGTTGTGGGTAGCTCTTGCCAACCATTGGTTTGTAGGTGCATCACAACATACACCTACCATAATGTTTGTGAGGTATTCTTTCCTGTGTCTCTTCTCTTCTTCTTATCAGGACATCAATCATAATGGATCAAGGCCCACTCTAATGGCTTCGTATTAACTTGATTACATCTACAAAAGTCCTATTTTTAAATAAGGTCTCATTCCAGGTATTGGTATTAGAACAACTTTTTTGGGGCACACAATTCAACCCATAATATATGTTTCTACAGAAAGTATCTTCTTTGGCATCCATGAAGATTGTATCAGTTATTTATAGCCAGAATAATGCTGCATAACAATCACAAAACCTCATAACATGCAATCCTAAATATGGATTTTGGTTCACAGATCTGAAGATTGGTCATTTCTGGTGACCTGAGCTGGGCTCTGTGGTCTCACTCTCATTTGGTCTCCTGAAGTCAGCTGCAGGTGAACTAGTTTTCTTTGCTGACTCTGATTGGACTCTCTCACATGTTTGAATGGTGACTGGAACATCTGAGCTGGTTGGTTCTGCTACAGATATCTAATCTTTGAGCAGGCTAGGCTGAGGGGCAAGAAGAAAGGTGGAAACACAGTGCTTGTTCAAGCCTCTGCTTGCTTGAAATTTGTTATTATCCCATTGGTCAAAGCAAGTCATGTGGCTAAACCCAGAGTGAGAGTAAAGGACATCACAAAAATCATAGAGGGACTTATAAAGAGACCAGGAAACATTGGGACCATTAGTTCAACTAATTTATAATGTGCTAGATTTGTTATTTCTCTTTCATCTACTCTATTTCTCATTTTTAAAATTCATCTTTACATTTCTTTACATCTTTTCTCACATATGAGTTCCCCCTACCCCCTAATATAACCTTTCAATTATCCTCTACTTTTCTCCCTATACCCGCTCAAACATTTTACTTATATTTTCTTCTTTTCAGAAACATTTAATTTTCTTCATACACACCAAACAACACCTTGGATGTCCTAAAATGAATTTATGACTCCTCTGCTCTTCTTCTCTTAATAACTATCCATTCATTGCCCATGAAATTACAATTACTTGTCTTGAACAGAATTTTTAAAATGGTTTCTCTTTTGGCATTTCCTTTAAAAAATATTCTTTCTATAAAATATGTTTTAGATTTATCTCTTTTCTTCTATTCTTACCACATCAAATAGGCTCATAATTTAACACTTGAATTATTTGTTTTTCACAATCTATTACATATGCTTTCATCAAATTACCTTAGCTCCAATATTATTTTCACTTCCATACATCCTTTCCAAAGTTACAACAAAATAAATCTCAGTTTTTCACTTTACTGCTTAACCCTTCTGGCTCTTTGCCAGATTGGTCCCATCCAGCCTTTGCAGCTTTATTTGTTAGTGTTTTCTTGTAAGAGTTACAGTCTCCTAAGGGCAAGTCTTTGTCTCTGTTTTTGCTAGGGAGTAGCATAGTATCTCGCCAAGCAAGATATAGGGTACAGTGTATGGTTGAACAGAATTAGAGTCACATACTTCCCTGTTTTCTAATCAAAATGATATTCCCCTTCACTTCTCTCTTTGACTTTTGCCAGTACCAGCCTAGAATGCCACTTTGTTACAATGATAAAATACCCCACGAAGGGTTGTAGAACAGAAAGGAAAGTCTCTTTTCTCAGTATGCTCATAATTTGTGGGGAAGAAGTGTTCATATGAATAAACAAGTGAGTATAATAAAATATAGTAATTGCCAGGACAGAAATATTCATTGAAAGCTATGGAAATGTAGAAAAGGATACATAATCCAGCATGGACAGAACAAGCCAAGTCTTTCTGAAGAGTGAGAGTAGAGTTCTTCAGGCAGAGAATGCAGAAAGCAGAGCAGGGAGGTGTGGATTGAGTTGGCCAAGAAGAAAACAACAAACAGTATATCACTATAGTGTTCAAGTTGTTGAATGCTGAGATAGAGATTGGTAGGGAATGCAGTGGATGTGAACCATGTCTTGGAGGGTTTTTATGCCATGTGAAAGAACTTGAATTTAATAAATTTTGAGATGCTTGAAAGCAATTTTAAGCAGAAGAATAACCGGTACAAGTTCATCATTTCAATCCTGGAATCTTGGAACAATCCCTAAAACATTAAGTCCCAGGTCCCCAGTATTTACATGGCAATTACAACCTCCAAGCTCTGAGACTCATTCTCTTAATCTTCCTTTTAAATGTTGTAAGTAATCCGAGAAACATTTCTCGGTTAATATATTCATGCCTTAATGGTTGACATAGTCGGCCTTGTCCTTTTTCCCCAGGTGTTCTCAAATGATGGTTTTCCACAGACAAAACATGAGTGAGAAGGGTGAAACAAAAGTGAGCCTTTCTAATAATATGGCAAAAATGTGAAAGAAATATTTTTTTGACAAATGCTAATGAGACAGCCAGGCGGGACGGGGGCAACTGGCAAGACTCCAACCAGCCTACACACTGAGGGGGAGACACGGAAGTCAGCCCCATTTTGCAGCGGGGAGGAACCTGGCCCCTCCTCTTCCTGTGCGGAACCTGGGATTCAAAGGGCAAGGTAGGAAGCACAGCAACAGTAACTCTGGCCTTGCAGAGTCCCTGTTCCCACTCTTATCCTTTTCATCCAATAAAAGCCTCGTTTCCTCATCCTTCAAGCCATCTGTGAGCCTCAATTTTTGTGGCTATGGGATGGACAAGGATCCCATCTTTAGCTACATTAAGGCAAAGTCCTGCAACACTAACTTTTGATAGCATTCAGATCTATCAAACATATAATGATGCAGTCGTAGAAGGCTAAATTAATACAAATTGATAAGGTCATTTGGAGTATTTAGAGAATGAAGGTACCTCAATAAAATTATATTCAAGATCATTGATTTCTAAAAATAATTGCAAATAAATGAATACACTTTTGCCTAAGAATAGCCCAACAGATAAAATAGATTTTTCTACCTTGGGGAGAAATAGAGTAATATTTACTTTTATTTGAGTCTGTAAAAATATAGGACAAAACTTAACATGAAGTGCAGGCATGGGAATTACAAAGTGGGAGAAGAATTTGTAGCACAAGCATAGATTTATTTGAAAGGCTAGATTAATTTTCACATGCTTATGCATGAAGTTGCCTATTTCATTATGTGTTAATAATAAAATAACCCATATGTGCAAAATGAATATGTCACACCAAGAGAAAATGTTTAAAATGCCAAGTAAATAACACAACAAATGTATGAAAAATGCTTTACTGATGGTTTCACTTTGCAAATTCTTTTGATTTTTTTTTTCTGTTACTATTCTTCCACAGCAGCACAGAAAGGAAGGATTCTGTTTTTTATAGAGGAATCTTGTTTTGGTACAATTTTACATTCATTCAGTTTATATTTAACTGAAAATTTAAGACATTGTGCTTTGTAATTTTTTTAAATAAGTATTTAAAACCATGTAGAGCTGTGAGGCTGGTTCTCAGAGCAGCATGGCTTTGAGAGAAACTTAAGCGCTGATGCCAAGTCTTCTTTCCTTGTTCTACTTTAAACGTTTTCTTGTTTAATCTTCATTGTTTAGGAAAAAATTCAGACATCGATTATCAGTTTCCACTGTTGATTTAATGCTTTTCTTTTTGGCAAATACTCAATTATCAATATTTCTATGTATGTCTGAGAAGGATTTCAATTTGCATGAATTCAATCATCTATCTAATAAAAATGCACATTACTTCTAGACCCAGTTTTTCCGCATGATAATATTCTTTTGTTTATGTAAACCCAGCAGGGCATTAGAAATGACTTTTGTTGCTTGACTCTTCATTTGGTTCACCTACATTATTAACTAGTTCAATTTGTCTTAATATTTTGTTAGCTCTTTTCCATATCCATTTCTCCAATGTCTTGAAAATGACAAGGATTTGAGTGTGATTATTATTCATGATGCTTCCTAGCTTTGTACCAGTCACTTTTGTCACTGTTGTCCTGAACACCTTTTTAATACTGAAGAGAAGGTTGGTGTTCAAGTTGAATTTAAGCCATCTGTGTGGAATCCTTAGCAATCTTAGCAATAGCAGTTTGTTCTCCATCATCCATAGATAAACTACAGATCTAGAATAGTCACTCTACAAAGATAACCACTGACATTTTCTCAACTTAAACTGTGCTAAGGGGTAGAGTTTGCTCTTTAGAAAAGTTGTTTTTAAGATAGTGCTTTATGGAAATCTGTAGGCCTACAGCTTTGTCTTGACTATACCTGTATACATTTTTCCAATGCCTACACCTTACTCCTTAGGTACTGTAGTGTGATGGTAAAGAACATGGGCTGTGGACTCAGGCACATCTTACTTCTAACATTAGTTCTCCCACGTATTAACTGGATGATTAAATTACCTAATTTTTCTAAGATAAAGAAATGCTTGCCACCAATAAAGGAAATCAAGGTGGTAGTGACTTCGAAGGCAAAGATTGAAGAGAAGAAGTTTGGACGGTGAGAGACAACGGTTTGTCTTCCTCTGGTGGCACTTGCTTACCCTGGAAAAGTTGCCTGAAAGGTGAAAAGCTGAGAAGTTGCATTGGAAGTCTCACAGGGAAAGGCAGGCAAAAGCATTGGTATCCAGGGCCCACTAATGGTGGAAGGAACTTAATAAATAATCTCTACTTTGAGGTGAAATCATGAAGGAATGCATCATAGAAGTAAGGGTAAGTGAAAGAAGAGGCAGAATAACATTTGCAAGGACTGAGGCTGACTTAGCCTGACCATTTGTTGGAAGCAAAGTTTAATCACCTTTGAGCTGTTATAACATACAGAGTCTTGAATTATCTCCATAACTTTTCAGCATCCAATATTTAATTTAAATAATAGTAATTAAGAAAACCCAACAGGGCCAACCCTCAGTGGGGTGAGTGATACTGCTTTTGAGCAGGAAGGTGATGTTCTTATTTAGGCCAAGATGAAGACTCCGGAAAGAGAAGAGCAGCTACTGGATCAAGAAGCAGAAAGGCAATGTGTCAGCAGGGGTGTCAGGCTTTGTGAGTAACTTGTTTGGAATGGCTTTCATATTTTTGTTGCCAGGGTCCAGAAACTTAGATAGTCTCTTAGATAGTCACACAAAAGATTGAGTGGTTGGTAACCAGTGCCATACAATCATGTTCAGATGATGACCGTAGCATCACATCTACCAGTCCCTAACTTTGCACTATCTGACATCATCTTTTTGGTTGAAGTAGCTGAAAGCTGTGAAGAGTATGCCAGGTATGACCATGTCACCCAGGGAAGAAGTCAAAGGCCTACAAAGACTTTAAAGCTAATCTGAATGCTTCCTTGAAAGCTTGTGCAGCTCTCCTTTCATGATCATAAACAAGCACCCTCTCTAAACCTTGCCACTGGCTGCTTCTTTTTACCCTCACGTTTATCCTCCTTCAGACACAAGAAAAGGCATTTGAATTTACAGGGAATAAGTTGTTTACTTCCTAACACCATTGTTGGAAGCTTCCAGTAGTATAAACCATCCCAGCTGGGGGAACTATGAGCATACCTGTGTTTGGGGGAACAATGAGCATACCTGTGTTTGGGGCAGAAGACAAGAAATGTCCAGAGGCCATGGAGGCTCATAGAGAAGGTTGTCAAGGTCAGGTAAATAGCAGGGGTCTTCCAATGGTTTCTTTTTAGCGCCCCCTCTTCTGGTTACACTGGTGGGGAAGAAAATCAACATTCCTATACATGTAAACACATTCTCTCTCTGAGTCACAACATTGCTTCACAAGGGGGCAGCAGCATGGCTGCCACCACAGCAGGCACTTTGGACATGCCAGCAACCAAGTCTGCATACTCTAGACAGATAAACCCAGCACCAACAAGGCAGCCTCCACAGACAGAGGAGCAAAAGGAGCCAGTAGGGGCATGGGGACACTTTGGCTATGTCCTTAGAAAGCCTTAACATGGTTATAGCAAGTGGAGCAAGCATGTCCCTGTCTTCACTGGGTAGTTCCAGCTTAGTAGCAAAAGCTGCCACTCTCTCCCCAGAACACAAGATGCATGTGGTCATTGCAGGAGCTGAGACTCCCTGCAAGCATGTTGCAGAAACAGCTAGAGAACCAGAAGTGGGACTCCCTCATATCAACCTTGCAAAGTGAAGGCTATATAAGTGAATGGGATGGAAGCCAGAGAGTTTCTTTATTAGTCTGTTTTCACACTGCTGATAAAGACCTACCCAAGACTGGGTTATTTATAAAGAAAAAAGAGGTTTAATGGATTCACAGTTCCATGTGGTTGGGGGAGGCCTCACGATCATGGTCGAAGGTGAAGGAGACGTCTTAACATGGTGACGGCAAGAGAGTATGAGGGCCAAGTGAAAGCGGTTTCCTTTTTAAAACTACCAGAATTTGTGAGACTTATTTGCTACCATGAGAACAGTATGGGGTAAGACCCGCCTCCGTGATTCAATTACCTCTCACTGGGTCCCTCCCACAACATGTGGGAATTGTGAGAGCTACAATTCAAGCTGAGATTTGAGTGGGAACACACTTAAACCATATCAATCCTCCAGTGTAATCACAGTGGGAAAGAGCTTCCACGAAAAGACATTCCCATTATCATGAGACAGGGAGGAAAAGTCAACTCCAACACACTGCTTCTGTTATTTGATAGCCCACCGTGGAATTATTAACAGTGAAAAAGGGAAGTCCAGAGCAGCCTAGTGGGCAGAGAACACAGCTCCTCCTAACAAAAATGCCAAGCTCAGTCCCTTGAAAAAGTGCCTAAGTTATCTCAAATTTGAGGAGAAACCAATGATAACTACCTCAGGGTCTTCAGTTTAAGAGCCTGAGCAGAACTTGCTCCTTCTATATAAACTTCAATATTCAATACATACACATTGGTTCTAGATTCTATGATTGTAAGATCTCATTGTTGAACCTCAAGCCTATCCTACTACAAAAGCAATGGTCCCAGATTCTGAAAGCAAGAACTTAGACTGAATTGAATCATTGCTAAAAAAACAAACCTCAATGTTTATCGCACTGCATAAAATGTTGCCCCAGCTTTTACAAAGACAAGACCCAGAAGTACTGGATTTTTCTCAGTAAACCACACAGCCAGATCTACCACACAAACACTAATCCAATGTCCTGAAAGATAGAGATCCAGCAGGATTTGCTCTTTATTAAAGAACCCCAAAGCCCACAGTGCTGTGTCTGGCGCGGAGGTGGATACTATGTCTGAAACTGTAGAGGAGAGCAGCATGGAGGCCATTATGCAGCTAACAGAGTATAGAGAATGACTAGACATCACTGGGGCCATAATACCTGAGACCAAGGTGTTTGTAATCTTTGAAGCTTAGCAACAAACAAAGGGCCAGAGGATGAAAGCCAGGCTATTTCTAATTTAGTCTTCCTACTTTCAAATAAATCTTCTTTCTGAATTTATGTTTCACAGGTAGTGTAGACTCCATCATAAATTCTGTCACATCAACCAAGCTGCAGTTTGAGACTCCAGTCTAGAGTCAGCAGAGACTAACTTCACATTCATCTTCAACTGAGCCAGTAGCCTTTCCTTAATATGTCAGTCATGGGTTATCCAAGCTGTGACCAGAAGTGACATTCTGAGTGGGCTGAGAAGCACTATCATCCTCTTCTCCTCTTCTATTTCTTTTTGAGATAACCTAGACATAGATGTAAAGTCTGTTCCATAAATTAAGCAAGAACAGAACTCATGCTCTCTCAAGATATTCAAGGGAGGGTAAAGCAGCATTTGTCAGTAATTAGAATAGGAAGAGCTCTCACCTAAACTTAGCAACTCCACTTCTAGGTGTATATTCTAGAGAAAGTCTAACATGTGTTTCCAGAGGCAACTATGAGGATATTTATAAAAATAATGTATAAGAATAAAACACTGGAAATAGTCTCAAATAGTCTCAAATGTCCATCAACTTGCCAAATGGAGAATTGATAACTTATATAATATATATACACATATACATATATATGTATGTTGTATACATGCACATATATATGTATGTGTGCATATATTATATATTTTAAATTATCAAAGGCTTCACTATTCATGGTTTCAGGCACACACAGTCAATCATTGTTCAAAAGTATTAAATGAAAAACTCCGGAAATAAACAATTGATAAGTTTTAAATTGTGCACTTTTCTAAGTAGTGTGATAAATTATCATGCCATTCTTTTCCATTCTGACTAAGAATATGAATCACCTCTTAGTCTAGTTTACCTACGCTGTTGACGTTCCCCACTCATTAATAACTTAGTAACCATGTCGGTCATCAGATCAACTGTCATGGTATTATAGTACTCATGTATGAGTAACATTTGATTTAATAATGGCTTCAGAGTACAAGAGTAGTGATGCTGGCATATTGTTATACTAGTTCTATTTTATTATTAGGCATTGCTGTTAATTTTGTAACATATTTAATTTATACAGTAAACTTAATTATGGGCATGTATGTATGGGAAAAAAACACATAGCATACATAGGGTTTGGTGCTATCTGTGGTTTCATCATCCACTGAGAGGCCTTGGAATGTATCCCCATAGATAAATGGTGACTACCGTATGCATCATAAGTTATCATACATATGGTAAATAGGTACATGGGTAGATAGATTGATAGACAAATATTATACAACAGTGACAGTCATAAACATTGATGTGGAGGAATATCATGATTCAGTTGAGTAAAAAACAGCCACAGAAGATGTTCCATAATTTAATTTATAGAATATTTCAAAAACAAGCCTAAACAAATTATTTAGTATACATACTTGGCAAAATTAGAGATAAACAAGTATCTCTGTGGTGAAAAGGAGGATGATATTATCCAGGAAGTAGACACAAGAGCTTCAATAGTGTTAGGAATTGTTCTATCATAAACATGGTGGTCAATTCATAGGTATTTATTTTTTAATATTTTCCACACATTAACAGTTTTTAAATCAAGACAGTCTGAAATGGTGTAGTTTGCATTGTCATGGAAATGTTTATTTCAAAAAATTTGTTTTAGTACAATTTTACTTTTTATGTATTTTTCACACATTACGTTTTCAAGTCAAGACAGTCTGAAGTAATATAGTTTGCATTGTCATAGAAATATTTATTTCAACCAATTTGTTTTAGTACAATTTTACTTTTTATATGTTTATGAGAGTGATATGTCAAAAACCAAAGTTGACAGATTTTTTATCAATAAGAATAAAATAAAATTTTGAAGTGACAAAAAATGAATAAGAAGGTATTGAAAGAACTAACTTGGGTGAGAACCAAGGGAAAGGAGAAAGTATGAGGGAGTCCAAATAAAACAAAAATACGATTAAGGATATAGGCAACAAGTTTAATATTTTGGCTGAAAGCTAATGAACATAGAAAAGAAATGAATGTAAATTCTGGAAATTAAAAATAAAGCAATAAAAAATTAAGAACAGCTATATGTAGTGTTACTAGACAAAATTTAGAACACCAAGTAAAATTTGATTTTCAGATAATCACCAACTTATTATTTTAGAATGACCCATGTATTACTTGGGATATGCTTGAGCTAAAAAAAATTCCCTATGCAATATTTTGAACATATTTATATCAAAATGTATATATTATCTAAAATTAAATTTTAACTTGGAATTTTCTACTTTTTTTTTTTTTTTTTTTTTTAACGGGTTTTGTTCCTTTTTTCCAGGCTGGAGTGCAATGGCGCGATCTCGGCTCACCGCAAACTCCGCCTCCTGGGTTCAGGCAATTCTCCTGCCTCAGCCTCCTGAGTAGCTGGGATTACAGGCACGCGCCAGCATGCCCAGCTAATGTTTTTTGTATTTTTAGTAGAGACGGGGTTTCACCATGTTGACCAGGATGGTCTCGATCTCCTGACCTCGTGATCCACCCGCCTCGGCCTCCCAAAGTGCTGGGACTACAGGCTTGAGCCACCGCGCCCGGCCCGGAATTTTCTACTTTTATCTGCTAACTCTAGAAACCTTAATACATCTTATTATGTATTAAGATTCTTAGAGTATTATGTATTAAGACTCCTTAATACGTTTTATTACATATTCCTTAATACTTTTTTTATTATGTATTAAGATATGTTTTAAAGTAGATTTAACATAGATAAAAAGAAAAGAAATAGATCATACAAAAATTTTGCCAAATGAACACGGAGATTTTAAATGAAGGGAAAGACATGAGAGTGCATAAAAAAAGAGGACATGTGAGAAGGTTCGATGTGCATAGCTCATGTTCAGAAGTAAAGGGAAGAAAGAAAAGAGCATCACAATGTCTGAAGTGATACTCACTGAGAACTAGGAAAGATTCGCCTTCGGATTCAAGAAGGCCTATGAAACCCAGTGGTATAAATGAAAGAAAACTACACTTGACATATCTAGTAAAACTGCTAAAAATGAAAGCCAAAGAGGAAAGTATTGAAAACATCCAGGAAAAAAACAAAGCAAAACAAAAAAAACAATGTGTTCAAAGAGCAGTTAGACTGTCAGCTGACGTCCAGATAGAATTGGTGCAAACTAGAAAAAATGAGATATCCTGAAAGTGAAGGAAAGAAGTAACAATGTATTCATCCATATCCAGCATAAATATAATTTCAGAATAAAGGTAAAATGGGGATATTTCACACTGTAAAAACCAGAAGGATTGGAAATCAGCAGACTCACGCTGAAATAATTATTAAGGAGGTGCTCTAGGAAGAATAAATATGATCCCAGATAGAAAGTCGAGAGATACAGGAGACAATAAGTGGCAATAGAAAAAGCTAAACAGGTTTAAAATTTTAAAGAAATATTGCTATATAAGAAAATGTGAAGTTTGCAAAATATGGAGTATTAAATTCAAAGTGAAATCGAGCACAAAGTTATAGGATCTACAAGGCTTTTACTGTTAGGAAAGAAAGTAAAAGGAGCAAGTAGTCTTTATTTTGGAAAAGACAAGGATGCCCTGTAATCACTAGCGTAACATTTAAACTAATGGCACATGAAATTAAAACTATCAATTTAATATACGTGGGGAATCGAGTCATCATCATTTTTATCATTTTCATTACCATACAATTAATTCTAGAGAATATGAACAAGGAAGAAAAAGCACATAGAACAGGTAGAAACAATTGAAAAAATTATATATATATATATATATATATATGATTTATATATACCTTAAAGTATTTTAAAGATTGTCAGACATGAAACCGAATTGACAAAAAAGTTTAACATACCCTTTAAGAAACATATTTAAAATATTAATTATTAAAAATTGAAAGTAAATAAAAATATATATACCATGTACACACTAACAAAAAAGTATGGCTATATTAATATTAAAGTAGTTTATAATGTTATTTCTAAAGAAAGCATTATTAAGGTTTGTGAATAAAACTTCATGATCATAAAAATCCAAACTACCCAGAACACCTAGTAATTTTAAATTTGTGTAGCTATAACAACCTCAAAATGATTAAAGCAAAAATTGACAAATCTAAATTAAATAACAGAAAAAAGCCAAATACACAATCACTGTGGGAGATCTTTCAGTTATTGATAGAATGAGCAGGCAAAAATCACTAAGGATAAAAAAGAGTTCAATGATAGAAGTAATGAATTTTACCTGATTATCATAAATATGTTTGCCATATACAGACCCCAAAGAAAGAGGGATTACATATTCTTTCCAAATACGAATAGAACATTTACAAAATTGACTATATTCTTGGACCTGAGCATGTTTTGATGAATTTCACCAGAGCTGAAATTATACAAAGTATGTTCTCTGATCACAGTGTTAAGGTAAAATAAGAAACAAAAAGATGATTGAAAAATTCACGTTTGGAAATTAAGATATATGTTTCTAAATTATAAATAGAGCAACAAGAACTCATAATGGAAATTAGGAAATAGGTAAGGACCAAATGATAATGAGATATCAAATCAAATGAAAGGCAGCCAATAGTATGCTGAGAGATAAATATATAAACTTAATTTCATAAAATAGAAAATGAAAGAAAGGCTGAGAATCAAGGAGCAAATTACCTATCTCAAGAAGGCACATAAATAACAGCAATTCAAATCGAGAATGCAACTACTGCCGGACTCAATTACTGAATTTCAATATTCAGTTGTGTAGCTAAGGGACTCTTAACTAATATTTCGTCAATTGATCTGAAATCCTGAATCTGGCAAAGCTGTGTGGGTACCTGATTGGCAAAACTCTAAAATGACCTCCAACATCCTACCCTCAGTGAATAAAGCCTCCAAATGCTAACAGGTCATTTAAAGTAGGTTTCCATCACAAAAAATTACTACCTGCTTCCACTCCACCTTCCAGGCAGATGGTAGAAAATTACATACTAATTTCAAGACATTATGTTTATGCATTGTCTGAACAATTCAGCACCTCCTTTTGTCAGCATCTCTAATTTATAAATGTCAATCGCTAGTAGAAGATGCATTGTCAAAAAATACACAATATACATTAATGTATTTTTAATTTTAATATAGTTTAACATATTTCAAAATTTAGTGTTTTGTTTAGTTAAGTTCTGATGGACTTATCTTCCACTCTATCCAAAAAGAGCAGTATTTGGCTCTCTTTTCCACATGGTGAATATAAATATGATTTATTGACACCTACTTTGAAAAAGGCATTGTGACAGGCACCAAGAACAGAACTGGGCAGTGAGAACCAAAATGCATTTAACCAATGAAGACCATTTCCTAGAGGACTTTAGAGTATAATGTAATTAGTTATAAATTGATTCCAACAGAATGGAGGAACAACTGTGCTATTAATTGGATCGCAAAGACTCACTTTGAGGTTTGACAGCTATCTTGGCTTGGTTTCCGTTTTCAGCCTTGGCATTCCAAACCCTGTGAAATCTTAATAGATTTTTCTCAACCCTGGAAAGAAAAGAAAGTAATTGAACAGAATGTAACAATTTGAAAAAGAATGCAAACCCCTTGAGAGATAAGAGGTATTGACTCCGATATTGCTTCATTCTGAAAAATTTGTTTGCATCTGCAAAACATGAATAGCTAGCTCCTTTATTTTATATCACACCCTGGAAAAATTCTCTCTGAAGAAGTGATTCCTTTCTTGCATTCTCATCTGTTTGTCTCCCCTTGGGATGATTGGTCTGTTTTCTTCAGGTTATTCTATAATCTTGATTAGAAACATCTCTGTCATGGTGATATTCAGTATGTCACTTTGAATGGGGAGTGAAATTAGTATATATTGATAGCTAGTTAAGAGCTGAGTATTGCTTTAAACACATAACTTACATCATAGCTAATATGTTTATTAATACTTTTATTTTTCTTGTTGTCATAGCAAAAAATCATTTGAGCATTTACTGTGTATTGTATGTACATCATCGTAATTCTTACTTTAATCATAGAAGTCAGAGAGTTTTTTGTTTTTAATCACTACAGAGGGAGAGACTGAGACTCAAGAGAGATTAGGTATCCTGCACAAGGCACACAGTCAATAAGAAGGATATCTGGGTTCCAGTCAAGTTGGTGACAGCAATCGCCAACTTAGCCATTTTATCTCTTGTGTGTGTGTGTGTGTTTGTGTGTTTGTGTGCACACATTTGCATGTGCACATGCACCAGAATTTCTGGACTTGAATCCTGGCTTATCAGGATGATCAGCAGTGTGACTTTGGCACATTATCCTAAGATTTCTGATTCACTTTCTTCATTTGAAAAATTGGGATAATTATAATATCTACCTCATGGAGTTGTAAGATCAATGAATGAAAATCACAGAATGGAGTTGTCTACCTGGTAAGTGCTATAAAGGAGTTGCCATCATGATTTTTCTAGGAGTCTATCAGAATGGAAGTTCTATGTAACAACAACTCATAGTTTTTCTGTTAGTGTTTTATTGCTTCACCATTTCCCACCTGTATTCTCCCTACCACCTTGATAAGTATGTAGTTGGGGGCTAATGATCTATACTCCCTGTGCAGAATGGAAGCCAAGATAGGTGTGAGTATGACCTATGTGATTGTCAGCCCATGAGGTGCCAAGTTATGGACAGGGAAGCCCACCATATCTAGAAACTAGCTATAACAACACAAGAGCCTAGTTTTCCTTATGTGAGCCATATTGGCACATCTCCTTCAGTTAAAATGCAATGTCTTTGGAGGAGTACAATAGTTTAGGAAGACACCATAAACTCAAGCACCTGCAGGTACCAAGCATCAGGAAAGTAACTAGAATGAGTCAAGTGAGCTGGTATTGGAGAACATTTTGGTCCATGTTACATGAAAGCTTCTGAGAACTTCTGCCCAGCTTCATGAAACATGTGTCTTTCTCCAGAAATTAGAAAAATATAGTTATCCCTAGTTATCCCTTGGTGTCCATGGGAAGTTGGTTCCAGATCTGCTCGTGGGTACAAAAATCCATAGATGCTCAAGTCCCTGATATAAAATGGTATATAGTATTTGCATATTACCTATGTACCTCCTCTTGTGTTGTCATTTTTACATTACTCATAATACCTAATACAATTTGAGTGCTATGTATATATTTGTTATGCTGTATTGTTTATAAAATAATGATGAAAAAATGTTTCTACATATTCAGACACAACCATCAATTTCTTTTCTTGAATATATTTGATACGTGGTTGGTTGAATCTATGGACATGGTACTATGACTGTACTCATACTTATTTAAGAAGCACTTAAGTGTTTTTTCACAAACTGTTCTAAGAACTTTATGCATATTAATTTACTTGATCTTCACAACAATCCTATGTGATAATTGCTACCAATATTTTCATCTTATAGATGAGGAAATGGAGGCAAGGGGAGTGCCAGGTATTACTGGGACCCATGTTCGTAGCTTTAAGGACTAGAGTAGTGAAGATATGCCTAATTTTGAGCTGGTGATTTTAAACAAAAATCATAGCTTGCTTTAAAGTGGACAATTCCTTAAACTCAGGACAAAACAGTGTTTCCTTTTTCATTTCTAAAGATAGAAAAACTGAGGTTCAAAGAGATTAAGTGTTCTGTCCAAAATCTTAAAACATCTTATTTCTAAAGGGCCACATCAGCCCTTTTCTAAATTTAAGATCCTCATTGATTCATTAAACCTTATCATGTCTTACTTTAGTATCATGAGAAGATAAAATGAGTGAAGTTGTGATTAAGTTTTTTTTAAATAAACAAATATAATACCAGGACCTCTGCCTTTCAATTTCAGTGTGAAATTGTGAAATCTTTTTGTTCCTTGAAAGAATCAAACACTATGCATTTCCCCAGATTTTTACTCAGTGGCCACTTGCTAAGATCTCTGGAGAAAATTATATGTATTTTTAAAATAATCTATATTCCAGGACAAAATGTTTCCTGGAGGTCGTTGGGATACCACCCACGCACATACAAACACACACACACACACACACACACACACACACACACACACACACACACAAATACAACAAGCATAGGTCTTTAAAGATGTGTATCTGCCATATCATATTTATAGGGTGAAACTCTGTCTTCTCTTCTTAGGTCTTCTATCTTCTGTTTCTGGCAGATGAGACTGACTCACTGTGACAGACAATTTAGAGCAATGTGAGGCTGAGGCTCTGCAATCTTTCACACATCTCCTATTGGCTTCCCCAAAAGAAGCTTTGCCTATTAACATGTCTGGCAGGGTTCTGACTTGAGTGCTCAGCTAGACTGCAAAAGACACTCATACCGGGTGACAAGCATGGGAATGGCAGGTTCTGCTGCTTCACTAAGACAACTCAGGTTGCCTGTGGAGTAAAATGGCTCTCGGGAGTGATAAAAGTTGTTTCTTTGAACCAAAGATAGACATTCTCTGGGAATGTACAATGTTTTATAACAATGTCTCCCAAATTTATAAAGACAATGATATCTTTATGTGTTATCAATTCCAGGATATTTTTACCCACTGTTATGAAACGATGCAGACAACCAAAATGATATCCCGGCCCTATTACATACTAGTTGTGCGGTCTTGGACGTGTTACTAGAAATACACAGCCTTATTTTCTTCCAGTAAAAGAAAGAAAAGCACTAGTATAGAGAGGAATACTAAGAGGCAGGAGGTCACTTTTAGTGGCTAATAGCTCTGTGTTCAGATTTAGACAAGCATAGGTTTGAATCCTGACTCAACTGGATGATTTTAGACAATGAACCAGTTTTTTTTTTTTCAATTAGTTTCCACAGTTTTGGAACAGAAGTAGTATCTGTCTGGAAGTTACACAAATTAAAAAACAAGAATGCATATAAAATACATAGCAGGGTGCCAGGCACACAGTAAGTCACTGAATAAATGTTTGTTGTTTATTAGATTACTATCACCACCTCTCTCCTATTCTTAGTAGTAAGACTTGCTATAAATACTTCAGAGTTTAGCTCAGAAAAATTCTTTCTAAGGACAAAATGATTTTATCAAGTAGTCTCCTGATATTCTGGGTTTTATTGCTAGAATTGAATAATTTAAATTGTTGTGATTAGCACAAAAAAGGGAGAAGTCACATGGAAAGAAGAGAGCTAAAGATTGGAGTAAAACAGGATAGTTACATACGAAATGTTAGGGAGAGAAGAAACACAGACAGGGAGCAAGAAGTACTCAAAGCGAACATACAACTAAGAACAAGAATAAAAATCCCCCAGATATGGCTATAAAACCAACGTTCAATTTCAGTGTTAGCCAGGGTGTCTTGTTGTTGTTTGCTTATTTTAGGGAAAAAGACTTTAAGTCTTTCTCTTGCATTGTAAAGTTTGTAACATAAATAATTGCAGTTTTGCCATTACTTTTCATTGCAAAAACCACAATACTTTTGCACCAAACTAATAAAGTCCTTGTAGTTGGTGCAATGCTCAATGTTAAGAACCACAGCAGAACATTACACAAAGTAGTAACAATGAATCCATGTCACGGCAATTGGTGAAGGCCATGGGATTGGACGTAGTCTTCCTAGTCTGAAGGGCCTCAGGTGACATAACAGAAAAATGTGATCAGGAATCTAGGAGGAAGGTGTACCATGGAACCCAAGAAGTTAAACCCACAAGTTGAATAAGATTATGGTTAGAGTCAGCAATCACTAGAAGTAAGAGTGAATTTAAAGATCTCAGGTTGCTTTATTATTGACTCCTCTTCTTTTGACCTCTCATTTCAGAATCATCCTGAAAATGTTATACTAACATAAAGAGGTGAAATTGATGGAGTGTAAAGGGAACTGTGGGCTGGCCATGCTACCATAATTTTCTCTTGCTGTCATTTTTTCCCCTGAATTAAGCAATTTTGACCTTGAACAAATTGCTTAGCCCCTTTGAATATAAGTGTCTTTACCTATAAAACTGGGGATATTATACTTTCCATACAAGGTTTTTGTCAGATTTAAGTGAAATGACATATTTTCTACACTTCACTCAGAATCTGTTTGCATGTTATAAACTCAATAAATCAATATCTACCCTTAAGTTTAAAAAACAAACAAAAAGTTTGATACAGCCAAATTGGGGTAGAGATTTAGAGGTCGATTTCTTTAGGTATGTAATGCCTGTGCATTGTCACTACTATGTCAACTCCTTCTCCATTCATGTGAGTTTTTGAGTGGTGCTGAATGGCATCATACACTGTAGTAACTGCCAAGTTGATAACCAGTTAATCAAATGGCACATGTTTACTGAACATAAACTATGAGCTGGCACAAGTAAGGAGCTGTGCCCACAAAGAAAAACCAGGCTAAATGCTTATTCTCAAGTGCTGAAAATGCAATGACAATAAGCAACTCAAATCACGCACACAAACACACACACTGTGAGAATTTTTTATTATAGTGCCTTTTGGCATGTAAAAGGCAGAGCCATTATTTAAACATTTTCTTCACAGATAATTGTGTTCTGTCTGTTGATATCATTAAAACTTAGGGCCTTTCCACACTGGGAAAGAGTGCCAGTTACTGGAAGAAACTTTCTGTTTGAATTTTATAAGCATTTTATATCCCCAGTCAGTTTTAGTTTCCAAGTATCATAAAGTAACATTTATCAAAAGCTTAAATGTCCTTTCCTGTCATTTTAAAGGAAGAAAAATTTTGTCTCAAGTACATTATTTAACTATAATGAAAGTTTTAAAATATCTGCAAATGACTGAAAATACTTTTATGATGTAATAGCTACTGCAAGCAAAAGATTGATATATCTACTTGTAGTTTAAAGTCATCAATAGATGTATTTGTAAATTGTATACTTATAGTTAATTATCTACTCTATATTTAAAATGCTACCCCAAAGCTCATGTTAAATCATGCTTTTGTAGCATTCATTATGATTCAATGTAACTTTCAACAAAATTAAATTCTGAATGAAACAAGGGAGAATTGTGCCCTAGAACATTACTCCCACCAACGATCAGAAGATGTGATATTATTTCTTAATTTTCTTTGTTCACCAATATAACTCAGCAAGTAACTGATATTCTTGGTAAATAACTCAAGAACCAGAGTCCTAGGGAACTCCAGTTTCTTAGAGATATCTGTCTATGTTAGTATATCAGGAAGGAAGAGTCACATCAAACAGAAATACAAATTTTCAGTTGTATGAAATAGCAGTGTTCAAATGGAAAGGGACTTGACTTTTCTCCTTGAAAGCTATATAATTCTGTTAAGGTCAATTTGTTTCTGAGGCTATGTCTGCAGCTTTCCATTTCTGCTTTTACAAAAAGAAGATAATTATATGCACAGACATTTTTGTGTGAATCCATATACGTATCATGAAATGGATTTGGGGAAGATAGCCAATGATGGTAAAATAATTTGGGATAGACAACTACATGAAGTAATAACTTTTTAAATAGGGGAAATATTCCTTTGCATTCTACCAATGTACATTAATGACAGAGCAGTGGAGGTGGGGAGGGAGCCAAATCTAAAAACTTCACATCACACTAGGTAGCTCTTAGTGATACTATGGTGATATGGTTTGGCTCTGTGTCCCCACCCAAATCTCACCTTGAATTGTAATAATTTGCAAATGTTATAGGAGGGACCTGGTGGGACGCAATTGAATCATGGGGGTGAGTTTTTTCCCATTCTGTTCTTGTGATAGTGAATAAGTTTCATGAGATCTAATGGTTTTATAAAGGGGAGTTCCCCTGCACATGCCTCCTTGCCTGCCACCATGTAAGACATGTCTCTGCTTTTCCTTCATCTTCCACTATGATTGTGAGGCCTCCTCAGTCATGTAACTGTGAGTCCATTAAGCCTCTTCCCTTTATAAATTACTCCATTTTGAGTATGCCTTTATTAGTAGCATGAGAATGGACTAATACATAAGGTTTTCATCAAGCTTTAGAAAGAATTAAAATTAATAAAAATATTGGTACTTAGCCTCCTCCATCTTACATTTTCTCCCATGTTCCCATTTCATTGTATCTACCTATCTCTTTATACATACAAGAAAAAAATTCTCCCTATAGGCTGATTAAATTCACATTCTCAAACCCCAATGCCAGGATTTTCTCTCCAAGATTGATTTTAGATCCTCAGCTCTTCTACTATATAAGCTGTGCATTGCCTAGTCTTACCTGCAGGACAAAGAAAGGATTTGTAGGGATTGGATCCTGCCCTTCAGGTAAATGCCTCTCTGCTTCCTTCAGTGAGCAAAAAATTCAAATATATTGTAATCCAAAAACCACTCAATTTCCAATTAACACATTCTACTCTAAATTTAACAATTTCTAGAATAATTGCATTTGAACAGTTGTTTCTCAATCCTCATAATTCCCAAATTGGTAGCAAGTACTAGAACTTTTCACCTGTTTTGCCCACCCCAGCCAGGTCTGAAGAACAATGTCAACCAATTGAAAAGGACTTCTTAAAATTGAGTATCTACTTATATGACATAGTAAACTCAGTCCTATGTAGTAAACAAATGGTAGAAATAAACGATTACTCAAGTCTAAAAAACGATAAGTATAATGTAAGAGATAACTGCAACTTACATGAACTTTGAGTCAGAAGAACTCATGTTTGAATCATACATCAAGACCTACTAGTTTTGTGTCCATAAGCACATTCTTGACCTTACAAAGCCACAGCTTTGGAATGGGATAAAACAAAAATACTACATACTTTTCAGCTTTATTACAAATTCATATATGAAAAATCAAACAGCTGCCTGATTGATATATAGTATATATTTAGTGAACATTCATTTCTCTTTTCTTTTCTTTCTATTTAATCTAGAATGTAAGAAGTTTATGTAACTTATTATACCAAGAAGAGCAAAGGCTCAAATTAAGAATACACTTTGATAACAAGAGATACCTCTTACAAATTGTCAATCTCTATTTCTTTAATATTTTTCTCCATAAGTTTTGCAGTTGTTACTTTTCCACATGAAGCTTAACAAAAGACTCAAATACAGTTTATTTTCCTCCATTTCTCTATGCCTTTCTGGTCACTAATTTCCCTCAGATAAAGTGCAGCTTTCTCTGCAGACAGGCTAGCAGAGCCAAGGTCTCAATATTACTCTGGTTCTCTCCTGAATTTTTGCAAAGGCGTGCATGGGCCAATAGACAGCAGCCATCCCTGAAAGGCTCAGGTGAGTAATGAGGCTCAGAGTTACAGATCAGAAGCTGTGCTGTCAGGAGGAACAGACCTTTTCTGGCACCGCAGGAGCCCTCTGCAGTCAGTTCTAGAAATGTCATGGGTACCATTTTCTTATGTTAAGGACTACTAACTTTTATTTCAAATTCCAGCAGTAATAAAATGCATTTTAAAGTTAAGAGTAACCCTTAAAGAAGTGGGTCTTTTTTTCATAAGTTGTACTTTTGATCACATTCAGTCAATTACGTTTTAAGTCCAGTAACCTCAAAGAAATACTTCCATTGCTCAAGTGCTTTCTCCATGGCTATGGACGTAAGATACACTAGGAAAGGGTGTGAGTGAAGATACAGGGGGATAACTCCTTTGTGCATTGTGACAGGCACTGGAGTAAATCCAGCTCTCTTCCAGGAGCTGCCTGAAAAATGAGAGGGATACAGTCTAAAAAAAGAATTACAATGCAAGATGTTGAGTGTGTTGTTTGAGATGTGGGGTGTCAGGAAAAGCTCTCCTCACTATTCAACTTTTGAGAACTGCCTTGAAGAGTGATTAGGGACTTTCCATCTTAAGAAAAGAGGTGACATAAAGCAAAAGGAGAATCATGTCTATAGAAAAATAAAAGACAAAAAAAATTGAAGATTTAAACAAGTGGAATAAATCAGCTGTCACTACAGTAGAGAATGAAACTATGTAGAATGGGATGGAAAGGTAAGAGACAAAATATGACAATATAAAACATTCCCAGGGAAGAACAGTTTATAGCCTTATATAAAACTTGTGGATTTCCTATAGAAAACCAAGTATGAGAGTAACAAGAATATACTTTGCAATATAATGGGTAACTTTAAATGAAATGTGGAAGATTTGATATTAAAAGCAGAATCAGGCATGAGCGTTTGCAGAAGTCTAACAGCAACATGGTGAATATTTACACCAGACCTGTGGTTCTCAACAGAGGGAGGTCACTCTCACCTATACGAAGGGAATGTCAGGCAATGTCTGGAGACATGTTTGCTTGTCACAACTGGGAAGTTGATACCAGCATCTAGATAGAGGCCAGTAGTGCTGCTAAACCTTCCGCAATATACAAGAAAGTCCTTCACAACAAAAATGTAACCAGTCCAAAATGTCAATAATCCCTAGTAGAGAAATCTTTGTCTGGGAAAAGTCTATGACAGATGGGACAGAGAAGAAGACTGAATCTGATGAACAATTTTGAAGAAATTTGAAGATTATTATAGAATGTAAGGAAAAGGAAAAAGTTAAGGATCTCTAAAAATTTGTTAACATGGATGTCCTTAACAAATCATATCATTTTGAATATAATAAAATAGGATGGCATCATATTATCTGATTAGGATCTCCAGTAATTTGTTACCTACAAGAGACTGAAGGCTAGAAATAGATTTTTAAGTCAATGTCTTTTAAGTTATACTTGAGACCAAGGAATGAATCAGATATTTAAAGATGAGCATATAGGGTTTGTAATCAAAGATATGCATCAGAAACATCTGGTTCCACTCTGGGATATTCTAAATTGGTAGACTGAAAGTAAGTTCCAAGAATATGTCTGTTTAAATATACTCTCTGAGAGGATAAGCAGTACATGTTTAATGGCTCTCTGTATGAAGGCAGGAAGTAGTATAGAGGAACAGAGTATGATAACACTTAACCTGTGATGATAACTAGTTTTACATCATTCAGTTGAGAGTCATAAAAATATTTTATATAATTACAAAAACAAAACTAAAATAGTAGTTTCTAAAAGTCCAAGCCAGGTTAAACCCCACACCTACCTACTTTTTGAGTTGGTGGCATAAGACAGAATCCATTCCAAGTGACTTTACCATGTATATAACTATTTGTAACCAATTGAACTGTGGTTTTGGTAATCATATTGGTGATCATAGTGCTACTCTGAGACTGATGTATATGCATTATGAGCTAATGTAAATACATAATTATTCTTATGTCTGGGACTTTGAAAATGTAAAAATGTAAGATATAGATAAATAATTTGTTGGTTAAGTAAAAATTCTGTCTCAGTCATGATGTATTTAGCTTTAAAAAATTACATTACATACTTTCTTTCTTGAGAAATGTTTTTAAAAACCAGCAGCAATTAGCATTACCAGTACCAAATTATTTATTTTTATTTTTATTTTTATTTTTATTATTATTTTTTTTTTTTGAGGAGTCTTGCTCTGTCACCCAGGCTGGAGCGCAGTGGCATGGTCTCATCTCACTGCAACCTTGCCTCCCTGGTTCAAGCAATTCTCCTGCCTCAGTCTCCCGAGTAGCTGGGATTACAGGGGCATGCCACCACGTCTGGCTAATTTTTTTTGTATTTTTAGTGGAGACGGGGTTTCACCATGTTGGTCAGACTGGTCTCAAATTCCTGAACTCAGTCAATCTGCCCGCCTCAGCCTGCCAGAGTGCTAGGATTACAGGTGTGAGCCACTGTGCCTGGCCTAGTGCCAAATTATTCATGTCTCAATACCATTTACCAAAAAAAGGAAACAAGACCTCCTGCACAAATGGCTGCATCCACATCTGTTTTTTAATCCCAATTTTTAAAAGATAAGTACAAAACAGCATAAACATAACACCTTAGATGTTATCTGAAAATGATGATAGGGCACCAATTTATTATTTTAGAAATTGATAATAGAGGGAAAGAGATCTTAAATCAGACATTTAACCTTACGTTTCCCATATGTTTTGAACCCCAGAATGACAAATCAGTTGGATGAAGGAATTTTATTTAAAAGAAATAGTCCAGCCAATAAAGCAAGAAGGGAGGTTAGAATTAGACCATCATATTTTGCAACTCTTATTGACATAATGATCTAGACAATTATCTTTAGTTACTGCTAACATCACCAAAAAAAAAAAATCACCAAACATGGCAGGCCTTTTGTCCTTCAAAATCTCAAACTTGAAACTAATGGAGCATCTAGATTTACTTTCAGAAACACAGGAAACAAAGCAATGTATAATAACATCTTGGGAAGATAATCAGCAAAACCCAGATTGTGGGAAACAAGAAAAACAACCCAATTTCCGCAATAGCTTAATAGTAAACGGGCAGGAAGCTGGAAAGAGAGTGAGACCCAGAGAAGGGGTAAGGGAAGAGAGAGAGAAAAATTCTTTTTTTTTTTTTTTTTTTTTTTTAATGAGATGGAATTTAGCTCTCGTTGCCCAAGCTGGAGTGCAGTGGCATGATCTCGGCTCACTGCAACCTCTGCCTCCTGTGTTCGAATGATTCTTCTGCTTCAGCTTCCTGAGTAGCTGAGATTACAGGCACCTGCCACCATACACATAGCTCAAGCCTGTAATCCCAGCACTTTGGGAGGCCAATGCAGGTGGATCACCTGAGGTCAGGAGTTCGAGACCAGCCTGGCCGACATGGTGAAACCCCATCTCTACTAAAAATATATATATTTTTAAAATTATTAAAAACATATAGGGATGTCAACCACCAACTAGAATACATAGTTTTATTCTAATTTTTATTCAATCAAGTGAGCTGTAAAATAATGGTTTATAATACAGTCAAGTTAATTTTAAAACTAGTTGATGATGTCAAAGAATTAATGCTAAATTTAGGTGTGATAATGGTATGTGATTATATTTTAAATTTTTCTTTTTGAAAGTACTCCTAGATATATTTTTTGGAGGAAACAATTATAAAATATCTTAGATATTTGGGGGATTAGAAAGTGAGTTGAAGGTTAGAAGGACTGAATTATGGTAACAGCGTATTGGGGGAGTAGGGCTTATTTTAATTTTTTAAAATACTTTTGTATATGCTTGAAACTTCTCAATAATTTTCTAATGCTTCTCAAGTGATTATATTTATGCAAGTGACTACTGGTGCGTAGTAACAACACTAAGATGTAGGAACATGAATTTGAAGAATTTACTGTGGCAGGATTAACATCAGTAGCTTACTTTTTGCCTGAATTAAGTGCAATTCCAGAAGGTACTGGGGGAGGCTCTGAAAAGATAGAGCTCCTGTCTCTGCACACATCAGATTTAAAAGCAGACTTATCCAGATGTGGGAAGTAGAAAAGTTCCTCTTTAAAGTTTCCTTTCTTGTTAAAGAATAAGTCATAAGCATGCTAATAACTCTTTGTTAAGCCCTATCCTATGTAGCTGTTAAAAATGTCATCCTTACAGGCCAATAATATATTCTATGTCCTTGTACTTTAACCAAGATACCTGCGCTGGACATGCTCACAGGCATGTCTCAGCCTGCAGCCTGTGCCCCTTACCTGTTTAGAAAAGTTTTAAGTTGTTAGCCAATCGATTTTTAGTTTAGATTACGAGGTCTGTCTCCAGCCAAAGGAGATCAGACACAGCAATAAGGATGACCCCAAATACATACACTTATGTTTGCTTTTCCTTTGTTCCTTGTACTCTCGTGTCAAGATGGCTGTCAAGGACACCTTTCCTGCAGTCCAGGAAGTAAAAACTGTTTGCTGAGAGAGACTTTGTCTCAGTGCTGGTTTTTCTTTGCAGCACGAGCATCTGTTTCCAACACCAGACAATTCAGTTATGTACCACTTTCATTCTTAAATAAATTACTATATGTGTGTACTTATGTTGGTGTATGTATGCATGTGTATACCTGTTGGGATTCTTGGGGGATTGGCACCCCTTCAATACCAAAATCCACGGACATTCAAGTCCCTTATATAAAATGGTGTGGCACAAGTGTATAACCTATGCACACCCTTCTGCATATCTAATACAATGTAAATGCCTTGCAAATGGTTGTTACACTGTATTGTTTAGGGAATAATGACAAGAAAAAATCTGTATGAATTAGGAAGATGAAACCATCTATTTTATCCCCTGAATCCTTTGATCTTTGATTGATTGAATCCATAGATGTGGAACCCACAGATAAGGTGTGCCAACATATGTGGTATGTTGTTTCTATTTGATTCTCTTAAGGTTCTTACAGGTCTCTGAAGGCTTTGTAATGTATTTATTTTATAAACCCTTTCATAATTCCCCTCATTTCCCTTTTCTCATTGCACCAATTGATACAATACTACATACTTAACTGCTCAAATGAGACTCGGTGGGCTTAATGAAGCTACGCTGTATTGGAGATAAGCACGCATATGAAATGAAAGAATGTGGATCCTGGACCTAAGACCACAGGAGGGATGGAAAGATTCTTCTGGAATTCAAGGATATGTAGAGGGTTGCCAAATCTTGATTCAATTATATTTTAAGACTTTCGTTTTCATAAATCTATTTAGGGTCCTAAAATAATTTTTTTTAAGATAGTTAAGTATTGTCACGAAGCTCTGTCTTAATGAGAAAATAATTCTCACCAGAAGAGTCTGCCAGGCTTGTGCAGAAGGGCAGTGGTATGTGTAGAAAATGCTACCAGGGTTTTAAGTCCTATGGGCAAGCATCTAAGCTTCAATGTCTCTTTAGGATCAAGTAGTGAAACTCCTTGTTTCCAATCCTCCCAACTCACCCCACTCACTCCTACCAGTGGCATATCTGCTGCTTCTTTATCATCTAAAGTTAAAAGCCATCATAAAATCTACAAAAGCCCTGGCCACTAAAATATTTTTTTCATATAATGGGTGCAACTCTTCCCAGACACATAGAGAAGTTTATTCTGATTTGGTTCACCTTTATGCTAGCAATTGGAAAATTGTTACTGGCATATGTGGGTGTTTGTAAATAGGTGGTTTAGAAAAGAACTCAGATTATGTCTGGCCATTTAAAATGTCCACTCTATGGTAAGACCCCTCTCCTGAATAGGGCCTGTCTAACTGTCTCTATGAAGCACTGTCCAATGTGTCTGATACTTCCCGTTTCTAAGGACACCATGTAGAATAATCTATTTGGTAAAACAGCCCAAGAGTGGAAACATCAGGGTGATTTATGACCTGGTGAGATAACTTGTCCTGTTCACTACTCCATCTTATTTTTTCTTTAAACCTCCAGGAAATGTAATTAATTTAGGGCTAAATCCACAGTAACCCAGTTTTAATTCTGAGCCTCAGTTTCCAAATTGATCAAATACAAATGCAATTGCTGAACAACCTGATATGACTGTGAGACATTTTAAGGGTCATTTGAAATAACTATACGTTTAATGATATGGCAGAGATAACTAGAAAACAAAAACATGAAATGTTAGTGATGTTTCTGGGTGACTCAGCTTGTCTAATTTTTAGTTCCTTAGTGCAGGTTTCTCTGAACCCCATTGTGTAATAAATATTTACAGTCTTGGGCTTCATTGTGTACACTGTCCTAAGTGTGTGCCCTCAATTTAACAGTTCTGAATGAGTAAGTGTGCCCCATTCTCTCCTAAACAGAGGACAACCTGTACATTGCTTAAGGTTATGCTTTTCAGGACCTAAGAGTCTATTTAAACACACATTGAATACTGGATGCCTCAATAAAGATGTCTTGAATTACCTTGAAATAATTGAACCATTCAGAAGATGCTAGGCTTTTCCACATGACATTGAAGTCTATGTTATAACAGTCACCTCATGTGATGGAGGCATCATGTGACCAGGGACAAATGGTTTATAAAACCCAGAAAGGTTAAGGGTTGTCAGATCCTGACTGTGCCCATTGTATTTCAGTAATTGGCACTTGGTATTTGATTTAATGGAAGCTGAGGAATAAAGAATGTTTCTATAGACATGGCTGTTATGCTAATTTCTACTATACCATTCTCTGTCTTCCTAAATTACATGTGGAAACCTCTGTTTTCTATTATAGAATGACTTTCACCCTCTCTGCTTTCTGTACACATTCTCCAATCTCTCAGTGGCCTCATTAAATACAACTACTGTAAATTGTAAATTATAGGGTCTCTGGTTAACTAGTTTGTCCTGTTCTGATCTGAAGAGGCAAATTCCATTGTATATACTGGGCAAAATGTATGCCTGTCATCAGTCTTCTTTACAGGTCATTTCTTGGTGAAATTTGCTAACTCCAATTATGTGTGTCTCGGAGAGATCCTATATGTGTGCATTTAAAAACACCTTGTTCTATTCCCTCAAGTTTGAGCTAGGAAAAAGTGCTCTTTACTTCTATAAAATATCCATTGATAATAATAAAGTCAGAGAGTCTGGAAGGAGCTATTTTCATCACATTCAGCTCTTCAAGTTATACAAGCCTCCACAGGTAACGCTAGTGGAAAATAATCATTAGAGACATCCTATGGGAACTGAAATTCCAAAGCAGGGGCTAATTAGCCATCCTTAGAGTATTACCTATTGTTCTGTTGCTAACTTTGTCTTGGAGAGATTCCAAAACTTGAAGACCTAGGATATAAATTTATTCTCTTATTAATATTTACAGTAATTGCAGTCCATGGCACAGTTAGATGTTAACTATATTCTTCCCTGACTGTAAAGTGTGTGAATGTCTGTGTGTCTGTGTGTGTGTGTAATTGAATAAGGGCAAAGAAGATTAAAAAAAAAAAAGAAAAAAACAAAAAACCTTGACTGTCTCTGTAATCTCAAACCGAATGCCCCTTTTGAATTTCTTAACACCAAATTAAATCTTCTGTTCTTTGTTTTTTTGATCTAAATAGAACCAGCAGCCAAAGGCGATGAAAATCTGCAAGATAAGTTATTCTGGTTTCCAGTAAGGTTGCGGATACTATGAAACTCACAAGAGAGACCGGTTCTGCATACCACAAATTCTGAAGAACATTAAAGCATTAGGGCTTTCTCAGAAAATTTGGAAGTGCCTAAGTTACCATTTGAATGCCTATTGAATCATTTCAAATCCTTGAAAAGGCAATTTTGAAGGAGGTTAAAGGAGGATAAATATTAATAATGTAGTCCATAGCTTCAACTGGAGCGATTTAAGCACTGAATAAACCAATACAGTTTAAGCTAGCTCATTAGTAAAAGGGACAACTGAAAATTGAAGAAAAAAGTTAGAGCAACATGGTTTTTTTTGGCTACACTACACCAGTCAGAAGTGTCTTCAATAACAGCTAAAATAGATAGCTGTCTTTGAGTATAATTTGAGAGGAAGTTGGAAAGCTACAGGGCCCCAAAATAGCTCTACTATGATCTTGCCACTTATGCCAAATTCTGGGATTTAACAATCTTTGAAAGAAGCAGCCTGTAACATTTATTCCAAGTGAATTTATCAAATCCTATTGAAACCAAAATTAATTTGGGAATGAGTAGAAATATTTTGAACACCTAAAGAGTTGAGAAGAAAGAGAGCAGTCAAGAAGATGTGATTGGCAACTCACCTAAAGTAAAAGAATGGACAGGATTAGGAGATTGAGAAGCCACCAAAACTAAAAAGATTCTGGCACCAGTATCATACTTAATTCTTAAAAAACAACAACTATTAAATCTAGGAAATTCCAAATGCCAACAACATTCCATTTTGTTTTTTGAACTAATTCACTGAGCTTACTGTATTGTGTCCTCTGCCCATGTTTTGCCTTCCAATCAGGTATTCCACAACAAGTGAATATTTTGACAGATGAACTGCATTGAGAGGGGTCATAGACAAATCCTAAATATCTCCTGCTTTACAATTTCACCAGCAGACTCCAGTTTCAAGTAAAAAGAGACTCCTAGTGATATAGAGACCAAAAGCATGTAAAGGTACTGTACCCAAAAAAAAAAAAAAGGAAGTTTTGCCTTTTTGTAATGTAAGAGGAATCAGATAAAGTCCTAATCCTCAGTCTCCCCTCCTTCTATATTAAGTATCTGACATTCCATGGGCCCCTTCTGCTGGAGATATTAGGCAAACCAGGGTAGTATTAATGAGGGCAGGAAGAGCTTGACTATTGAGAAAACTTGGTGTACTAGTCCGTTTACATGCTGTCAATAAAGACATACCTGAGACTGGGTAACTTATAAAGAAAAAGAGGTTTAATGGACTCACGGTTCCACGTGGCTGAGGAGGCCTCACCATCATGGCAAAAGGTGAAAGGCCCGTCTTACATGGCAGCAAGCAAGAGAGAGAATGAGAGCCAAGCAAAAGGGGTTTCCACATATAAAGCAATCAGATCTCATGAGACTTATTCACTACTATGGGAACAGTATGGGGGGAAAACTCCCTCGTGATTCATTTATCCACCACCAGGTTCCTCCCACAACATGTGAGAATTATAGGAGGAACAATTCAAGACACAGTGGGTGGGGACACAGTCAAACCATATCACTTGGTAAACTCCAAGTGCAAACATGACACCTCTTCAGAACCAATAATCCCCAAACTTGCCTAGACCTTGTAATCACTCAAGAGAGCTCTGCTCTGGATCTGTCGAGTCAGAATTTCCTCCACAGAAATTCTGGTCAGGCTCTTTTTAATAAATTCTTTAGAGGATCCTTCTGCTCAGCCTGGCGCTTTTCTGTGGTCTGACAGTCGGGAGCCACTGTTCTTTATTCTGTATTTTGTTCTGGGTCTTTTATGTCTCAAGTCATAAATCATATTCCCATGAGCACTTTCAGCAACTTTTAGACTCTATTCTTTCGTTTCTTCTAAATTCTCATTTCCTCAATGCTGTTTGCCTGTCGTAGGGATCTTATTCCCAACCCACACACATTTTCTGCGGTTTTCAAGTGTATTTTGTAAAAAGGACTCAATACGTGCTAGTTAACTGAAGCTGAATCCCCCAGTAGCACCACAAATGCCTCTCCAGCAAAGCCCATGGGGTTACTGGTACCGAGTTTTAAACAGAAGGTCAAATATCATGTCAGAAAATCAGAAGCTAGTGATATCTGTTTGTAAGATTCATGGCAGAACAGTAAAAATCAAGTATTGGGTAAGGAGATCTAGGCTCCAATTCAATCTTTTGTACTGATTTGTCGAACAACTTGAATAAGTTATTTAATCTCTCAGATTCTAAATGTCTTCATTTGCCACTTGAGATCTTTCTCATTTGCTTTATCTGCATCTAAGGGGTCCTTGAGGGTCAAATTAGTAGTGCTGCACAATTGTAAGGCACTGTCATCAATCCAAGAAACAGCTTCTAACATCCACTTTTTTAACCTTTAGGTCAAAATTTTTTCTTGTTGCTTTGCCACCTTCTAACTCTCAGTGCTCCTTCTCATCTGTGAAGATGGAGAAGGATCTGGCATGCTGCAGAATTATGTTATCCTTAAGAACCTGGGTAACGGAAAGGAAATAACACAATTTCTACTTTTTTCTCCTTGTTTTAGTTTCCTAGGACTATTATAATAAATGAGCAGAAATTCGTGGCTTAAAACAACTAAAATGCTTTCTCTCACAGTGCTGCAAGACAGCAGTCTGAAATCTGGGGGTTGACCCAGTCGCACTCCCTCCAAAGCGGCTCAGGTGAAATCCTTCCTTTTCTCCTCTAGTTGGTGGTGGCTGTCAGCCATACTTTATGTTCTTTGATTTGGGGCAGCTTAATTCAAATTTCTGCCCTCATCTTTCCATGGCTGTCTTCTGTCTGTGTGTATTTGTATCCACATTGCTCTCCTCTTATAAAGACCCCAGTCATTGGATTAGGGTTGGCCTTAATCCCTTGTAACCTCACCTTAACTTAATTACATCAGCAAAGATCCTACTTGGAAATGAAGTTATGAAGCAGGAGAATAGGGTCTGGAAGCAGAGAACCTAAGGGCTTCCTAGAACTAAATCTAAGGGAAAAACCCCAACTTTCGAAGTCCAACTAAATGACTTCCCAACTCTACTTCAGCTATGATGGGAACATCCTCTTCATTTGCATAGGATGTACAACAAGTAAATAACTTTATAACTTCACTTCAGCCTCTTCATTTACATAGGGTATACACCAAATAACCATGTGAAACCTGTAGAGGGCATTTAAATCCCAGAAAATACTGTAACTGGGCTCTTGAGCCACTTGCTCAGGTCCACTCCCACCCTATGGAGCGTGCTTTCGTTTTTCAATAAATCTCTGCTTTTGTTGCTTCATTCTTTACTTGCTTTGTCTGTGCGTTTTGTCCAATTCTTTGATCAAAACGCCAAGAACCTGGACACCATCCACTGGTAACAGTTATGCAAGCAGATTTCAGGTGGACATGCTTTAGAGAGACTATTCAACCCAATACATTTCTGTGGATTGTTATTTTCTCTTTTCTTGGCCCTACTTTATAACAGATTTTTCAAAGCAAAACTTTGAATTTCTCATTAGAAAGCATACAAATTAGGAAGCATCATCCATCTCTTTTATTTTAGTATGAAAATGAATCATGGCAGAAAGCTAGAGCTAGAGGGTTTAAATCTACATTAAAAGAAGCAATCAGCTGTGATTGGAGGGGATGGAAAAGCCTTAGTACTACTGAAGGGGGTGTGGAAACACAACTATTGAAATTTACAACCATGAAAGCTGGGGGATAATTTCTACCTACATTAAAATATTTGAATAAAGATCATGAAACAACGTGAAATTACAAAGTTATCTGGTGAATATCACCTGTGAAGACAGGAAATCTAAATCAACTCATCTGAAAATAAATCTATATATCAATAAAACAGTTTTTATAGTTCTAACAGATACACACATAATTATTGTAATAGTATATGTGTGTATATTTTATATATATTAAAGATGTATATAACATATAATACATGGATATATGTAAGTATATATTTCTTATACACACACACACACACACACACACACACACACACACACAAACACACACAATTACCTCAAGTTCAGTTTCTTTTTCTTATATACAGAACCAGGCTGGAGGGCAATGGTGTGATCTGGGCTCACTCCAATTTCCACCACCCAGGTTCAAGCAATTCTCCTGCCTCAGCCTCTGGAGCAGCTGGGATTACAGGAACCCACCAGCACTCCCAGCTACTTTTGTGTATTTTTAGTAGAGATGGGGTTTCACTATGTTGGCCAGGCTGGTCTCAAACTGCTGACCTCAAGTGATCCACTCGCCTCAGCCTCCCAAAGTGCTGGAATGCTAAAACCATATTTTTAATGACAATATAATGGCAGAGTCTATTGTTACATTGGAAAACCCCTCCTTACATATAGCTTTTCAGTTTCAGTTCCTGGAGTTTTAACAAATGTGTGGTGTATGTTTCTCTATTTCATTGTAAAATATGCTATAACAGGTAGAAGAAATTGGTGGTATGACGTATTAGTTTGCACTGCATGAAATTGATTACATTCAAAAATTTTTATCTACCAGAAAGTTAAATTCATGTTTTTCAAATCAATATAAATAAATAAATAAACTAAAATAAGAAAATAATACCTCTCAGGGGAAATTCACCACAAACAAATTTGCCAAGTGTCCTTTTCTGATAGTGTACTAGAGTGTTTTATTAATATGTGGAAAAGGCATTCAACATTAATTTATTGAATACTTATTGAGGATTTTTAAAGTTCAGAACACCAGGAGATGTACAGAACATGTAAAACAGGTGTTTATACCCTCAAATCACTTGGAATCCAATTGGAGTGAAAGCCAACATAGCCAAAAAATTGTTTTAACATTCAAATGACATTTACAGAACCTTTAGGATACTTCGAGTGCTGTACTAGGCTCTGAGAGGCAATAGTGAGCAAAACATAAAACATCATATTCTGGAAGTTCAGACTGACCTTAGTTACATAAACTCAAAACTTATCTATCAAGATCAATACTTCAAAAAATGCAGTGTTAAAGGAACTTAAAGAAGTTCTGATATAATTCTTCAGACTTCAACTAACTGAAGGTTGGGTAAGAATTAGCTAGATTAAGCTGTGTGAGTGTGTTATGGATATGGGCAGGAGACAGGGAAATATTGGATGGAAGAGAGCAGCACTCCTGGCGAGGGTTCCACCCTCAAGCCTAGACCTACAACCCAAAGTGAGAACTATCCCTGTTTTCCTACACGAATCCTGCCTTTTGGCCCACCCCACCCTTTATCCTGTCCCCATAAGAATCCCAAACCTCAGACTGAGTAGACACACACACACCCACGCACACAAGAGAGAAGTGTCTCAACATCAAGAGGAGAAGCAGGAGCTGGACGTAAAAGACTATGGTCAGGGAAGTGTCAGCCGGGGATGGCCAGACTCCAGGATAAGATGATCTTCCCACTCTATCCCCTTTACAGTTCCCCTTCCCACTGAGAGCAACTTCCACAACTAATAAAGTCCTCCACATTCACCACCCTCCAATTCATTCATGTGACCTGATTCTACCTAGATGCCTGACAAGAACTCGGGTACCAAGAGGGCAGGATGTAAAATGCTGTCATCTGCTCCTCCACTCAGCTGGTTAACACTTAACCATCTGTGGATGACACATGCTAAAAGAGCACTGATTGTAACACATGCCCTGTGTGGTTCGGAGCGGGGGGAGTCGCAGACACTGCTTCCCAGATGGCAGAGCTAAAAGAGCATTGTAACACGACTGGACGTTGCCGTGGGGCCCTCACAGAGCCCACTTCCACCAGAGAGGAGCCATTGCCTGGTTCCAGCATTCATTCCCTTGGGTTCCCACACACATCCACTCGTGTGCTCCCTGCCAAAAGAGGTTGAGTGCAGAGGCTGGGTAAATGAGCCACCTGCTTCACAAGTCCTGCAAAAGGATCAAGGGAACTATCCTGTTTCATTATTGTTGGTGGTGGAGATTTCTGTAAGGAGAAGTGTTCACTCCGGGAACTGTAAGAAGCAGAGTGTGGCTGAAGTGAGGGATGCAAGATGGCAATATCAGCAAACCCAGGCAAAGGAGGGCCTGGAAGGTTTCCTTAAGGGTGTTGGTCTTTCTCATGAAATCTCTCAGAAACCATTAAATACTCAAGCAGAAGGCCTGGAAATCCAATTTGCATTTTAAAGATGTCTTTCCCAGCAGCACAGAAGCAAAAGTGGATTAGAGGATAGATGGAAGGCAGGGTATAGGCTAGAGGTTTTTGCAGGAAACTCAGATAAATGTGGAGGCAGTAGGAATGAGGGTGATCTTGGAGATAGCAGGGACATGCATAGAGCACTGCTGAACCACAGAGCAGAGGTATATTTCCCAGAGTGACTGTGTATAGAAAGTAGGCTCAAAATCATGCCCCAAAAGAGTTGCAAAAGTTAAATGAAACTCTCACTGATCTGCAAATTCCTGTTATGCTATCACTTTGAATGGTACATGAGATTGAAGGAGAAGTTGAGACTAGGCAAGCATTCACACTGTTCCCCCAACTGTGTGTATTTACAAATGATTTTATCATTATGGGCCTGTTTCCTAATTCGAAATATGAAAACATAATGCATTTTCTACTTCATAGGGATAATGTTTTAATCACATAACACAATGAAAAAGAAATTTGACCAAGGAATAAATATTGCAAAAATGTAAGTTATTAAATTTTTGGCATAAGTGTTGACAGCCTAACTTTCTAAAATATGGGAGGAAGGGAGAAAGTGGACTGAATATTGCTTCTACGATCAGAGAAAAAGATATTATTGTCTCCCTTTTCATTTTCTAACTTTAGAGATTTTAATTCTGAACATTTTGTAGAAAGCTCTATACCCTGTGGGTGCTAAATAATTACTTGTCAACTGACCTGTTATTAAATGTTACTTTTAGTCACCTTGAAGGGAGAATTTAAAGTAGGCCACAGAAGGACAGTCTTGATAACTTAATGGATCTTAAAATTTCTCTGAGTCTGCTGTATTACATTTGAATTCATAAGCTCTAGCATCTTAATTTCTTTAGAAAGAAGCTAGTGCTCTGTGAGTTTTTCTGCAATAAAAAATTTTGAAAAAAAATATATTTCAAAGGAACAATTATTTCTTTCCAAGGGAACAATGATTACTTTCACAGGATGACCTTTTCTTCAAACACCTCTGGATGGTAAAACTTCTTAAGTTTTAGGGGGGAAATAAATTCTGTAGAACAGTGTCCGTATCACCTTTTCCAAACAAAAGACAGAAAAAGAGATAATTTGAAAAAGTGATACAAGAAAAAAACCCAGATTTCAAGGCCAGATCTTACAGAGTCTCTGCACATAGAACATTTAGTCTCACCAATTCATGAAAAGGGTAGATTCTGTTTTACAGTGGTACTCTGAGTACTAAAGTCTCCAGGTAACTGACACTACAGTTCTCAGAACTGTGTGATGAGCTGGATTGAGTCAGGTGATATATCCTTCCTTCTGGATATAATGAAACTTCCTGTTTAAAAGAAGAACAATGATATGTAACCTTTGGTTTAATGGGGTCTCATGTACTTGGCTTCCAAAAAGCCAATGACCAAGTAGAATCAGGAACAGCTCATCAACTGTTTAGATGCTTGCTTTTCCTAGCACCAAACTCAGGATGACTTGTCATCATCTGATATGAATGCATTTTGTAGATTCTGGCAGCTTCCAAATATCAGACACATATCTACTGTTTTCAACGATCCTGTCATTAGGATCAGGCCTTTGTAATTGGACAGAGATGGAGGAGATACCTGGATAACCACCTACACCAGCAATAAAATTTTACTTAAATTCTCTAAAACTCAGTTTCTTCATCTGAGAGGTGGGGATATTAATGATGTCAAACCTATATGTTTATTACCAGAATTAAAAAAGCAAAGCTTTCTAGGCACATGGAAGCACCCGATACATGTGGGCTATTGTTCTGGGTCCTCTATCTTTGTCTTGTGCATGGCTGTCTTCCAGTGTCTTCATATAGCCTTTCCTCTGCCTCCACTTGTGTCCTTATCTCCTTTTATAAGGACAGTAATCATATTGGACTAGTTCCCACCCATAATGCCACCACTTTCTTTCTTAATCACCCCTTTAAATCCCTATCTCTAAATAATAGTCACATTCTGGAGTTTAGGGTTTTCATGTAGGAATTTTGAAGGAACACAGTTCAACCCATAGCAAAGTTTCATAAGACCAAAATTAAGGTGTTAGTTGATACTGCTAGTCTCTTGGGGTCCTTTTTGAAACTCATCGGTTGTGGACACAATTCATTTTGGATTAGGCTAAGTTGTTGGAAAGAAAAAGATAATACAATTTAACGTTAGATAGATATAGATATAATGTGTACAAAAATGTAACATATATAATTTATAAACATAAGGTTATATGTATATAAAATATACCTACCTCTGAAATATACCTTTTTAGACAATTTGGAATATTTTATTTTTATTCTTTTTATTGAATGGGGTTTCACTTCATTTGCCAGGCTGGCCTAGAACTACAGGGCTTAAGCAATCCTCCTTAGCCTCCCAAATAGCTGAGACTAAAGGTATGTGCCACCATATCCACCTTAGAAACTTAAAAAAAAAAAAAAAACACGTTTTCTTTTTAATTAAGAAGCTACTAGGATGATTTGTAGAATAAGACAGAATTCAGACTCTGGAATGAATCATATATATATATTTTAGATCACACACGTTTTCATAAACACAAAATAAGTCTTCAATGGACCTTGACACTAATCTCTCTGGGTTCTCCTCCCTACTGAATTTTTATATCTCTTAACCAGTCTGTCCAAAAAAAAAATTAATAATGATCTTTATCTTGGTGCAGCACACACTATTCTTCTGTTTGGAGTAGCGACATTTAAATGACATTATGTCATAAGCCTTTCTCTGAAATTGTACACTTCCTCAATAATTATCAAGTATTTATGTCAGTTCTTAGTTATAGAATTTTTGCATCGCATTCTGCTATGTGATGTAAAAATGCCTTTAAACTCAATAAGTACTCAGTGAAAGAAACGTGTATGTGACAGTACAGGGCTCTCTCTCTTTCTCTGTTTCTATTAATTTTTGTTCTTCCTGTTGAATGCACACTCCATGTTCCCAATTCTGTTGTGTCTGGCTTGATCAGAAATCCTCACATACTGAGCTAAAGAGAGACATCACTTCCTATTTGTGATTGGGCAAATGCAAAGAAAAATTATCATTTCTTGAGATTAATGGTAAATATTTCCTGTTCCCTGCTCTATAGGCCCATAGCTTCTCAGATCAAGAGCAACTATTTAGCAACTGTATTTTCTTTAAGTTGATGAGGTTGGTCAAGCGGTATTTCTTATGATACTTGAATATCATAATATTACTGAATTAAACTGTGATTGAGTTAAAATAATGTTAAGAAAACCTCTACTAGTAGACTTCTTAGTTCTTGGTATCTTTCTTCCTTAGTCTGCTCATTCTCTAGTCTACTCAAATTTCTTTTTCATTTCCTCCTGATTTTTTGTTCATTTCTTTTGATTATACATTCAAACGTGTTCCTATTACGCATTTTGAGAAAATCTGAAAGTAAGTTGATGTAATTGCAAACAATTTCAGACAGTATGGATTTGAAATCTTGACTGCAAATGTATTAGATGCATTTAAGTTCTAATACAGAGATGATTTTATTCTATATTCACTAAGTGGAATTAGCTTTAATCTTGTTAGACAAAGTTTATAAGATGTCATTGTTTTCAATGAGGCTCCTGCCCTAGGTCTTAGCACCTAAGTTTGACTCCAGATCAAACCAAAACAGAGTAACTTTTGTGAAGTGTCATGTAATCAAACTGAATTTTGAAATTAGCTTGTTTTTGAAAAAGCAGATTCCAGTGAATCAGAGTCAGCACAATTAGGCACTTTCCTTTGTTTTAAGCCTATAAGGAAAGTAACTTTGACACGACCAATTTGCTTGTTCCTTGTTTCTGTTTTCTTTAGCTACTTTCTGGCTATAAAACAAAACTTTTCTGCTCAACTTATTGTAATACTCATTCTACTTTGTAGAAAGAGCTGTTGCCCAATTCCAGAATCACAAATAAAAGTCAACCAAATCTTTAGATTTGTGATTTTGTCTTTTGATAGTCAATGTAACTAGTCGTAAGAAATTTGTGCATGTCTAAATTAATTTTCAATAATTTTGAGAAGCAACTACGCAGATTTTGTTTATTCAACCAGAAACTTGTAATACACTTTCTGCAGAAAATATCAAATCAAGAGCTATAACTTTATTATTACATAGCAATAAATTCTTTGTATCAGATTCTTGCTTAAAAATACAATGTAAAAAATGCAAGCTTAGAGGTGTGGAAAACTAAGTGGATTTGATAGGCTTTAGTTTTTAAAAAAGTTTATTATTTTAATGTAACATTTTACAACATTCCATGGGCCACCTGCATCAGAGTCACTTGAGCTGATTACTTTTTGTTCAGTTTTATTTTTTTAACTCAGATATATGTGGCCTCTGACATAGTGAATCAGAATTCTGTGAGAGAGACCCTTATTGAAGAATTTTCAGTGAGTTCATTAAGTCATTCAGCAAACATCTCAGTGTCTACTATGTAATATCCATTGTTATAGGACCAGTGAGACAACCACAACTGCTACCTGTCACAGAAAACTGTATTCTATTTGATGGGAGACAAGCAAAGAACAAGTTAATTTAAAAATAATTATGATGTTTGATGTGGTAAGTGCTACCGATAAAAATAAGGCACCTCAAAGGATTAGGGACTCCAATTAGGAAGAGGAGGAGTAAGAGATTTCAATTTCAAATAAAATAATAAAGTAATGTATCATAGAGACAAGGCATGAAGGAGGAGAGGGCAAAATTCAGTAAGATATGTAAAGGGAAGAACTTGCAAGGCATAAGGAACGAGAGTTGGGATGAGAGAAGCCTAATAATATCTGAATAAGAGCAAGAATACTAGGGTAGCTGAAGTGGGCTGAATACAGCAGAGACAGTATTGCTGGGCCCACAATAGAGTGAATTTTGCAGACATATTGCCTGATGACAACCACTCACTTGCTTTGTGAACTCTGGCAAGCTTCATAATTGCTCCATATCTCAAATACTTCATCTATAAAAAGGGAAAAATAATGTATCTACCTTATTGGGTTGTTATGAATGTTTAATATTTGTAACTGCTTGGTACTCATAAAAATATAGAATAACAGAAGATGAGTTCCAAAAGGTAAGAGGTATCCAATTTGTAGAATATTTAATTTCTCTCTGAGTTGAAAACCCAATATAGGTTTGAGTTGAGAAATGGTGGGAACCAAAATACATATTAAGTAGGACAAATGTTTGTATTTTGTTTTATTATTAAGGAATTCCTTGGAAAGAACACCTTGAACTTTAGATCCAACATGTCATTTATTTTATTGTTATGGCCTTCAACAGCTGAACAACAAAAATCTCCTGTGTTTAAAACACCCTCAGGTATTTCCAAGTTTAGTGTATGCTCTAGCACCTGTTATTCTGGTCATGAATAGTAGAGCACCACTCATACTTTCCCTGTTGCCACAACCTAACACAATTCTATTATTTCCAAAGTTCTTGACCTGCACTTTCTTGTCCGTATTACAAGATATATATGTTTGTCCAGCTTATCTCACTGTGTTACTTGAATGTCAGCAGAGATAAAATATACATTAGCTCATTGAAAATGGTAAAACTCTGTAAAAGCAAATGTTTAATAACCCATGGTGTTGTTCTGACCTTTTTAAGTTTTATAGCACTGGGCCAATTACAGCAGGTCCCCAAATTACAGTAGTTCAACTTACAATTTTTTTAAAAGACAAGTTTTCACTCCATTGCCCAGGCTGCATTTACAATTGTTTTGACATTAAGATGGTGTGAAAGAAATATACATTCAGTTGGTGCTATTCCTTTCTGTTTGTTAGTTTTCCTTCTAACAGTCAGGCCCTTCTGCTGCAGGTCTGCTGGAGTTCGGTGGAGGTCCACTCCAGACCTTGTTTGCCTGGGTATCACCAGCAGAGGCTACAGAACAGCAAAGATTGCTGCCTGTTCCTTCCTCTGGAAGCTTTGTCCCAGAGGGGCACCTGCCAGATGCCAGCTGGAGCTCTCCTATATGAGGTGTCTGTCAATCCCTGCTGGGAGGTGCCTCCCAGTCAGAAGGCATGGGGGTCAGGGACCAACTTGAGAAGGCAGTCAGTCCCTTAGCAGGGCTCAAGCACTTTGCTGGGAGATCCACTGCTCTCTTCAGAGCCAGCATGCAGGAACATTTAAGTCTGCTGAAGCTGTGCCACAGCTGCCACTTCCCAAGGTGCTCTGTCCCAGATGGGAGTTTTATCTATAAGTCCCTGACTCGGGCTGCTGGCTTTCCTTCAGAGATGCCCTGCCCAGAGAGGAGAAATCTAGAGAGGCAGTCTGGCTACAGCAGCTTTGCCAAGCTATGGTGGGCTCCATCCAGTCCAAACTTCCCTGTGGCTTTGTTTACACTGTGAGGGTCAAAGCGCCTACTCAAGCCTCAGTAATGCCACTTGGCTCCGTTGCTTCAGTCTCCTTTCCAGAAGAGAATGGTTCTGTCTTGCTGGTGTTTCAGGCACCACTAGAGTATGAAAAAAAAAAAAAAAAAAAAAATCCGCAGCTAGCTTGGTGTCTGACCAGATGACTGCCTAGTTTTGTGCTTGAAACACAGGACCCTGGTGGTGTAGGCACCTGAAAGAATCTCCTGGTCTGCAGGTTGCAAAGACCATGAGAAGCATAGTATCTGGGCCGGACTGCATTGTTCCTCATGGCAAGGTCCTTCACAGCTTCCCTTGACTAGGGGAGGGAGTTCCCCAACCCCTTGTGTTTTCTGGGTGAGGCGATGCCCTTTCCTGCTTCAGCTAGCTCTCCATGGGCTGCACTCAATGTCTAACCAGTCTCAATGGGATGAGCTGCAGGCCAGAGCTGTTTCTATCTGGCCATCTTATTTATTTATTTATTTTTTTTGAGTTGGAGTTTCACTCTTGTCACCCAGGCTGGAATGCAATGGCATGATCTTGGCTCACTGCAACCTCTACCTCCTGAGTTCAAGAGATACTCCTGCCTCAGCCTCCTGAGTAGCTGGAATTAAAGGTGTGGATCACCATGCATGGCTAATTTTGTGTTTTTAGTAGAGGTGGGGTTTCACCATGTTAGTCACTGTGCTGGTCTCACGCAAAACCCCATCTGAAGGTCACCTGCATCAAAGACCAAAGGTAGATAAATCCATGAAGATAAGGAAAAACCAGTGCAAAAAAGCTGAAAATTCCAAAAAACCAGATTCCTTGTTTTCCTCCAAAATATCACAACTCCTTGCCAGCAAGGGAATAAAACTGGATCGAGAATGAGTTTGATAAATTGAGAGTAGTAGGCTTCAGACGGTGGGTAATAAACTCCTCCAAGCTAAAGGAGCATGTCCTAACCCAATGCAAGGAAGTTAAGAACCTTGAAAAAAGGTTAGAGGAATTGCTAGGGAGAATAACTAGTTTAGAGAAGAACATAAATGACCTGATGGAGCTGAAAAACATAGCACAAGAACTTAGTAAGCATACACAAGTATCAATAGCCAAATTGATCAAGCAGAAGAAAGAATATCAGAGATTGAAGATCAACTTAATGAAATAAAGTATGAAGACAAAATTAGGAAAAAAAAGAAAAAGATCAAACAAAGCCTCCAAGAAATATGAGACTATGTTAAAAGACCAAACCTACATTTGATTGGTGTACCTGAAAATGATGGGGAGAATGGAAGTAAGTTGGAAAACACTCTTCAGGATATTACCTAGAACTTCCCCAACCTAGCAAGGCAGGCTAACATTCAAATTCAGGAACTACAGAGAACACAACAAAGATACTCCTCAAGAAGAGCAACCTGAACACACATAATCATCAGATTTGTCAAGGCTAAAATGAAGGAAAAAACATTAAGGGCAGCCAGAGAGAAGTGCAGCCCACTGAGCTAATGGCGGATCTGTCTGCAGAAACCCTACAAGCCAGACGAAAGTGGGGGTCAATATGCCACATTCTTAAAGAAGAGAATTTTCAACACAGAATTTCATATCCAGCAAAACTAACCTTCATATGTGAAGAAGAAATAAAATCCGTTACAAGCAAGCAAATGCTGAGAGATTTTATCAACATCAGACCTGCCTTACAAGAGATCCTGAAGGAAGCACTAAATATGGAAAGGGAAAACTGATACCAGCCACTGCAAAAACACAGCAAATTGTAATTTGTAAAGACCATCCACACTATGAAGAAATTGATTCAACTAATGGGCAAAACAACCAGCCAGCATCATAACGACAGGATCAAATTCACACAGAACAATATTAACCTTAAATGTAAGTGGGCTATATGCCCCAATTAAAAGGCATAGACTGGCAAATTGGATAAAGAGTCAAGACTCATGAGTGTGCTGTATTCAGGAGCCCCATCTCACTTGCAAAGACACACATAGGCTCAAAATAAAGGGATGGAGGAATATTTACCAAGCAAAGGAAAGCAAAATAAGGTGAGGTTGCAATCCTAGTCTCTGATAAAACAGGCTTTAAACCAACAATTATCAAAAAAGACAAAGAAGGGCATTACATAATGGTGAAGGAATCAATGTAACAAGATCTAACTATCCTAAATATATATGCATCCAATACTAAAGCACCCAATACTAAAGCACCCAAATTCATAAAGCAAGTTCTTAGAGACTTACAAAGAGATTTAGACTCCCACACAATAACAGTGGGAGACTTTATCACCCCACTGTTAATATTAGACAGATCAATGAGACAGAAAATTAGCAAGGATATTCAGGACTTGAACTCAGCTCTGGACCAAGTGGACATAATAGACATCTACAGAACTCTCCACTTCAAATCAGTAGAATATACTTTCTTCTCAGTGCATCACAGTTATTCTAAAGTTGACCACATAATTGAAAGTAAAACACTCATCAGCAAATGCAAAAGAATGGAAGTCATAACAAGCAGTGTATCAGACCACAGTGCAATCAAGTTAGAACACAGGATTGAGAAACTCATTCAAAACCACACAACTACAAGGAAACTGAACAATCTGTTCCTAAATGACTACTAGGTAAATGATGAAATTAAGGCAGAAATAAGTAAGTTCTTTGAAACCAGTGAGAAGAAAGACACAATGTACCAGAATCTCTGGGACACAGCTAAACCAGTGTTTAGAGGGAAATTTAAAGCACTAAAAGCCCACAGGAGAAAGTGGAAAAGATCTAAAATTGACATCCTAACATCACAACTAAAAGAACTAGAGAAACAAGAGCAAACAAACTCAAAAGCTAACAGAAGACAAGAAATAACTAAGATCAGAGCAGAACTGAAGAAGATAAAGACATGAAAAACCCTTAAAAAATCAATGACTCCAGTAACTGGTTTTTCTTTTTCCTTTTTTTTTTTTTTTTTTTTAAAAATAGATAGACTGCTAGCCAGACTAATAAAGAAGAGAGAAGAATCAAATAGACACGATTAAAAATAATAAAGGGGAGATCACCACTGACCCCACAGAGATACAAACTACCATCAGAGAATACTACAAACACCTTTATGCCAAAACACCTCTACTGGAAAATCTAGAAGAAATGGATAAATTCCTGGAAATATACACCCTCTCAAGACTGAACCAGGAAGAAATCAAATCCCTGAGTAGACCAATAACAAGTTCTAAAATTGAGGCAGTAATTAATAGCCTACCAACCAAAAAAAGCCCAGGACCAGATGGATTCACAGCCAAATTCTACCAGAGGTATAAAAAGGAGCTGGTACCTTTCCTTCTTTAACTCTTCCAAACAATAGAAAAAGAGGGACTCCTCCCTAGCTCATTTTAGGAGGCCAGCATTTTCCTTATATCAAAGCAGAGACACAACAAAAAAAGAAAATTTCAGGGCAATATCCCTCATGAACATTAATGTGAAAATCCTCCATGAAATATGGGCACACTGAATCCAACAGCACGTCAAAAAGCTCATCCACCACAATCAGGTTGGTTTCATCCCTGGGATGCAAAGCCGGTTCAACATATGCAAATCAATAAAGGTAATTCATCACATAAACAGAACCAATTTCAAAAACCACATGATTATCTCAACAGGTGCAGAGGGCCTTCAACAAAATTCAATGCATGCTAAAAACTCTCAATAGACTAGGTACTGATGGAACATATCTCAAAATAATAAGAGCTGTTTTTTTGTTTGTTTGTTTCATACTCATTTAATATTTATATTTTCTTAATTAGTTGGCTCCTTTTTCATTGTAAAAGAACGCTTTATTTGGCATTCTTTGTGAAGTCTTCTTTGTTTGATATTGGTATAGTCAAAACTGTTTTCCTAGTATTTTCCATTACTTTACTTCCAATCTTAACGTGTTTTTGTGTTTTGAATGCATTTTGTTTTTTGTTTTTGTTTTTGGTAGACACAAATAGGTGGTTCTTGTTTTTTTATAACTCCAGTATGAAAATCTTTTCCTTGATTTGAAGTATTTAGTCTACTTACATTTAATTTAAATACTGGTAAGTTTGGATATAATTCCAGCCTTTTAGCATTTGATTTCTATTTGTCACAACTGTTTTTTTTCCCTCTGTTTCTATGACCCTGCCATTGTAAGAAATGACATATTTCTGGTGTTTCATTTTATCTCCTCTAATAGCATTTTAGAGCCATATCTTTTTGTAATTTTTGGTGTTATTTAGAGCGTGAATCTGTAACTCTCCATAGTTTACATTTGAAATCTATTCTATTACTTCACAAATAATTGAAGAACAATATAGGAATGGTGCTACATGTCCAATTAGCATTCCCCCACTTTTTATTTTATGTATTTTATTTCTATACCTCCTCTCAAATACGTTTCTTATTACTTTAAATAAATGCCTTTCATGAAATTAATATGTACAGTATATAAAGATGGAATAAAAGCTGTCTGATAACATATGTACTTTTTCTAGTGTTCTTTCTTTGCATAGAAGTTGGTTTCCATCTATCATTTCCATATCCTGAAAAACTTTCTTAGATAGTTTGTATAGAATAGTTCTGGTTTTGACAAGTTTTCTCACCTATTATTTATCTGAAACAACTTTATTATTCACTTTTGAATAATATTTTTATTGAACCTATAAGAGCTGTTTTTGACAAGCCCACAGCCAATATCACACTGAATGGGCAAAAGCTGGAAGCATTTCCTTTGAAAATTGTCACAAGACAAGGATACCCTCTCTCACCACTCCTATTCAGCATAGTACTGGAAGTTCTGGTCAGAGCAATCAGGCAAGAGAAAGAAACAAAGGGCATTCAAATAGGAAGAGAGAAAGTCAAATTGTCTGTTTACAGATGATCTGATGGTATATTTAGAAAACCCTATCATCTCAGCCCGAAATCTCCTTAAACAGATAAGCAACTTTAGCAAAGTACCAGGATACAAAATTAATGTGCAAAAATTACAAGCATTCCTATACGACAATAATAGACAGATAGCCAAATTATGAGTGAACTCCCATTTGCAACTGCTACAAAGAGAATAAAATAACTAGGAATACAACTTACAAGGGATGGGAAGGACCTCTTCAAGGAGAACTACAAATCACTGCTTGAGGAAATAAGAGAGGACACAAACAAATGGAAAAGCACTCCATGCTCATGGATAGGAAGAATCAATATCGTGAAAATGACCATACTGCCCAAAGTAATTTGTAGATTCAATGGTTTCCCCATCAAGTTACCATTAATTTTCTTCACAGAACTAGAAAAAAACTACTTTAAATTTCATATGGAACCCAAAAGAGCCTATATAGCCAAGACAATCCTAAGCAAAAAGAATAAAGCTGGAGTCATCACGCTACTTGTCTTTGAACTATACTATAAGGCATCATGCTACCTGACTTCAAACTATATTACAAGCATTTCAGGGCCTCTGAGTAACCAAAACAGCATGGTACTGGTACCAAAACAGATATATAGACCAATGGAACAGAATAGAATCCTCAAAAATAGAACCTGAAATACCATTTGACCCAGCAATCCCATTGCTGGGTATACACCCAAAGGATTATAAATCATTCCACTATAAAGACACATGCACACATATATTTATTGCAGCACTATTCACAACAGCAAAGACTTGGAACCAACACAAATGCCCATCAACTATAGACTGGCTACAGAAAACGTAGCACATATATACCATGGAATACTATGCAGCTATAAAAAAAGATGAGTTTATGTCCTTTGCAGGGATATGGATGAAGCTGGAAAACATCATTCTCAGCAAACTAACACAGGAACAGAAAACCAAACATGGCATGCTCCCACTCATAAATGGGAACTGAATAATGAGAACACATAGACACAGGGAGGGGAATATCACACACTGGAGCCTGTTGGGGGGTGGGGGGGTAGGGGAAAGATAGCATTAGGAGAAATACCAAATGTAGATGATATGTTGATGGGTGCAGCAAACCACCATGGCACATGTATACCTATGTAACCAACTTGCATATTCTGCACATCTAATTTAAAGAAAAGAAAAAGAAAAAGAAAGAAAAATACATTCAGTAAAAACTATGTTTCCAATACCCATACAACCATTCAATTTTTTTTAACTTTTTGTATTCAATAAATTTCATAAAACATTAAACTATTTTATAAAGTAGGACTTGTGTTCGATGAGTTTGCCCAACTACAGGTTAATATAAGTGTTCTGACCATGTTTAAAGTAGGCAAAACTAAGCTATGATTTTTGGTAGGCTAGGCCTATTAAATGCATTTTTAACTTACAGTATTTTCAGCTCACAATGGGTTTATCAAGATATAGTTCTGTCGTAAGTCATGGAAAACCTCTACTTTTATGTCACTTTTTAAAGTTTAAACAGAAAAACTCTGCTTATCATTTCACATACATGTTGCTGAGTTACCACTTAATCTATCATTGTTAGAAGTAGTCTATTTTTTCTAGAATATTAAAGAGTTAGACTGGTCCAATCACAAGGTATTTAAGCAATGCCTGTTACGCTTTATTTCAACAGTGTCTGCCTGTCAAGCTGGCTGGCTGTTCCTCCAGATTTGCAGTTTGCAAAAGTATTCATTCCTGCTTTCACTCATTTCCCCTCTTATTTTCAAAGAGGAATGGGGACAATTTCCTATTTGCTCACTTGTAAATTCACCTATTACCTACTTGTACTTTTGAAATGCTTTAATTGTGTCATTCACTATGCCAAATTCTCTTTTGATTTTAATTTTGTGAGTTACGAGTTAATCTGAGGGTTGCCATTTTGGATTTTGAATACCTAAACCAGTACCTCAACTGAGCACCCAGGTACCTAGACAACTATAGAATTGAGGTTGCCTGAAGCAAAGGCAAGCACAGCGTCGGGGATAGATATAGGAAGCCCTAAAATTGCAGATGGCTGCAAATAAAACTATTTGACCGAGAACTCATGCTCACTGGCACAAATTTATTTGCTAGTTTGGGGATGAGGATGAGATTGGGACTGGAAAGAAGTTAAGCATGTGGGTGATGCTTAGGTAATTCTCAGGATCTCTGAGTCTCAGAATTAAGGTTGGAGAATGAGCATACAATAAAATCATGTCAATGTTTAGCATAGGAGAATAAGTATGTGACTGTACACATTTAATTTAGTATTCTCAGATCTTTTTACCTTGACTATTCATTGAGAACTGGGCTGTATTCTCTCACCAAAAATGGATGTCCCCTCTGTTGAGTTACTAGTTTCCCACACGCCATTCTTTATGCTTTTTTTATTCTTTTATTTATTTTTTGTTTCTCATCAAAAAGCAATACAACTTTGGTTAAAAACAGCAAGCACTAGGAATTGCCAGCTGGATGCTCTACTTCTAGGCAATGACAATAAGAAGAGGCTGATGAACAAAAGCTCATGTTGCTGATGAGAAGCAATTAAGGGGGCAAATAAGGACAAGCATTCCATTTAAGACAGACAGGCACACAGAAACAAGAATGAGAGAGAGAAAGAGAGAAAGAGAGAGTGTACAAGAGAAAAAGAAAAAGAGAGAGAGATCACCAGACCATTCAGACTTCACAACACTGGCCTGTTTTCTTCCTTTCAAGTGCCTATAGATGTCAGGATTCCTGACATACTCAATGGAATTTTCCCCAGATCAATACCACCCTTCTAAAAATATCCAAGCCTAAAATAATGATGATGTCAAACACAGAAGTGGTTCTTAGCCCTGGGGATAAGAGGCCAGCATGGCCGTGGAGCTGCACAACAGCTTGTTAGAATGATGTCAGTAGTGGCATGATGGGGCCTGGAGACAGTGTCTGTGGGAATTCCAGCAGCAGGCTTCAACCCTTCTATCACAGGCACTTGCATATAAACTCATGAAACAGCACAGAAACTACATCTGTGCTCACAAATATCACTGCAACGATTATTGACATTGTACTTTCAAAATCTAATGTCTCCAAATTACTTGCTATCTCCACTCTTAATGAATTTAGGATTATTTTTTAGAATCACTCCTCTCAGGTTTCATCAGGTTCCCATAAGCAAATAGTGATCCTTTGGTGGAAAACAATACTGCTTTTACTTGCTGACCAAACCTGAAAAAGTCTTGTTATTTACAATATCGGTATCAGCAATGGGGAGGCAGTAAATACAAGGCTTAGGACAGCAAGCTCCAGGAGTCAGGAAGGCCCAAGTTCAAATTCCAACTCCATGGTTTACTGAATGTAACTCAGCCAAGCTACTTGACCTTGGTAAGCTTCAGTTTTTTCAATGATAAGAAAAGATAAACATAATATCTAAATAAGAGAGTTCTTCTTAGAAATTCATGAGGGGAAAAAGAAGCACATACAGTGACTGGCAAATAGCAAAGACTCAGAAAAGTTATGTGTTATCATAAATTCTTAAACTAAAGCATTCCTAAGCAACACAATTAAATGCTGAGTGGATTTGAATGAAGTGTTTCTTTCATTCATTATTGTAAAATTAAAAACATAAACAAGTAAAAACCAAGCTAAACTTTTCTTTCTCTTTTGGATGTTTTATTTTAATTTATAACTAAATCATTGCTCAAGACTAATTATATCCTTGATTTTAACTCCAGTTTAGTTGACGATGAAAGTAAAAAGAATTGCAGCACCTGGGATGGGGAGGATAAAATGGTTTATTATTTGGTGGAAGAAAAAAAAAGTAGAAAGTTATTTATAGCCATCAGTCAATAATTGCACAACTTTGAATCAGAAAGGATTGATTGGAAAGCAAGTTTTGAGATTTAATGAAGTAGAAGAATGCTAATTGCTGTAAGCACCCTGAGTTTGCCCTCACTGTTACCATCAGGTCATTTTTCAGGTATGTGTGTGTGCCTTAGCCTTCTGGTTTGGAAAATGATGCTGCTTTCCATTATTTACAAGGCATGGTTAATATCTAAAACCTACTTTACAAGTACTGACACTCTGGGGGTTTTGCAAAGTAAGAGAGTTTACAATGATAGGGAAGCGAAGTAATTTCAAAGACAGTTTCTACTACAATGTAGATGTCAACGTTATGCCAAATATACCCATTAACTGAAAATCCTGCTTTTGAATCAGCCTACTCAGGCTTGTGGCTTCGTCTGCATATGTGAATGTGTTTGTGTTCACTGCCAAGTGTGCTTTGAGTTGGTGAACACAGATGCCACAATGAAGGCTGAGATACCAGGTTTCTTTTTTTTAAAGTTACATTCTGAATTTCTGCCTGTTCCCCCTGTGTGTTTTATTCCTAATTAAAATGTTCATGTAAAAGGAAAGATGATTATGTGATTCCTTTACTGGCTGCAACTAAAGATTATGCTAGTATTCAGCTGGTGAACACCTCTGCTGGGCTTTGTATTCCTTTTAATGAACTTACACATTTCAAACAGGAAATACTAACAAGGTTCTTTGTTTCATTAACTACTGTCAAAAGAATGCACAAGAAAACAAGACTGCTCATTTCTGAATTTGCTTGTCTTATTCATGTTACTGCAGATGGGGGCTAAGAGGACCTTTGAAAATGAAGTACTCTTTGGAAATGAGTGAACTGAACTGAATTGCTCCCATCCACATGCACCCTCTCCCCAAAGCAAACTAGTTCACATAACAAAAGAATATCTCTGTTCAAAGACTAAGTCAATAAAAGCAAATATCCTTCATAACTCAAAATAAAAATTCCTTGGACCAGCTCTTTCATATTCTTAACTTTAAGACTGAGCATATAGGGATTGCCCATTTCTTAAGATCACCAGAAGGCAACATAAAACTTAACTGTCATCTGTATTTATGTAAATAAGAATATGTCACTTGTTACCAATTTCCCACCAGTCTCAATAATTATGTTTTGGAAAGTGCTTCTATTATTATCTATTGCTGTGTAATGAACTCCAGGACTCTGTTACCTAAAACAACAGTTATTTTACTTGTCCATGATTCTTTGGGCCAGGAGGGTAGACAGGGCTCAACCATGTGATTCATCTGCTTGTGTGGCGTCACTTGGATAGTTAAAAGTTCCAACATGGCTTAGTTTACACACCTAGCAGATGGTGCTGGTGATGGGCTGGCATTTCAGTCTGTGTTCTCCTTCACATGGCTCTTTGTCTTCTTCATAGCATGATAACTGGGTTTCAAGGAGGAGAATTCCATGAACGATGAGAGTAGTTACTTCCCTACAAACTAAGGAGCCAAAGAGTCCATGGAATCAAAATGTACACATACTCAAATTGAAAGACTCAAAGTAATATATATTATTTGTCTTAAAGGCTGGTTTTAATGGAAGAAATACATTGTTCAAAAATATCTTTTAAATTTCAGTATGAATACATTCTCCCCCTGAGATAGACTTTGAGGATGAGCTCACACACATTAGGCTTAGAATGTTGCCATCTTTCGGTAACATTGAGATGAGAAACAGCACAGCTAAAAAATAAGGGAGGTGGGGTGAGAAATTGTCTGACCAAGTATATGGCATGTGCCCAAAACAGAAAAAAACAATTCTCTTTGATCTTGTCTGGCAACTTGGTACCTGTGCACATTAGTCTACGTACAATCAGATAAGTCTGAATATTTTGCTTAGTACAGGTTTGACAAGCCAAGATGCTGCTAAAGATTCTTAGTGTTGATTCTACTATTACATCCAAATAGCATGACTAAACCTAGCAGAATCTAGGATATACTTTAAAAGATCCTCAACTCCCCTCCTTTCCTCCCCCTAAAAAATATGTGCATTCCATCTGTCTTAGTTTTAAAACCAAAGACATCTCTGGAAGGTTATGAAGTCTTTTTTATTTTTCCTTTTTAACTGGTGGGGAAATAAGCTGGTGTTAAGTGATTTGCTCAGATTTAACAATTAGAGACAGAATTTAGTTGAAACTCCCATCTCCTGTCTTTTTATAAAGTCATTTTTGTCTTCCCTCTACCATTGGCATATACACACCACAATTATTATATGCAATTAACTAAATTCCCAAGAGAACAAAAACTTATTTTTAATTAATTGATGATGCCAAGTTCAAGACATGTTAATGATGTTAATTACTAACCTTGCAGTAATACTTCTTAAGTCAGAGGTAAGGAGCTCTTTGTCTTGATGATAATTATAGCAAAGATCACTGAGGCTAGAAATACTGAGTTTAAAAACAAACTCTATTCATTCATTTTGTATCCTCCCTTTCACTGAATATTGACCCTTATTGTGAGGAAGAAAATGCAAGGAGAGGCATGTGGATACTGGGAAGCTGGAGAGCTCCTGCCCATTTAAAGGACTCTCATCTTCTGTGAATTGTCATGTGATCATAGGAGCCTAGGGTTGCAAGAGCTTTTGACATGTCAAGAAAAAAAACAGGAATCCGAATTTCTTTTTCATTCACACTCCATATTTTTTAAACATTAGCAATAATTTAGATTTAAAACAGTGTGGGGGCCAGTTCTCTGCAGGTGAAATAATAAAAGCAGAAAAACAAACTGGATACAAACATTTACAAGGGCATATAAAGTACCATGTATGAGGTTTGAGCTTCTCAAATAGCTTTTGCTTCTTTTATTTAGGTTAAGACAAGATAGAAGAAATATTTTCCTTGTTCCTTTTTATTGCTTTCTACGCACGAAAGCAAAATTCACGTGGAGACATAATATGTAAACTCAGAGATACAACATCCACATATAAAGACAAATAGCATGCGTGGTTTCTGTAGTGTAGATTTCATAGAGTGGTAGATTTCAGAAATGACTATAAATCCTTCCAGCTCTAAATGTGTGCATCTACATCCATTTGACACTTCTCCCATCATGAGGTAAAGTCTATTTCCCTGCCCTTGAATCTGGAATTGACCATTTGACTTGTTTGCTTATTGAGACATTTGCAAAAGTAATAGAAGTAGAGACTCTCTGAAGTGTTTGTGTACTGGGGCTCACTGGTCTTGCTATTCTGTGGAACTCTTCTGCCATCAGATGAATAAGCTCAGGCTGCCTTGAGGAAGACAGACCACATAGCAGGAGCATCTAGATATTGCAGCTGGCCCAGTGTCCCCAGGTGAGCCAGCTAAACTGCTGCTTTAGGCCATTTGAGCCAACTCAGGCCAGAAAAGCCACCAGGCTGACCCATGGAATTAAGAGAAATAACCAGCGTATGTAGTTTAAAGCTATTTTCAGAATCACATACTATTGAGGGAAGAGAGTAGGCTTTAATGAGGAATAGTTTTTCATTTCTTAGCTGTGTGATATGGAGAAGGGACTTGAGTTCTCCTAGGTTTTAGTTTACCCAGTGAAATTCTACATAATATATGTGAGTTAAATGACACACATGTATATCAATATCTAGCTATCCCTCTATTTATTTATCCATTTTTCATCTGTTCACCCATTCATCTTTGTATCTATGTATCCATCCATCCATCCATCCGGCCATCCATCCATCCATCCTTCTATTTAGTCATTTATCCATCTATGCATATATTGATGTATCAGTGTATCTATTTGTCCATCCATCTATCCATCCATCTTATCCCAGGAACCTACTCATGAAATATATGACCATTCTCCTTTGCTTTTTAAAAAATACTTTATAAGTAATGTTATTAATATAACCATGGTTTCCGCTTCCAAGGCACTTTCAGAGGTTTTTAAAAACCTCACTCTTTGCAACAGACTTGCTTGGTATATACAGTGTTCTTTAAGCAAATTAAGAAATATCAAAACTGAAGCTCAGAGAGTTATAGGAGTTAGTTTGACAAACAAAGCTAATGATGCTGGAAACATTTAAAAACAAGTGTATTGGCTTGTGCTTATTGAAGAATGCTGTTTTCTCTTTAGCACATAAGTGAAACAGTGACATAATTTTGGGTGAATTATTTATTCCAGAGTCAGACCTCCAGTGAAAATATTATAGTTTTTAAAAAATAGTTTTATATGGCAATTTTTTAATCTGCCAAAAGGCATATTTTCACAGATATTTTATATAAATACAATGAAAGACAAAGTGAAGATCTAAGGATATGATGCTAATTAAAATTGTAATATATTCCAGGAGTAATTTTTACTATATTTTTTCTCCATTTTTTAGTTATACGGTTAGGTAAGGATACATTTAATATTTTTAAGAGAGGAAACAAAAATTACTATTAAGCCTTTAGAAAATAGTTATTTCTTTTTTCTATTTTAAAACTAGCCATGATATATATCAAAGGTGTTATTCGTCTCACTCTTGATCCTTTGTGGGGTTTGATAGTCTCACCTTTCAAACGCTGCTTCCATTTTACCTTCCATTTGTCTTATCTCCCCTTTGCAACTCCATTACTCTGTGTCATTTTATATTCTTGTTCTCTCCCACTTCCCAGCTTCTCTCATGCCACTCCCTAAACATGAAAAATAGCTCTGCTAATCTTAACAAATCTTTTTCCTTCTTTGGTAGTAAAAACACCAAAACAAAAAACAAATAAAATGCTAAATGTGTCTTTTTTTGTATGCACAAGCTCCACATCAAGCTTACTGACCACTCTGCTCACCTGCTTAAATTATGACAAATATCCTCTTACCTTTCATATCTGTTTCTGACTGTAGACATTTTAGATCCCAGAGTTAATTTTTAAAATGATTATTTGTTGCATAATATTCTAGTATTGTGGTTTACGATTTATTTTTAATAAATGTACTTTCAGTTGGTAAAGTACCTTTTTTATCTTTCTTCATTCTTCCTCTCAAGGACATGTGGGAGTTTCTTATTATCACTCACATCTGGTCTTCAAGATTTAAAATTCAAACTATAAACTTGCTTAAAAAAACACACATGCATGCAAACACAGCTGTCTGTAGGTTTCTTTTGATCCCACTGTAAAAGAAGTTACATGTCATTTTCTTGATTTGAGGCTTTTCCAAGTGAGAGAACTAACAGATCCTGGACTTCTCACCCTCATCCTTTTCATCTTTCCTCCTTAGGGCACAGCATGTGTGAATATTGTGGGCAAAAAGACATTCTTTCATGCACTTAAGATTATGTTGCATTTTGGTGGAAAATAATTTGGACAAACTGAGGTATCCGTTTGCTTTTTGGGGCATCTTCTTAAAGACATCAAACTTGAGCCTGTTTCCAATTTGCTTTTCTTGCTCAGTGGTGTTTAAGGGAAGAGAGAGAATCATTATGTGAATTTATGATGTGATCAAACTAATTTCAGCTTCATTTTAGTGGCAGATGAAGGGTCTACATTTATGAACATATCAACGGGTACCATAGATAAACCTAAACAATTCAAGCTTTTTGAGTCAGTATCAAATAGCATGCATTTCTCCTCACTTATGAGCAAGGAATAAAGTTAGAACCACCAAATTCTATGTGGAGGAGATTAACACAAGTTAAATTAGGCTTGTCAAATCTCACAATCCCAGCATAGAGACAGGAAGAGAAAAATGCCAATAGTGTTCACATTTTGCTTAAAAGATAATTTCAATTTCTTCACATGCATTTTTCCCACAGATGCAAAAACACAGCAAAGCAGGAGTCCATATTTAAAATTTGCCCTCAATGATTTTTGAAGCCATGTATGTTGATTAATTTATTGAAAATTTATTTGCTTTAAAAGAAAGCTAATCATGATAAGCCACACACATTTCTATAGTTGGATAAATTACAAAACAGATTTCATGAATTTATAGGGCCCCTCGATTTTTGCTTTGTAATTCTTGTATTATTAAGTGGAATAACTCGGTTGTAAGTAAATGCGCTTGTTATGTTTTAGAAGATGGTTTGGTGTATTTTGGATGTCTAAGGCTGAGACAGCCTTTCAGATCTTGACTTACAGGTTAACAAAAAGTGTCCATTCTAGGCCTTATGCATAATTCTTTTTTCTTTTTTGAAAAATTAATGCCAAATTGAAAAATATATAAGATTTACTAAAGATGTTTTCCCTTGTTTTATTCCAAATCCCACATTTTATTTATAGTATAATCAAGAGCTCTTGAATGGCAAATTCAATAGTAAGTTCAACAAAATGATAAATGTAAGAATGACAAATTAAAATATTTTATAAATGGCAAGAAATCTTGAATTTATGATTGTAAATGGTAATAGTGGATTTCTCAAAAGTTTTCATTTGTAGTGGGTCTTTCAGATGTGATTATCTCTGCTTCATTTTTCTCTCTCTACCAGAAGTTTTGTATTACGTTACATATGAATGAGTTGGCTTAGCCTAGGAAGGCCTCACAAGAGAATCATGTTGGGGTGAATTGTAAGAGTAAGAAACATGAGTTTCTGAAGTGGTGAGTTTCACATGGAGGATACAGTCATGTCCAGAATGGACACTTTTTGTTAACCTGTAAGTCAAGATCTGGAAACCTGTCCCAGCCTTAGGCAATCAAAATATCCCAAAAGATAAGCGCGAGGAACATGTCAGTTCTGTGCAGGTGATCAATAAAAACACTGGGACAAGTAGAAACGTAGGTTAGTATTGAGGGTAACAACAACAAAGAGCAACAATGGAAAAACAATAAAACCTCCCCACTAAAAGAATAGAATGGAGACAGGTAACCTGAATTAGCTGTAAATACATTGTTACTTACATTCTTAAAATTTAATAATTCTGCTCTTAAGTATACATAGCAAAATAGAGTCATTATTACCCATTTCGATATCCTTAGGAAATTTATTACAGTGTGTAGATAAGGATGATCTATAAGTAGAACAATGAAAGCACATATTTGGTATTATTAAGCAGGTGTAAAAAAAAAGTCATTTTCAGTAATGAAAATAAAACATTCAGGCACTCAAGAGAGGAAAAGGCTGGTTGCCTTTGGACCATAGCAATAGAAAATCACCAGAATTGAGAATATACTGATTTTAAATCCTAATCAGTTGTGATGACTTCACAAAGTTCATCATGCTTCCAAATGCCCATGTCTTGAAAGTCAACCTATCAGCAACAGCTTACCCCAGGAACCACATTCTTGAAGATCTGAAAGATCGTAAATTCTTCTCCAATTGTGCTATATAAGTTCCTTGCTTCATTAAGAGAAAATTTTATACACAAGCCCTGATCTCCCTTAGATATCAAGTACTATATTTCAGATTTTGCTTTCAGATGTTGAATTGTGGTCTTTTCACTGCAGGTAGAGGTTTCTCTAACAATTTTAGTTATTCATTAAAGACTAATAGAAAATATACTTTATAAAATACACAATGGGGAAATCCATTCTTTCAAGAAACTCTTACATGTAATTGTGAAAACAAACAAACAAAAAAACTAATGAATGCTTTCAAAATGCTCAGACATCCAAGCTAACAATTCAGTGATAGGGATGCAGTTGACATTATAAATGCACGTAGGAAGGAAATTTAACTAAAATTTAATGTGAAGGAAATCAGAGAGGGTTTGCTTTCAGCTCACTCTTAAAAAGGAGTAATAAAAATAATAAAAGCAAGTGGAGAGATGGCCATTTCAGAATGAGTAACTAAACCAGACAGGGAATTACACTCAGTTCAATGATGTTCTAGTATAAAAGGTAAGATTCAGAGAGCTGTGAAAAATAAAGTTACAAAGGTAGGCAGGGGCTAGATTATTAAAAGTCTGTTGCCATCTGAAGAAACTTGGCATTTTGGAAGTGGGAAGCCATTGATATCCCTTAGAGACCTTTTCAGATGTTCTCATCACTCTGGTACTCTGTAAAGAAGACAAGGCAGGGAACAAGAAAAGTGTAAATGTCTGTGCTGAAGTAAGACCAGTGGGGCCTAAAGCAGGACAGAAACAGCATGGTGAAAGCAATAGAGATGATGGAGAACTTATTGTAAGTAATATCAGGGGACAGAGGATGACTGGACATAGAGGGAAAGAATGGGGAAGCAGTCGCTGCCCAACAGGGAGGATAATGGGGCTTTCAAATGTAATGGAGATGAGAGGTCATGAGCCAATAATAGATTTTACTGTATAAACCTTAAAACTAGAAATCAACATTCAGTTCTCTTTACCTGATATTTGTAAATTTGCCTAACTACTTAATTTTTGTTGTATCTTTGTTAAAGTCTTCCAAAAATTCCATTATTAAGTCCTTTGGAAAAGAAATATTTTACTTTGCTATAAAACGCGAGACAAGGCCAGGCACAGTGGATCAAGCCTGTAAGCCCAACATTTTGGGAGGTCGAGGTGGGCAGATCACAAGGTCAGGAGATCAAGACCATCCCCTGCTAACAGAATGAAACCCTGTCTCCACTAAAAATACAAAAATTAGCTGGGCGTAGTGGTAGGCACCTGTAGTCCTAGCTACTCGGGAGGCTGAGGCAGGCGAATTGCTTGAACCCAGGATGTGGAGATTCCAGTGAGCTGAGATTGCATCACTGCACTTCAGCCTGGGAGACAGAGCAAGACTCTGTTTAAAAAAAAAAAATGTAAGACAAATACAGAAAACATTTGACAAATTGGCAAATATATTGTGTTAGTCTGTTCTCATTCTGCTGTAAAGACCTGACTGACACTAGGCATTTTATAAAGGAAAGAGCTTTAATTGACTCTGTATTGCTGGACATGCCTCAGGAAACTTACAATCATAATAGAAGGCAGAGGAGAAGCACACACCTTCCTCACATGGCAGCAGGAGGGAGTGAGTGCAAGCAGAAGAAATGCCAGACACTTATAAAACCATTGGATCTGGAGGGAAGCACTCATTATCATGAGAACAGCATAGAAAAGCTGACCCCATGACCCTTCCCACTGGGTCCCTTACATGACATGGGGACTACAACTCAAGATGAGATTTGGGACAGAGCCAAACCATATCATATATAAATTGCAAAAATTCTTGTTACAAATGTTTGATCATCATATTTGGTTTGGCATAAGCTATTACCAATGTTTCTGTGCTTACTTGGTCTCTGATATATAGGTGCCATGTTGACATTCTTTTGCACCATGTATCCTGACTATGAGGTGACTATTTTTTCCCCCAACAGAGGTCTTTTAGTAAGTGACTTTATGGCTGGAATTTTTGCAGATTAAAAAGCAGACCAGCTGGAGGTCATACTGAATTAAAGTTTGCTTAGTATCAAGGACAACAGCTCAGACATCATCAATACAGGAAAATACAGGTGTCTAAACAGAAAAAGATCAGCTTACTTCTCATTCAGCCAATGGGGAAAATGTTTCTTTGTCATATTTTCTTGAGGGAAAAACAAAATCACATTTTGTAGGGTCTGATAATGTTAATAGGCTTTCAACTTTTTTACCTGTTTTTTTTTTTTTAACTTGCATATGCAAATAAAGGAAATTGTGAAAACATGAATGTTGTGAGGAATGTATACACAACTTTATTACATAAAACATCATGCACTATTAATGAAGCCATACACAACCAAGTAAGTGCATAAGTGAGCCCATTATTCTTAATTATATAACTAACTATAGAGAGGCCAAAGAAAAGCATTTATTAGTAAAGGATGGTTTAAAAAACAATCATATTTGCCTCAAATTTAACACTTTGAAATCATGCTTTAAGATATTCAGGGAACATTAATTATTTATACATTCAGGTATGCACATAAATATTTGGTGAATACATTTAAATATATATACACACATAGATACATGAGAATATGAACACGCATATATGCATACATATTTTAAATTTAGGATTTATCACTGGAGATATAAAAAGTCACCATTATTTCTGACATAGACTGTGGCCTCTAGGTTTCAGAGAATATAGCAGACATTTTCCTATCTCTTGGGAGATGAATTCCATGTTTGGGTAGTATAATAAAAAGCAGACTTCTCCCAAACAGCCAGAAAACCCAAACTTCTTAATTTTTTTTTTTTTTTAAATGAGTTTTGCTCTGTCACCAGGCTGGAGTGTAGTGGCATGATCTCAGCTCACTGCAACCTCTGCCTCCTGGGATTTTCCTGCCTCAGCCTCCCGAGTAGCTGGGACTACAGGCACGTGTCACCATGTCCAGCTAATTTTTGAATTTTTAGTAGAGATGGGTTTCACCATATTGACCAGTATGGTCTCAACCTCTTGACCTCGTGATCTGCCCACCTTGGCTTCCCAAAGTCCTGGGATTATAGCCACTGTGCCCAGCCCACTTTGTAAGTTTTTATAGCTTCATCAGCCTACCCTACACAAAATTTGAATTATTGAAATAAAAACATCGAACACTTTATTTTGTCTATAATTGAACATTTGCTAACACTAGTGCAGATTTGAGCTGACGATGTATTCTGCTTGTGCCACAATTCTTTTCTCATTGCATTGCTCAGCCTTCTAAAGAAGTAGTTTGTACCTTAAATAAGTCTTCTAATTAATTGTGTTTTATTTATTTTTTCCATCTCTAACCACTAACTCTGCTGGTGTTTGGAATGGAATATGTTCTCAATACATATTAGTTGGATAGGTACATGGATGGATGGGTAGATGGATGGATAAATGGAAGCAAGGATGGATGAATGAATGGATACATGGAATGAGTGAACTTGTTCTACCAGAAGCACCACATAATCTCTCATTTCATCAGCTTTGGTGGGAAGTGGTTAGGCATAAAACTCAAAGAAAGAGAGCACCGACCAGGTGTGGTAGTTCAGGCCTGTAATCCCAGCATTTTGGGAGGCTGAGGCGGCAGATCACCTGAGGTCAGGAGTTCAAGATCAGCCCGGCTACATGATGAAGCCCCGTCTTTACCAAAAATGCAAAAATTTTCCTGGAGTGGTGACACACGCCTGTAATCCTAGCTACTGGGGAGGCTGAGGCAGCAGAATTACTTGAACAGAGGGCAAAATCAATCACAACAACACTTGGGTTTCTGTAAAATCGATTTGGTATAAATCATTTGACTACCAATCTGCATTTCCTTTGAATTGCTAAGTACCACCCACTCTACTGATTTAGAACAGCTTCCTATACATGAGATCAGCATATGGAAATTAAAATATCAATGACTAAAGTGACATATGGCTTAATCTTTGCTTTAAGTGAAATCTTATCAGGCGTGAAAATCTTTAACTGCAGAAAGAATGCATCCTGACAGCATGAATTTTAGGGTTTTTTCTTTTCCTAACAGCAGTTATTGGCTTATCATTAGTTTAATCAGAGACAGACTAAAATGTGTTTATTTTGCACTCTTATTGCAGCTGACTTGCTAAAACTAGAAGAGCAGATTGGAAACATAATATGCAGTGACATTCTGAGACTAATACCTAATGCTGTCCACCTGTTACCAGGTAAGTACATCCAGGCAGCTTCTTGAGCTGTTTAAAAAAGCACTCTTAAGGAACAGAAAAGAAAAAAAAAAGGTTTTTCAAATATGGAAAACCATTCTCTTCACCAGAAAAGTTTTTTTTTTTTTTTTTTTTTTTTTGGCCTCTTTCAATCACCCCTTTTACAATAGAGTCTTCTCTTTCCCAACTTTCTTTTACCCATGTTCCCAAAATCTTAGGTCAAGAGGTGAAAAAGTAAAAGTCATTTTCTATATTTCTGGCTTCCACTGTTTTTTCTTATACCCACTTTCCATGCCTACTTTTTCTTTTTCAAGGGTTGTCACTAACAACATCGCTACTGCCGTTTCAGCAGTTAAAGTTTTGATGACTAAATATGGAAAAGGCATGTGATTTCCTTTATAGGTTTATTATTTTCCAGTGATTAAATCAGAGGTGAAAGGAGTAAATGTGATTTTAAAAATCAGTATGGAGTCCTTATCTGGATGTCCTGTTGGCTTCTGACCTTCTGACCTGTCATTCTGAGTTCTGGGTAGTTCATGTCTCCAAACTAAGTATAAAATATATTATTGGGTGCATCATAATTAGTGTCATGCCACTGTTAGTTGTCACTAATTGCACTTATTTAACCATAATATCAATATACCCTCTGCTATAGGAGAAGAAAATTGTCCTGTACTTCATGAAAATATAGGGCTGAATTAGTCATGGAGTCTGATTTATCTTTTTTAAAAATTAGCAATCATTGTCTTTGAAATAGTAGAAGCTCACTCTAAGTTTGTTATGCAACTCTCGAGTTACGGAGGGATGGGAGAGCAAAGAATTTCCCTACATATGTGAAAGAGCAAAACTGAAGACACATAATGAACCAAAGAATTTACAATTTTTGGATTTAGCTTATGATTTATAAACTTAGTTTATAACAAATTTAGAATAAAGAAAATGTAATCTTATTTATGAAATTTTACTCACTCTTTTTGGCAGGATAATCCTTATTTTTGAGTTGACTAATTTTGATAAAATTTCATCTGCTGCTATACATACATTTTCCAAAAGTATCATGCTATTTTTGATATTTAGTTCAGCTAATGGGGCATTTTGAAACAAAATAGAAAGTGTAAACATTCCTAAAATCTAGCAAATCAGAAATAGCTGCTATTAAAAATTGAATCGCCTGCCTTTAGTTTTTTCCTAATAGAGGCTGAATTTTTCTATACACAAATTTGAGATCATGTTTTTCAAGTACTTTTTTTTTTTTTTGAGACAAGGCCTTGCTCTGTCACCCAGGCTGGAGTGCAGTGGCAGGATCATAGCTCCCTGCGCCTTAAATTTCAGAGTTCATGTGGTTCTCCCACCTCAGCTCCTGGGTAGCCTGGACGATAGGTTCGTACCACCATGCCCAGCTAATTAAAAACAAAAAATTAATAGAGATGAGATGTTGCTATGTTGCTCAGACTGGTCTTAACTTCTGACTTCAAGTAGTCCTTCCGCCTTCGCTTCCCAAAGTGCTGGGATTATAGGTGTGAGCCGCTGCACCCAATTTCATGTAATTTTTATTCTACATTTTTCAGTGATATTTATATTACCAATATTTTTTCTTTTTATGAAATATACTTAACTCCATGTTATTTGTGGCAACATATTTTATTGCATAGATGTACTCTAATTAATTTTAATTTTCTCTTGAACATTTAGATTGTTGCATACTTTTTTAACATTATAGTAACATTGAATTAAACATTACGTGTGTGTGTCTGTGTGTGTATGGTGGGTGTGTGTCAGTATCACACATCTATATGTATGTATTTTGGATAATTTAAGAAAACTTCCTACTAAAAGTAATTTGGTGAAGAGTATGAAATTTTAATTTATGTTGATATATACTGTTGTATTATTTTTTTCAAAAGGTCTTAATTTTTTTGAGTACCTATTTCAGTAGTTTATAAAAATAATTTATAAAAGTGGTGGTTTTAGGCACCAGTGAGTATTTTATAACTTCAGACACCGGTAAGTATTGTTATTATTAGTTTCTTGTTAAAATATGGCATTTCCTTTGGGTTAAGTGTGTATTTATTTGATGACATATAACTTTGAAGATATTTGCATGTCCTTTTAGCCCCTTTTATTCTCCTCTTACTTGTTGGTTCATATGTTCTTTGTTGTAAGCATTTATTCTACACATTAAATTAAAGATTATGGCCGGGCACAGTGGCTCATGCTTATAATCCCAGCACTTTGGGAAGCGGAGGAAGGAAGATTATGAGATCAAGCTATTGAGACCATCCTGGCCAACATAGTGAAGACTCATCTCTACTAAAAATACAAAAATTAACTTGACATGGTGGCACATGCCTGTAGTCCCATTTACTCGGAAGGCTGAAGTAGGAAAATTGCTTGAATCCTGGAGGTGGAGGTTGCGGTGAGCCGAGATCATGCTGCTGCTTTCCAGCCTGGGCGACAGAGAGACTCCATCTCAAAAAAAAAAAAAAAATATATATATATATATATATATTTATATATATTTTTAATATATATATTTATATATTTATGAATATATATAAATATATATATAATTTAATAAATATTTAATTTAAAAAATTTAAAATTTAAAATTTAATTTTTAAAAATTTAAAATTTAAAATTTTAAAATTAAAAATTTAAAAAATTAATTTAATAAATATAAAAAATATATAAATATAAATATATATTTATATATTTAAATATATATATTTATATATATTTATATATATATACACACACAATATATATATATATATACATATACATATATATAAAACTTTATAGGTTTTTTAATTCTGTCACTATAAAACAATACAATAAAATGATACATTATATTTGCTGAAAACGTGCCTTGAAAATTCTGTTGAGTGATTTTGTTTCTAAATTCATTGAAAAATATGCTTTAAAAGCCATGATAGGCTTTGAATTCATGTTCTTCAATTTCTTAATGGTTTCTACTGTCAGTACATCTATGAATGATTTTAAAATTTACCCAAGGTATTTAGAATCACCTAAGTATACACAATTTCTAAGCAAAATGGGGGCTAATGCAATTTCGGGTCAAAGACCAGTAAACACCTGAAAAATTAATAGAATTTATTTCTCTTAACCTAGGTCAGATACATCCCCAAACCATAAAGGTGAAAGGCTAATGTTAACTCAATTACTATGCTATAGGATCTCCTTGTTTATAGTCTAGTAAGATTTGAACATTTCCAGTTAAATTGACACACTTGACATTAACTTATGAGAGCTCTTCACTTTTCTTCTTCTGCTAAAAGTAGCTGTTTATTTTCCACTGAGGTCAAGATCCCAAAATAAGAAGTTAAATTTCTTTTATAATTTGAGTCTCTTCTCTCTTTACTAGTGATAAAATTCAATTTGTTCAGTTTGTAAAAGAATGGGCATATAATAAACTCTTGAATAAACAAACCTTAATATAAATATTTTAGGCACATTCCTCACAAGATTTCTTTTAAGAAGAGTTTCATAAAATTGTATTTGGCAACCTCACCCTTTAACTCATTACAACATAAGCTCTACAACTGAATGAAGAGTAGCTCTATCTCCGTTCAGTAGAAGAATTAATTCCACTGTCATTTGAGTTCATTTTGTTTTTTAACATCCTTCCAACCATCATAACAAAAAGGTAGGTTTGCAATTCAGTATGTAAAAATTAAATAAGCCATTGGATTTAAAGCAGCGACTAGTAAATAGTAAGTGTATATAATAAATAATAATTAATTATAATATTGTTGATAATGTTTGTACTTAAGCAAATAGATGCCCTGAAATTTCGTACATATCAAACATGTCTTATGATTAGTGTGTCATATCTTTTATTGTTTCATTGCATGTCTACAAATAGAATTGTGAGAATACAGAAATTACACACTTAAGAATCTTAGAAATGGCCGGTACAGTGACTCATGCCTGTAATCCTAGCACTTTGAGAGGCCAAGGCAGGCAGATCATTTGAGTTTAGGAGTTCGAGACCAGGCTAGCCAACATGATGAAACCCTGTCTCTACAAAAAATACAAAAAATAGCCAGGCATAGTGGCATGCCTGTAATCCTAGCTACTCGGAAAACTGAGGCAGGAGAATCACTTGAACCCAGGAATCAGAGGTTGCAGTGAGCAGAGGTCACGCCACTGCACTCCAACCTCTGGGTGACAGAGTGAGACTCTTCTCAAATAAATAAATAATAATAAGAAGAAGAATCCTAGAACATTGCCTGCCTCCTTTTTAACTGTACCTTACTTTGATGGGTTCAGCAGAGAGAACAGTATTTTAAACAGCAAATAACAGAATGTTAGATTTAAAATATATGTGTCTGTTTGATTTAGCTACCAAGAGATAAGATAATCAATTGTTTATTTACAATTTTTAAAAGCATAGAGGATGACCAAAGCCTAGTAACCAAAAGTCCTGTCCATTTAGTTCCCTGACCACCCATTGTTAATCTATATGACACCAAATACACTAGATTTCCCACTGTTAACTTGGCACCACCACCACTCCTTAGAGGGAAGGAAACTGTTGCCCATATTCCTCTTCCTTGTATGCTTCCGGCTTGCAAAATGCCCATAAAAGGAGCTCATGTTAAACTTGAAAGGTAGAAGAGAAAGAAAGTCATTATCTCCTTGAGTTGATCTTAGCCAGGCTTGCCAGCAAAGAATCACAGAGGCTTCCAGCAAGCTCTTGAGAACCACACACTTTGATGCTTTAGGCTGAAATTATTAGTGTCAGCTCCTGTGACCACTGATGGCAATTCTCCTATGACCTTCAGTGATAATTTTCCTGGACTTTACTTCCTCTGCTCTCAAAAGGATCATGTAAGCACTAATTAATATCAAAACCTTTATATCTGGAATATCATAACAGCTTTTTTTCCTGATCAAATCCTGAGCAAATAAAATGAACAAATTCAAAGCATAATTTTAACATGTTTTTGACTTAGGTCCCATTTGCATTTACAAAGCAGTTTGAATAATTTTACATTTTTGACAGTATAATGAATTCTAAACTAAAGCCATGCCAATTCTGTTGCATTATTTTAAAATTAATTACTTTACCTGCTAATAAGATAAACACCGATGGTCTAGGGTAAATATATTGACCCCAGGTGATATTAGTTTATTTTTCTTAGACCACATTTCACTCTGGTTGCCCAGGCTGGAGTGCAATGGCATGATCTCAGCTCACTGCAACCTCTACCTCCAAGGTTCAAGCAATTGTCCTGACTCAGCCTCCCGGTAGCTGGGATTACAAGTGTGTGCCATTATGCCTGGCCAATTTTGTATTTTTTTTGGTGTTTTTTCTTTTTTTTATTGCATTTTAGGTTTTGGTGTACATTTGAAGAACATGCAAGATTGTTGCATAGGTACACACATGGCAGTGTGATTTGCTGCCTTCCTCCCCTTCACCTATATCTGGCATTTCTCCCCATGCTATCTCTCCCCAACTCCCCACCCCCACTGTCCCTCCCCTATTTCCCCCGAACAGACCCCAGTGTGTAGTGCTCCCCTCCCTGTGTCCATGTGTTCTCACTGTTCAACACACGCCTATGAGTGAGAACATGAGGTTTGATTTTCTGTTTGATTTTCTGCTCTTGTGTCAGTTTGCTGAGAATGATGGTTTCCAGGTTCATCCATGTCCCACAAAGGACACGAACTCATTATTTTTGATGGCTGCATAATATTCCACAGTGTGTATGTGCCACATTTTCCCTGTCCAGTCTATCATCGATGGGCATTTGGATTGATTCCAGCTCTTTGCTATTGTAAACAGTGCTGCAATTAACATTCGTGTGCCTGTGTCCTTATAGTAGAACGGCTTATAGAGACAGGGTTTCTCTATGTTGGTCAAGCTGGTCTCAAACTCCCAACCTCGGGTGATTCATCTGCCTCAGCTTCCCAAAGTGCTGGGATTAGAAGTGTGAGTCACCGTGCCCAGCCTATTTCTTTTCAATAATATTATTTTCATCTATATACAGACAAGATGCCATATCAGTAGGATTTAATGGGCTACACAATGGGTTGAAGAGTGTTTCCCCAATATTCATGTCCAGGTAGAACCTCAGAATGTAAGTTTATTTGGAAATAGTGCCTTTGCATATGTGATTAAATAAGATGACAAGATACTGGATTAAGAGAGGCCCTAAATTTGATGACTAGTGTCTTTATTCAAGAAGACACATAGAGAAGAAGGCCATGTGAAGATATGGGCAGACATTAGAGTGACTTGACTGTTACTGGAGGAATTTCAAGGATTGCTGGGAGCCAACAATGAGGTAGGAAGAGAAAAGGAAGGAATCTTTCTTGTAGTCTTCAGAGGGATCACAGTCTTACCAACACTTTGATTTCAGGCTTAAAGCCTCAAGGGCTATAAGTGAAAAATTTACTATTGTTTTATGCCACTTAGATTGTAATGATTTGTTACAGCAGCCTTAGGAAACTAATACAGATTATTTTAAATAAACTCAAGAGATACATTCCATGACATGTGAAAGATTTTGAGGAAAAAGGAAAAGCCTTTTAACCGTTAACCATATAAATAAATCTAATGATATCAAATAATAAAGCAAACAAAAAACCTCACATAAATATAAATGTAAATATATTAAATATATTAGCAATCTAATATGGCTAATATTGAATTAAAACTAATTTAGTAAATGCAATAATTTAGTGATACCTATATTAACACTTTAATTGTTAATAAATTTTAGCAATAGGATTTATTCTATGGATTCTCCAGTGACCTAATATCTGTAAAGTGTATTAATATCTACTATATTACAAAGGTGATAGAAAAAATATATCCTCTTAGTACTAAAAAGTTAAACATCAAAATTATTTCTTATTTAATTTAGAATTTTAATTTATAAATGTATGAATAAAAGTAAATTTATTTTATTTTATTTTATTTACTTATTTATATTATTCATTTATGTAGCCAGTGGAATGTTTTTAAATGATAAGGGTTATTCATATTAATCAAATAACCACCTTTGGCTCAGTGGCAGAACACTAGCCTTTACCGTTAGGGACATGGATAAAATATGGATATCTGCTGTCCCCAGCTTCTTCAGCATTACCTTAGAGCTGTGATTTTATATAATTAGAGAATAAGAATTGCAAATAAGTAAATTTATTTTATCACTATTTATTAATTTTATGGCCTTACTTGAAAAAAACTGAAATAACCAATTGATAAATACTGTAATTAGAGATTTGAATGATAGTTGATTTTAAAATTTATTTCAAAAAGTAAGTTCTTTTGCTACAGAGAAGCCAGAAGAAAGTAAAAATTAATAAAGAAAATAAGTTGGTAATAACAACAACTCCAAGTATAAACAGCTAGGAATAATCTAAATGAAAAACAAAAAAATGCAATATATAACTGCACTCCGTAATAAAAGAGCTGGGTAAGTGGAATTATCAACAATGTTTCTGGATCTAAAAAATCATAGTAAAAATATATCCCTTTTTTTTGAATTAATGGATAAATTTAGCTTATTTTCACTTTTTTATAGTTAAGAAATAAGGCTGGGCACAGTGACTCATATCTGTGATCCCAACACTTGAGGAGGCCAAAGCAGGAGGATTTCTTGAGGCCAGGAGTTCAAGATGAACTTGGGCAATGTAGGAAGGCCCTGTCTCTTCCAAAATAATTAAATAAAAACAATTAGCCATGTGTGGTGTCACCCACCTGTAGACTCAGCTACTTGAGAGGCTTAGATAAGAGGATCACCTGAGCCCAGGAGTTTGAGGTTACAGTGTGCTATAATCATACCACTGCATTCCAGCCTGAGGCAAAGAGGGAGCCCTTGTCTCTAAAAATAAAATATAAGAGAAAAATAAAAATTTAATTTTCAGAAAAAAGAATCATTGGAAAATTTGCTCTACTACATATTGAATTATAAAGATTGATGAGTGAGAAAATAAAGTTAAAACAACCAATAATTATTAATATAATGTAACTGATCACTTCAGATCATTGTGGAAGGGATAAATTATTTGAAAAACCAGAATTCTCCCCACATCATATGCCATAATACATTTCCAATGGAATAAAAATTTAAATGCAAAATAATTTTTGAAGTGATAGAAGAAAATATAACTAACATTTATATATTTCAGAACTGTAAAAATCTTGTGTCTGACAGTAAAAGCAGTGATTGTTGAAAGATGTATCCATGTAACATATTATTAAATTTTCATGATCAATTTAAAAAAGAGAGAGAGAGAAAACAGAAACAGCTACCATCAGCAAGGCAATGAAGTAAATTACAAATTCAAAGAT